>NC_083684.1:49237500-49552500 GCF_033118175.1 Dama dama
AGCAAAAACTGAGAAAACTGAAAGGAAAAGTAAACAAATATTCAATTATCATTAGAAATGTCAACATTTCTAGTAACTGATAGACCTGCAAACAGAAATTGCAAGGTTATACGAGAACTAAGCAATACCATCAACTGATAGACCTAAATATACATTCTATATAAATATAGAATACTTCATTTAAGAGTAGCAGAACACACATTTTTTTCAAGTGTGCAGGGAACATTCACCAAGTTAGGCCATATCCTGGGTGAAAAAATATATCTTAACATTTAAAAGAATAAAATGTTGTAAAGTAATTAGCCTCCAACTAATAAAAATAAATGAAAAAAAAGAATAAAATGATACAAACCAAATTCTCTGACTATAATTGAATAAATTAGAAATCAGTAATGAAAAAATAATAGGAAAATTTCCTCCTCAAACCTTAGAAATTAAATATGATTCTCAAGTAATCCATGCTGCTGCTGCTGCTGCTGCTAAGTCGCTTCAGTCATGTCCGACTCTGTGCAACCCCATGCGACCCCATAGATGGCAGCCCACCAGGCTCCCCCGTCCCTGGGATTCTCCAGGCAAGAGCACTGGAGTGGGTTGCCATTTCCTTCTCCAATGCATGAAAGTGAAAAGTGAAAGTGAAGTCGCTCAGTCGTGTCTGACTCTTCACCAACCCATGGACTGCACCTACCAGGCTCCTCCATCCATGGGATTTTCCAGGCAAGAGTACTGGAGTGGGTTGCCATTGTCTTCTCCCAGTAATCCATGAATCAAGAGGAAAATCATAAGGGAAATTAGAAAATATTTTGAACTGGAAGAAAATGAAAGTAAACATTTCAAAATTTGTGAAGTGCAGATAAAGCAGTGCTTAGAGCATTAAATGCTTATATTAGAAAAGAAAATTCTTAGATCAATAATCTAATCTTATCTTCAGGAAATTAGAAGAGGGACTTCCCTGGTAGCGCAGTGGATAATAATCTGCCTGCCAGCTCAGTGGGCATGAGTTCAATCCGTCATCCAAGAAGACCTCATGAGCCATGGAACAGCTAAGCCCATATGTCACAACTACTGAAGCCCAAGCATCTAGAGCCTGTGCTCTGAAACAAGAGAAGCCACTGCAATGAGTAGCCTGCACACTGCAATGAAGTGAAGCCCCTGCTTGCCACAACTAGAGAAAGCCCTCACAAAGCAAAGAAGACCCAGTGCAACCAAAAATAAAATAAATAATTTAAAAAATAATAATAAATTAGAAGAGCAAAGAAAAAAGCTAATCAAACAGCAGAAAGGAAATAATAAAGTTAGGGTAAAAATCAATGAAATTGAAAAGAGAAGAACTGTAGACAAAATCAATGAAATCAAAGCTGCTCTTTGAAACAATCAATAAAATTGATAAATCTCTAGCAAGATATACCAAGAAATAAAAAAGATATAAATTACCAGTATTAGGAATGAAACAGGCGATGTCACTACAGATCCTACAGACATTAAAATGATAACATAGGGGTACTGTGAATAACTCTACATGCAGAAATTCAATAACTTAGATAAAATCTGTCAATTTTGAAAAACACAAATTATCAAAGCTGACTCTAGGTTAAACAAAAATTCTGAATAGTCTTATAAGTATTAAAGAAATTGAATGCCTAATTTAATTTTTTTTCTAGGAAAAGGAAACTCAGATGGTTTCACTGGTGAATTTTACCAAAGAGTCAAAGAAGAAATTGTGCTAATTCTTCATAATCTTTTCCAATGCATAGAAGAAGGAACATTTTTCAACTCATGAGAACCAGCATTACCCAGATAGCAAAATCTAACAAAGACAATATAAGAAATGAAAGTTATAAACCAGTACCCTTCATGGATATAGACACAAAAATCTTTAATAAAATATTAGCAATGAATTATTACAATGAAATGCATTATAAATAAGATATATAAAATATATTAAAAGAATAATAACACCACAATCAAGTGGGTTTATCCTGGGCATGCAAGTCTGGTTCAACATTTGAAAATCAATCAATGTAATCTACCATTTTAACCACCTAAAAAAGAAAAACTACATAAGCAACAAATACATAAAATTTTCAATTGATATAAAAAAGCACTTGACAAAATTAACCATCTATTTATTGAAAAATCTCTCCACAAATTCGGAACACAAGGGAACCTCCTATGTTTGATAAAAAGGCATCTATAAAAAAAACTTTTTAAGAAACCATCATGCTTAATTGTGAAAGACTTCCCCCAACACTGGGAAGGATGTCCACTCTCACCATTTCTAGTCAACATTATACAAGAAGTTCTAGCCAAGGACATCAGAAAAGAAAATGAAATACAAGGCATTCAGATTGTAAAGGAAGAAATAAGTCTTATTTGTAGATGACATGATTTTATATGGAAAATCCCAAGTAATCTACCATAAAACTATTGGAAGTAATAAATGAGTTCAGTAAGGTTATGAAATACAAGATCAATATACAAATTCACTTGTACTTTTATACTTGAGCAACAAACAATCAAAAAATGAAATCTTTAAAAAATATTCTATTCACAATACCATCAAAAAAGAAGAAAATACTTAAGAAATTTAACAAAAAAGTACAAAACTATATTCTGAAAACTACAAATCATTGTTGAAAGAAATACAAAAATATCAAAATAAATGGAAAACCATCCCATGTTTTTGGATTGGAAGACTTAATATTTAGGTTTTATGTATAAATGTTAATAAGTTTAATATTTACTATATTAAGATAGCAACACTTCCCAAACTGGTCTATAGATTCAATGCTATCCTCATCAAAATTCTTGCTGGATTCTTTGTAGAAATTGATAAGCTAATCCTAAAATTCATGCAGAAATGCAAGGGACCCAAAATAACAATGGAATGGTAAACAAGACGGGGGGAGGGGGGAGGCAGGGGGTTATTGGCATAAGAGTAGACATATAGATCAAAATCCTCACATTTAAAGTGAATTTATTTTCAAAGGGTGCCAAGACAGTCCAATAGGAGAGGAATAGACTCAACAAATTGTTCTAGGGACAACTGAATAGTCACATGCAAAAGAATGAAGTGAAACCCCTACCTCACATCATAGCAAAAAGGTTGACTCAAAATGGGTCAAAGACCTACATTTAAGAGCTAAAACCATGAAACTCTTAGAAGAAAATATAGGTGTAAATTTTTATGACCCTAAGCAATGGTTTCTTGGACATGCATCAAAAGCACAAACAACAAAAGGAAAAAATAAATAAACTGGGCTTTATCAAAATTAATAACATATCTTCAAAGGACACCACTAGGGAAGTAAAAAGATAAACCAACAATGGGAAAAAATATCTGTAAATTATATATATGATAAGGGATTCATATCTAGAATATATAAAGAACTTTTATAACTCAATCACAACAACAGATGACCCTTCTACTCTTGTATTTGTGTATATATGCATATATTGTGAAATGGAATGAACTTTAATAAAATTATTAAAATAATTTCTGCATGGTAGAGTATTCATTGACTTTTACTTGTTTCTTTGTACTTTTCTGTATTGCTGGATTTGTTAAAATAATGAGTATGTATCTTTGTTAAAAATAAACAAAGTTATTTCTCTTCAAGAGTCTGTTAAAATGATAATTTGAACATATGCATCCTTTACTCTGAAAACCTCAGTAAAATTATAATAAAGTTATTTTCTCAAGAAAAGGAGACATAATCCCAAAGAAAATAAATCATAATAGAACAAACAATAAACTTTTGGGAGGTGGAAAGCAGGTGGAAGAGTGACTTAACAAACAAAAGAATGTCAGATCCTAAAATGAGAACTGATCTAATTTACACTATGCTACCTGCAAATGCCTTCTATGTATACAAATCTCATCCATTCTCCAGAGGCCTCCTACTTTTGGACATTCATATTGCAGCCCATCCTCCACTCACTCTAAAATCCTACCTCTATGCTCCTAACAACAACAATAAGAGTAATAGTAATAAACCTATGGAGCATTTACCAAGGGCCCTAGTAAAAAGCCAAGTAGTTAAAGAATTAATAGACTGTGACATTTGCTTCTTATTGTTCAGTATTATTTCCCAAATTTGGATATAAACTCCTTAAGAGGAGAAATTCTATTTTATCTAGTTCTAAAATCTTTCACAGCACCAGATTCCAAATTGATAATCATTAAGTATCTGAGTTGGCTTAGTTCATAGAATACACACCTACTGATCTCTTTTAGTGCCAGTTAGCCAATGTCCAATTGGCAATCAAAAATCAAGGGAGCATGCCTCTATTGCCATTTTAGATCTTGCCACCAAAAAAAAAATGTGCCTGCTGTCCCAAAGGACAGCAGGTGGCATATCTGAGACTCATCTATCCATTTACTGCAGGGTGACCTGCCTAGTTTAGCATTTAGCAGTCAGACTTCTAAATAGCAATAAACCCCATGCTGAGTAGGCAACAGATGAAAAAAAAAAAAAAAGACGCCTTTTATGGCACTTCATGATAATGGCTTTATTGCCAAAAGCCATATTAGCAGAAGATGGAAGATTCAATTTATAGAATCTCCTGAATGTCTGTCTGTTCAACAACAGCCTGTTTATACCCAAGAAGAGATTGGTGCCTGTGGAAAATGTATTGGAAGGACAACCCACAATGCTACTTTCTCTGCCAAGTGAAAGAATTCACAGCCTTTTCTTTTTTAAGCCGAAAGGGGGCAAAACTAACCAAATGAATTAGTGCAGTCTGCTCTAAACTTTAGAGTCAAACTGGAGCACTGAGAATTAGGACCACCCCACTCACTGTGATGATCTAAAAGTCACTTAAGACAATTCAGAGAAATGCCAGGAAAACTTCCTTCTTTTTGAGATAACAAAAGCAGATGGAAAACTGCTAAAATGGCTCAAGTATGTGGCACTTTTATAACATTTATGTGGCTCTTGAAAAAAAAAATCAGATTTAATTGACTTTTTGCTTTGCATGTCCTAGTTCTGTCAAAAACCTCTTCTGTTTTTTCAGGGATTTAAATCAGAGAACAAACCATTCTGAATACACCTTTAATTACTACCACTCAGAAACAATGTACTTCTCCGGTCCTTGCCAAAAACAGTAAGGGAGGAGGGCGGTGGAATGGAAAATTGTAAATAAAACCTATGGCATTAAAAATGAAACAAACAGAAAAATTACAGTGACAATAAATTTTGTCAGGTGACCTAACAGAGCATTCAGCTCCTTGTGTGACCTGGAAAATTCCATGAAATCTCTTCTTTTCTATCATCTCCATATGAAGAATAAGGAAGTTAACATACTTCTACCTCAAATACCAAATATCAGAGCTGAAGGAGGCCTTGATACTCACCTTATTTATACCTGCCTTCATCTGTACATGAGTGCCTTGAAAGGCATGCTGTGGAAAAAAATGCAACAATGACAGTGCTCTGATTCTCAGAAGGTGTAAGTAATGGGTTTAAAAAACAAACAAGCAAAAAAAAAAAACTTTCACCTTCTTTATGGACAAATTTGACCTTGGGTTAACATTCTGCCTCTGACCCCTCTGGAAACCTGGTCAAAGTGTAATGTCAACTTGTTCCCAGATTGTCACTGGGTGTGGGGGAGGCAGACAAAGAGACTAAGCTACCTGGAGTGAGTTAATAATGCTAAGTGGGGTTGATTTGGGGCTTGTGGGTCTATATGTCTGGTTGCTAAGTCACTTAAATAGAGACCAACTCTTTGCAATCCTATGGACTGTAGCCCACCAGGCTCCTCTGTCCATGGAATTATCCAGGCAAGAATACTGGAGTAGGTTGCCAGTCTGGTTAGATCTAAGGAAATCCCTAAGGTGAGGGGCTTATTAAAACAAAAATCATTATATAAATTTTCTAAAGTATGGGTATATTTTAGACACCTTATCATGTTTTTTCTCTTTTTTAGCCTTTTTAAATAAAATAAACATTCAGTTCAGTCGCTCTGTCGTGTCTGACTCCTTGCAACCCCATGAATCGCAGCACGCCAGGCCTCCCTGTCCATCACCAACTCCCGGAGTTTACTCAAACTCATGTCCATCGAGTCAGTGATGCCATCCAGCCATCTCATCCTCTGTCGTCCCCTTCTCCTCCTGCCCCCAATCCCTCCCAGCATCAGGGTCTTTTTCAATGAGTCAACTCTTTGCATGAGGTGGCCAAAGTATTGGAGTTTCAGCTTCAGCATCAGTTCTTCCAATGAACACCCAGGACTTATCTCCTTTAGGATGGACTGGTTGGATCTCCTTGCAGTCCAAGGGACTCTCAAGAGTCTTCTCCAACACCACAGTTTAAAAGCATCAATTTTTTGGCGTTCAGCTTTCTTCACAGTCCAACTCTCACATCCATACATGACCAGTGGAAAAACCATAGCCTTGACTAGACGGACCTTTGTTGGCAAAGCAATGTCTCTGCTTTTTAATATGCTATCTAGGTTGGTCCTAACTTTCCTTCCAAGGAGTAAGCGTTTTTTAATTTCATGGCTGCAGTCACCATCTGCAGTGATTTGGGAGCCCAAAAAAACAAAGTCTGACACTGTTTCCACTGTTTCCCCATCTATTTGCCATGAAGTGATGGGACCAGATGCCATGATCTTAGTTTTCCGAATGTTGAGCTTTAAGCCAACTTTTTCACTCTCCTCTTTCACTTTCATCAAGAGGCTCTTTAGTTCCTCTTCACTTTCTGCCATAAGGGTGGTGTCATCTGCATATCTGAGGTTATTGATATTTCTCCCGGCAATCTTGATTCCAGCTTGTGCTTCTTCCAGCCCAGTGTTTCTCATGATGTACTCTGCATATAAGTTAAATAAGCAGGGTGACAATATACACCCTTGACGTACTCCTTTTCCTATTTGGAACCAGTCTGTTGGTCCACGTCCAGTTCTAACTGTTGCTTCCTGACCTGCATACAGGTTTCTCAAGAGGTGGGTCAGGTGGTCTGGTATTCCCATCTCTTTCAGAATTTTCCACCGTTTATTGTGATCCACACAGTCAAAGGCTTTAGCATAGTCAATAAAGCAGAAATAGATGTTTTTCTGGAACTCTCTTGCTTTTTCGATGATCCAGCGGATGTTGGCAAATCATTTTTTAAAAAACCAAAACCTTGTAACCCTCACCAAAGTCAAGACATACACATCTAGCAACAATCCCAGAAATCCCTCCATAAGCTCAGTCTCAATGTCAAGCCCCTCCTGCTCCCCAAAAGGAACTACTATCCTGTTTTGCTTATATGTGTATATGTATATGTGTATGTCTGACTCTTTTTCCCTTTTTTAAATATATATTTATTTATTTGGTTGTGTCGGCTCTTAGTTGCAGCACACTGGATCTTCATTGCATCACGCGGGATCTTTGTCGTGGTGCACAGACTCTGTAGTTGTGGCTCGAAGGCTCAGGAGCATGTGGGCTTCAGCAGTTGCAGCACGTGGGCTTAGTTGCTCCAAGGTATATGGGATCTTAGTTCTCTGACCAGTGCTCAAACTCACATCCTCTGCATTGCAAGGCAGATTCTTAACCACTAAACCACCAGGGAAGTCACTGTGTGTCTGATTGTATCACCAAATGTGCACCCCTAGTGTGTACCTTGTCTTGCCCTTTGGGAAAAAGTAATATGTCTTGGGTCTCTCTTAGTTTTACAGGTCCCTCTCCAACCCTTTTTCATTTATAATTTATCTGTTGAAAAGCTGGTGCATTTGACCTATAGAGTTAGTTTTGCTGATGGATACTGTTGGTGTAATTCACCATGTTCCTCTATATTTCTTGCAAATGGGCCGCTGGATCTAGAGGCTGGATGAGAGTCAGATTCAACCTCCCTGGTAATACCACAAGTGGTGTCAGTTTTTTCAATAGAAGGCACATAAAGTCTGAGAATCTTTCTTCTTTTTTTTTTTCATTTATTTTTATTAGTTGGAGACTACTTTACAATATTGTAGTGGTTTTTGTCATACATGGACATGAATCAGCCATGGATTTACATGTGTTCCCCATCCCGATCCCCCCTCCCACCTCCCTCTCTACCTGATCCCTCAGGGTCTTCCCAGTGCACCAGGCCCGAGCACTTGTCTCATGCATCCAACCTGGGCTGGTGATCTGTTTCACCATGGATAATATACATGTTTTGATGCTGTTCTCTTGAAACATCCCACCCTCGTCTTCTTCTTATGATGTGAGCAGCTGTCAATGCACCATGCTCGAGTCCACTAAAGTGATGATATTCTAATTCTGATGTTTCTTATTTATTTGTTGGAATGTTTTTATAAATAGATGCATCCCCTCTTACCATTGGCCCAGGTCATTTAGGAAAGTCAGAATAAAGGCTTTAATCTTTCCCTTTATCAATTTCAAGATAATAAATTGAATTCCTTTCATCTGAAGGTGAGCAACCGGGCTGTTATTTTAAAAATCATTACACACTCGTGAATTTAAACATATTTGATAAGTTTTGATTCATTACAAATACTTCTCTTATTGTAGATCAAATAGTCTCAAATTTGGCTAATAAAATTCTTTTCAAATTATCTCCTGAGTCCTTCTGACATGAACTAATAGTTTCTGTTAGCTTCCTCACTATTTGTTAAGATGTTTTAGATCATCTTGCACATTTTCCGTCCCAGACGTGGAATCAGCCATTTCTCCAAAAGCCCTGGTTTTTATATTTATATATAATATATATCATTAATTTAATATATTAATTTATATATTTTATTATATATTAATTTAATATATATTATATATAATTTTATTTATTTATTTACGGCTGTGCTGGGTCTTCATTGTTGTGAGGGCTTTTCTCTAATTGCAGCAACCAGGGGCTACTCTTCGTTGCAGTGTACGGGCTTCTCATTGCTGTGGCCTCTCACTGTTGTGGCTTCTCATTGCAGAGGACAGCTTCTAGGGTGCACGGGCTTCAGCAGTTGCAGCTCATGGGCTCAGTAGTTGCAGTTCCTGGGCTCTAGAGCACAGGCTCAATAATTGTGGTACATGGACTAGGTTGCTCTGCAGCATACGGAATCTTTCCCAGCCAGGGATCAAATCCATGTCTCCTGCATTGGCAGGCAGATCCTTCACCACGGAGCCACCAGGGAAACCCACAGCCTGATTTCTTCTGATGGGAAATGACATGATAAGGCTATATGGTCTGGGCACTGAGAATGCTCACTCATAGGCCTTCTCATTAGTCAGAGCTAGAAATATACATTCACACACACACATTTATAATATTTTTTTAAATAAAATAGTTCTTGAGTTCATACTGATAACTCCTCATTTAAACTCAAGACCACTACTGTTTCATACAGTCTCTCTTTATTACATCTATGTCTCCCTTCTTCCACACTGGGAACCCTAGTTCTCTAAAACACAAGAGATGATAGAATATCTCAAAACTATTCATTTACTTCATCCCACATCATACACACAATGGTCTCAGATTACAATACTAATACTATCACCACCGATCTAATTACTGAGAACAGTTTTTAAAAATTTGTGTATGCTCCCTCCTTTCTCCCCTATTATAGTTATATTGACAGTATCAGAGCATACAGCCATTACATACCACAGTCTCTCCCTTTTGCCCTCAATTCTTTGTATTTACCAGCAGTCCTTATACTGGTGTCCTTCCTGTCATTTGGATAGTCCGAAGCTCTTTCTCTAGTAGGCTCCTCAAGAAGGGTACATGGAAACATTATTTTCTGAGTTCCCATAAATTGATAACAGTAATCTTTGTAGTTGAAAGTCAGTTTTCTTGGATATAAGATCTTTGGCCCCCATTTTCTTTCTCGGAATACCTAAATATTACTCCTTTTTTTTCTGGCATAAAATGTTGCTGTAAAAAATAAAAGTCAATATTTCATTGACTTTCCCTTCTCTAAGTCACTTCCTCTTCTCATTTAGAGAGTCAAAGGAATTTTAATCTAGTTATTTTAGCAGAATAAGTCTTGGTATTGGTCATTCTGAATTAATATTCACTCTGGATCAATATTCTAGGTAAGTGGTGAGTTTTTTCAATACGCAATTTCAAATATTTTTTAATTTTAGAAAACTTTTCTGAAATTATAGATTTTAGCATTTATTCGCTTCCCTTGCTTAGTCCTCTTCTTCAGGGTATCTTATTACTTATATGTTGGACTATCTTTGCCTATCTTTAATATTAGTCACTTTCTCTAAAATACTTTTATCTCTTTCCTCATTTATTTTTTATGTATAACATTTTCATCCTTTTAACCATTTTAAGATATTATCTGTTGTTTTATTTGTGCTTGTATTCTTTCTAACTTGTCTTCATTCCTAAAATAATTTTCTCGGACTTCCCTGGTGCCTCAGTGGATAACAATCCGCCTGCCAATGCAGGCGGCACAGGTTCGATCCCTGGCCTGGGAAGATTCCACATCCCATGGGTCAACTAAGCCTGCGCACTATGCCTAGAGCCTGTGCTCTGAAACAAGAGAAACCACCACAATGAGAAGCCCACGAACCACAACGAAAAGTAGCCCCTGCTTGCCACAACTAGAGAAAAAAAGCCCTCACAAAGCAATGAAGACCCAGCACAGCAAAATAAATAAATATTTAAAAAAAAAAACAAGAATCTTTAAAAAATAGTTAAAAGAAACAAAACTTTTAAATAAATTAAATAAAATGCTTTTCACTTTTATTTTTAAAAGAATTTTGACACCTTTTTATATTTTTCTAATTCTGATTTATTCTTTCATGTCTTATATAATTTCTTAGCATCTTTTCCCTTATGTTGAAAAAGAAGGTTACAGTTTGGATTTGTTTTATGGGCATATCTTTATGTGTGGTTTCATTGTCTGAAAGTATGTTATTCTGTCTTTTAATTTCTCTTTAAAATAATAATAACAACTTAGTGCAGGATTTGGCCTCAGTTTCCTGCTCATTTTTATGTAAAATTCATTTTCCTGAAATTTTAGAAGGGGTTAGCTTTTTTAATTTCACGGAGCACTTGCTCCTATTATTTTCTCCATATGTTAAAAAAAAATATGAAGGTTTGGGGATTTCCCTGGTGGTCCAGCAGCTAAGACTCCCAATGCAGGTCCTAGAACTCTAGTCAGGGAACTTGATCCCACATGATGCAACTAAGAGTTCACATGCTGCAACAAAAAAGATCCCGCAAGCTGCAACCAAGATCCAAGATCCCGAGTGCCACAACTAAGACCTGGTGCAGCTAAGAAAAAGAATATATGAAAGTTTTTCAATGGAGGTCTGCTTTCAGAGATTTCCTGGCTCTGTTCCCCTTCAGCACTTTTATCTGGGCTTTCTCTTTCCTTTCTCTCTATCGTCCCAACTCTGTTCAACACAATTTCCATAGCTAGCAGTGTTTTCCTGGTATGGGGACCACACCCAAGAAGGCACAAGCTGAAAGAGTCCATAGAGCCTAGTCTAACCCAGTCCTGCAGACCTTACTGCAGACCTACCCAGGACAAAAGGTGCAGAATCCTCCATCTCTGCTACTGTTCTCAAATTGTCCCACTCACATTTTGGTGAATGTGGCTATTTTGGGGGTGCTATTATTCTTAAATCCATCAAATGTCCCATTAGTTCTCTCTGCATTCTTCCACAGAGAGACTGATGCTCTAAAGGTCTGTGGTTGTTAGTTTGTCTTCACCCTTGGGGATTTAGGGTATGGGGGATTCCTTGTTACTAGTTTTGCTGCCAATGTCATCCATGGCTTTGGTTTTTCCATCCAAGGATCTATTTTTATGTGTAAATTTAGAGAGATCAGAAAACTCTCCCGCTACAACTGTTACCATCTTCCCAGAATCTCTCATCATTATTTTAAGTTTAATATGATCATCTGAACCACTAATACGAACGCCAGATACCAGGATGGGTCTACATGATGTGCTTATGGTATCAATACAAGAAACTGGGATGAACATAAAATTCTCAAGTATTATAATAGGTACTCAAAAATTGTCTTGCCAATTTTTTTTAAATGATGTGTATTTTGTCATGCATATTTGTTTTGGCACCTCTATAAGAGATTCACGTTTATGATTCCTTTCTGCCTTAATTCCATTGTCTGTGTAAAAAAGCATAGTGTTTTTAAAATATTAAAAAGACATAATTTTTATTCCCTTGTGGTCATAATGCATCAACTAAGATTTGATGTATCAGGAGAGGAATAAGTGGCATAGCCAAAAACAGATGGGTCCTAATCAGCTTTCCATCGCAAAACTAGCTTTTTGAAGATAACAGAAGGATCAGTATCCTGAAGGCTGAGTTTTCTTGAAAAAGAAAAGCTTCTCTGGTCTCCAACTCTAGAGTTCCTCTATAATCCAAACTGAGAAGACTTACCCTAGGGAAGACCACTTCCTGAGGTAGAGAAGAATCAAACTGTGACAGAAGGGAAATTCCCACTGGACAAGTAAGGAAGAGCCTTCTGTGATGAAGAAGCACCAAAGGTTAAGGAAAATTTCAGAAGGAATCCATCTTGATCTGGGTTCCCACAAAAGCAGAACCTGTGAGGTATATTCATTCGTGATCACGAGTAGCAGATTGCTGGTACAGGAGGAGTGAAACAGGAACAGCCAGTTCAGGGTGCACTCTTACATTGGCTACCACATCAGACATGGTGGCTGCATCCCACGGGACCACCGCAGGAGCTTTATAAAACATCTAGGAACCACCACCCCCAGCCTCTCCCCACTCAAGGAAGAAAAGTGATGGCACCTGTGCCCCAAGAATTAAAGGTTTCCCGGGGGGTAATATCTCCCCTGCATTTCCAGGTTGCTCAAATGGTTGCACAAGTGTCAGGGCTGAACGGGTATCCAGGAGCAGCCCACATCACAGCATCAGAAGCCTCAGGGCAGTAATCAAGAGCCATCAGGAGGTGCTGACTGGTTTCACCTGTGTGTGCAGAACTGATTGCTACTGCGGCCACAGCGACGGCTGTAAGAGCTACATACACAGGCGGTGTCCAACATAGGACCCACTGGAGCTCTTGCCATGGTGACAGTGAAAAATTTAATGAGATGTTCTAACTTTCATAACAACGTGATTAGTCACTTTCTGCGTATCTACAGACTCTGCCAACATCGGATTTTTATTCATTTCATGTGCAATAAAGGACACACAAAATGCTATATAAAATGTAAAAGAGGAACTTCCCTGGTGGTCCAGGGGCTAAGACTCTGCACTCCCAATGCAGGGGATATCCCTGGTTAAGGAACTACATGCCTAAACTAAGAGTTCTCATGTGGCAACTAAAGATCCCATAAGTGGGCAACGAAGATCAAAGATCCCCAGTGCTGCAATTAAGACCTGGCACAGCCAAATACATAAACATTTTAAAAGTGCAAAAGTAGACTTCGTTAGTTAATATCTTCACAGACAGCAGATCTGCCCCTGCTCTGATGGGAGATTCACTTTTCCCAGATCGTATGGGATCTGCATTTTTGTTACAGAGTCCTCTCCACCTTCAGAGCACTTAGCAAGCTCTGCTGCGGGCTGACACAGTCCAGGTTCTCTCCCCCGCCCCCTGACCATGCCAAGCAAATGAAGAGCAAGTCTTCTTGTTAGATGGCATTAGTCTCACCAGAACCCAGGGAGCTCCCAAGTTTCCCATATCACATATAAAACACCAGCAGACTCCTCGGACACACAGCCAGCCTCCCCCAAGAACCATTCAGGAGCTGCTTTTTTCAGTATCCTTGAATCAACAATGTCATTACTGAATTTCTGTAGCTTAATGTAAGCTTTTAATATCCTTTCACCCTTTAATATCCTCTTCAAGCAGGATAATGTTCTCCTTACAATACTATCTATCTTGTCACTTACATAACATGATGAAATGATGTGTCTTCCTTCAGGTCAGCAGCTATGTCTGAGCACCTCTGCACCCACCAGGATATAGCAAACAGAATGGCTCAATCAATTTTAGTGAAACTGAAATGGAGGAACTTCCCTGGTGGCCCAGTGGCTAAGAATCCACTGCAAGGGGCCTGGGTTCGATCCTCGATGAGAGAACTAGATCCCACATGCAGCAACTAAAGATTCTGCATGCCATAGCTTTTCAAAAGAGCCTGAATCTTGCAACAAAGATCAGAGATTCAGCATGCCACAATGAAGAACAGAAGCAGTCAAATAAAAAAAATAAATAAATATTTTTTAAAAATCCGAAATGGTGTTTTAAGTTTAATAAATATCTGAAATATGGTTATCTTTTGGTAACTGCATATTTATGGTGTTCATCTCAGCCTAGATGGCAGGCTTCTTTTTACAGACTGGGGTCCTCAGCTTGCTTCATCATTGCACTAAACCGTGATCCCTGGGCTGGGGGTGAGGCAGACTCCCGCAAGGTTCCACCTGTCGAATGACAACTAGAGCGAACATTTACCAGGTGATGGATAGCACTCTATGTCCTTTACAGATTTTAACTCATTTAATGCCCCCATCAACCCTTTAAGGTTGGTACTATTGTCATCTCCATTGTACAGGTGAGAAACCGAACAAGTTAATTCACTAAGGTCCCTCAGCTAGGAAGTGGTGGTTTTATTTCCAACATGTAAAGTGTCTTTTGGGCATTTCTCCTCTGAGGGCTGAAAGAGCTGCCAAAGCGCTCTGGGCTTCTCTTTGATGCTGCCTTGGTTCCTCCCTAAACCTTTTATGGCTTCTAGCATCCCCATTTCCACAATGAACTCTGTCTCCTTTCTGGGAAATTAGAGCCATAAAACAAGAACTGTGGTTCTTTCTACTCTGAACACATGTCTATCCTACTGATCCCTCAAGGACGGTCCCTCCCAGGCGGGTAGAGCAGCCGAGCTTGTACTGGGTGCTGACAGCCACTCCTGGGCCCTCACAGTACACAGAGCATCGTGCCAGACATCTTGTGTTCTGGGAACTTAGAAGGAGCCCTAAATCCATGAACACACAAATACCACAAGACCTGCCAGTGAGACATGCAAACAGCATGCCAGAAGAGTCCAAAGCAGGAAGAGAGCACTAGGAGTTGACTGGAAAGGCCTCCCAGGTAACATTTAGGCAGATGGAAAAGACAGCATCTCAGGCAGGGAGACCAAGTTTGGAAAAGGCACAGAAGTGGGAACACAACTGCTGCTTTTGTTATTCTTTCAGTTCCAGGCTTGGTGACTCCTTCTGGGGAGGGAGATGGAATTGCTGGCAGAGACTGCCACTTGCACTTGGAAAGAAGCTCCACGTTATGTTCAATCAGAGGTTGGCAAACTCAGGCTGTTTTTGTGAATGTAGTTTTCATGAACAGCCTCAGCCAATCATTTACAACGGTCTGTGGCTGCTCGCCCACTACAGCAGCAGAACTGATCATGTGAGAGACCAGAGGGCCCAGAGAGCCTAAAATATTTACTATCTGCTCCATTAAAGAGAAAGTTTGCTGACCCTGGTCTAAAATACCAACTCTTCAAAGGAAAAGTGACAGGTGGCAAGCTTCAGAGAAATCAAGATACCCAAGCTAAGTGCATTCTCAAAAAAACTATCAAAGAAAATAATCTGAAAAAACTGATACTACATATTCAAAGGTAACCCTTTCCATGTGTTTCAAAAGATCCTAGAGCACACTCTGATCTGCCAAATCCCATGGTTACGTAACTGAGGCTCCCAGCAGATTTGGGATTTCATTACCAAATTCTCTCATTCTTTCATAGCAACCAATAAAAAAAAAAAAAAAAACTCAGAGGTCATCTGTATGCTATTTGTTAAGCATATGTTAAATAAAACATACATGATCCATAGATGTGAAATAACTTTTAAAATTTTATTTATTTATTTTCCACTGCCCTGGTCTTGTCCCTGTACTCGGGCTTTCCCTTCATTGCAGTGCATGGGCTTCTCACTGCGGTGGCTTCTGTCATGGAGCACCAGCTCTAGAGTCCTTGGGCTTCAGTGAAAGTGTTAGCTCCTCAGTCGTGTCAGACTCTCTGCGACCCTATGGACTGCAGGCCGGCAGGCTCCTCTGTCCATATGGATTCTTCAGGCAAGAACACTGGAGTGGGTTGCCATTCCCTTCTCCAGGGGATCTTCCCAACACAGGGATCGAACCCAGGTCTCCTGCATTGCAGGCAGATTCTTTATTGTCTGAGCCACCCGGGCTTCAGTAGTAGTGACTAGGGGGCTCAGTAGTTGCCGCTCACAGGATTAGTTGCCCTGCAGCATGTGGGTTCTTCCCAGATCAGGAATGGAATCCGTGTCCCCTGAATTGACAGGCGGACTCTCAACCACTACCAGGGAAGCCCCTAAAATAACTTTTAAAATTCAGTTGAAAATGTTTTATAGGGATAACGATAACAAAATTAATATGCATTAAAGCCAAAATCATGTTACCAACAATGTCACTACACTAGAGAATTCCTCATCTCTCAAAATGATGATTAAAGGAGAATCTGGGTGTGGGTATCCATGTACACTTAAGTATTTGTGAGAATGGGGGAAAGGCACTGATAGACGGGGAGGTGAGAGGCACAGCAGAAAAAGCTTGCCCTAGAAGACATAGGCCTTAGTCAGAACTCAGCCAGGAATGAGGCATGGGTCAGAGCATGTCACCTGGGGCTCAGCTTCTCTGGGAAAGGAATCCTGCTAGGTGATCTCCAGGGCTTTTCCATTTTGCGCTTCACGAAGGTTAACAGAATATGAGAATATATTTTAGATCAAGGGAACATTGATGTCTTTAATGAACATTAACAAAGGAATTCCTTCTATAGCCTTCTGTTATTTTTTTGGTTACTGTATTTAAATAGACTCTCTCTACTTGCAATAATACAATTACTTCATGTACAACCTAATATTACCTAGACTTCCAAGAACCTTATTGTGTTGGACCCTCCCAGATCAGAGAGAAAACTGTAGAGCAAGAGCAAGGAATAAACACAGAAGTCCCCTGAGAAGAGTAATGCTGTTAAGAAACAGCCCGTGGCCTTAAGCAGCTGCATGATCACCCACTAACGGTGCTCACTTTAAGAGGATGTCGCAGAAACAGGGAAACTGCACGCCTACATTCCCTCCTCAGTGCTCATCAACAGCAGTAATGAAGGCTGCCCTCCAGGGAAAATTAGAATGAGATTTGGGAAATGGCAGAAAGTACGTAATAAAAGAAGAGGGAACATGTTAGAGGAAAGCTCAATGTTATCAAAGGAGCAAAGATAATAAAAGAGGGATGGGGGAGATGACTTTCTTCCATGGCTTTGTCTCCTGACAGAGGAGAATGTTCAGGATGCACAGATTCCAAAAAGTCACATAAACTAAAATACCAGGGACTTCCCTGGTGGTCCAGTGGCTAAGACTCTGCACTCCCAATCCAGGCAGTCTGGGTTCAATTCCTGGGCAGGGAACTAGATTCCAAATGCTGCAAGTAAACATCCCACAGACCACAAGTAAAGATTACCACAGGTCACAACTAAGGCTCAGCACAGTCAAATAAATTAAAAAATATTAAAAAAAAAAAAAAAACCAGCAACCAGTTGGTGTGGTATGAAGAAGATAACAGATCCACAGATGTTCAAAAACAGAAGGTGTAAACATGTAAGTGGTGACAAAGTAGGGCTGGTAATCAGATCCAGAGTTGATAGATCAATGGTCTAGAATTGCCACTCAGAGGATGGTCTGCATCCAAGTGGGTGTGTGATCAAAGTTAGGATGTGTGTTAGTTACCCAGTCATGTCTGACTCTTGTGACCCCATGGACTATAGCCCACCAGACTTCTCTGTCCATGGATTCTCCAGGCAAGAATACTAGAGTGGGTGGCCATTCCCTTCTCCAGAGGATCTTCCTGACCCAGGGATCGAACCCAAGTCTCCTTTGTTGTAGGCAGATTCTTTACCGTCTGAGCCATCAGGGAAGCCTCAGAGATCACTGAGAGGGAGGTGGAACACCAGAGCCAGGGAAAAGGAGCATCCCCTCAGCTGGACACTAGTGAGAACCAGTAAGGAGATGCCCAGACATCAACCACAGAGCAAATGACCAGGGAGTCATTTGGGGCTAATAGGGCTGGCTGTTCCAGTGCAAGGCTGGTGCTGAAAGGTAGTCAGGATTGGATGGACAGAGAAGGAAGGGGTGTAAGAGGACATGGAACCCTGTGCATGGACAACTCCTTCTGGAATGTGGCAGGGAAGGGTGAGGAGGGTTCTTTAAAAATCCAGACAGATCTGAGCTTGTTAAATGATAAAGAAAGGATCCAGTTTGTAGGGGAAAAATGTGGAATATATGAGGGGGGCAGGAAGGGATGATCTGCAGCAGTATTTCTCAAATTGTGAGCCAGGATCCACCAATGGTTGAAATATCAATTTATTGGCCAGTATTTTAAAC
The DNA here is from genome assembly GCF_033118175.1 of Dama dama. NCBI lineage: Eukaryota > Metazoa > Chordata > Mammalia > Artiodactyla > Cervidae > Dama > Dama dama. The sequence continues at coordinate 49,255,805 of NC_083684.1, forward strand.
ATTAAGCTGAATGGATACAATAAAGCAGAACAAAATTTAAAATACCAGAGAATTTCCAAATAAGGATTGCTTCCTGAAACCAGTAAGGGAAGCGTGTGTGTAATGCTTGTGTGCACACCGGAACGCGGTGTAACCACGGAGTTCAATGAGAAGGTATGGAAGCCATTGATGTAACAGGCAAGGCTAGAGAAGGTGGAGGAGGCCACGATTAATGGCATCCATGTGACAGAGTGTTTTAGAGAGAGCAACAGCCCCCGCCCCCAGCCTGTTGTCCCAGAAACAAAGCAGAAGAGGATGGGGTGTTCTTGTAAGCAACAAATCAGAGAAAAAATTCCTTCTGATTTGGGCCCCCACCCCTGATTCTTCTCTCTTTCATCCCTTCCCCTCTAGATCCCTTCCATTACTAAGGCTTGACCATGAGGCCAGCAATGAGGAGGAATATATAATATGGAAATGGAAGGTCAAATGCCAGCAACTTCTATTTCCAAGAAATTTCAGGGTGGGGGATGGGAAGGAAAGGAAGAGACTGAAAGTCTAAGAAAAAGCAGAGCAGTTGATGGCCTGGAAGACCTGGTCAAAGAGCAGCCATGGTGGAGGCAGTTGACCCAGAAGGACATGTAGATGTGCTCAGAATACAATGACTGAAATAGCAGGACCCAACGATGACAAGTTCAAGGTGAAGTGGCTGACGTGAGTAATGGAGGTCAGTGGAACCATGGGGTCACAATGCTAGATGGGAAGTACATGGGCACCCTGAAGAACTCCAGGACAACTGCAGGGCCCAGAAGAGAGAAAGGCCACAAACCAGATGCTCAAGTCCTCCACGCCTTGACCTCCTTGAATAATAAAACTGCTGCCCTCTGCTGGCATAGAAATGGGGGCAGTCTCCTAGGAGTACAGAGGCAGAGAGAGCTGGAGCTTCTGGGGGCTCTCAGACAGCTTATCATACAATTCCCCTGTTCTTAGGCCCAGCTTCAACCTTGGTCTGCCTATTCCTAAGCGTTGGCAGGATTCTGTCATGTAAATTGGATGCTTCTGGCTTTTCCCCTGCCAACTTAGACTATAGCTATCTTCTCTCTGCTAAGTAAGTTATGTGTTTTTTAGCTCATTCATGTGCTTTTTAACTTCCAAAATGTTGTATTCTTCTTTCTTGTTTTTGTTATTGTTGTTGTTGAATGTGGGGGAGGGGTTGTTTATTATTTCTTTGTTTTCTTGGTGGGGGGGGGAGGTGGTCCCAGAGGATTTTTCCTTTTTAAAAAAAAATCATTTTGGAACTTCCAGTGGTTGGGACTCCACCTGCTGATGTAGGTTCAATCCCTGGTCCAGAAAGATCCCACATACCACGGTGCAACTAAGCCCACAAGCTATAACTACTAAAGCCCACGTTCCTGTGCAACAAGAGAAGCCACCTCAATGAGAAGCCCATGCACCACAACTAGAGAGTAGACCCTGCTCGCCAGAACTAGAAAAAGCCCGCATGCAGCGACAAAAACCCAGAGCAGCCAAAAATAGGAAAAAAAAAAAAAAAAAGAAGAAGAAGAAGAAAGAAAATGCTGACTTACATGGAGGATGGGGAAAAATAAAATTTAAAAACTAAAATAAGAAAAATAAATCATTTTACTCTTGCTTCGGTAGGCTTCAGGAGGGAACATGGGGGCTTCCCTGGCGGCTCAGATGGTAAAGAATCGATCTACAATGAGGGAGACCTGGGTTTGATCCCTGGGTGGGGAAGATCCCCTGGAGGAGGGCATGGCAACCCACTCCAGGATTCTTGTCTGGAGAATCGCCATGGACAAAGGAGCCTGGTAGGCTATAGTCCAAGGGGTCACAAAGAGAGGGACAAGACTGAGCAACTAAGCCCAGACATAGCACAGGACTCTAAGAAAATGCATGTGCTGAATCCACCTTTTTTTTTTTTTAACCATTGACTTAATTTTATGGGCTTCCCTGGTGGCTCAATTGGTAAAGAATCCCCCTGCAATGCAGGAGACCTGGGTTCAATCTCTGGGTTAGGAAGATCCCTTGGAGAAGGGAATAGTTACCCACTCCAGTATTCTGGCCTGGAGAATTCGATGGACTATGTAGTCCATGGGGTCACAAAGAGTTGGACACGACTGAGCAACTTTCACATTTTTATAATTACAAAAACTAATAATACAATAATCATTTCCACACACAAAGATATGTGCTTTTCCTGTTGTGTAAACAAGATGCCTCAGTCTCCAACCCCAGGGCCGGCTGATGGAGTTAACTGAAGGGTGTTCAGTCATGGAAGCAATTTGCCCAGAGCCAAACACATCCTCCCGGCCAGACCATGCCAGGGCTGTGTCTCTCACAGACAGTTCCCACCCCATTGGGAAGAAGCTCACCAAACTGTTCTTTAAACATCACAGCTGGATGGAATCCTCATCCATTTAAATAAAACATTTTAAAACATCCTTTCACTATAATGTACAGATACAGAGCCCAAATAAATGATTTAAGGAAAATGTAATTCCTTCATGAGTAAATAAGACGTCATCTAGTTCAGTTCAGTTCAGTCACTCAGTCGTGTCTGACTCTTTGTGACCTCATGGACTGCAGCACACCAGGCTTCCCACAGATCACCAACTCCTGGAGTTTACTCAAACTCATGTCCATCGACTTGGTGATACCATCCCACCATCTCATCCTCTCGTCCCCTTCTCCTCCTGCCTTCAATCTTCCCCAGCATCAGGGTTTTTTTAAGGGTCAGTTATTCGCATCAGGTGGCCAAAGTATCGGAGTTTCAGCTTCAGCATCAGTCCTTCCAATGAATACTCAGGACCAATTTCATTTAGGATGGACTGGTTGGATCTCCTTGCAGTCCAAGGGACTCTCAAGAGTCTTCTCCAACACCACAGTTCAAAAGCATCAATTCTTTGGTGCTCAGTTTTCTTTATAGTCCAACTCTTACACCCATACATGACTACTAGAAAAACCATAGCTTTGACTAGACAGACCTTTGTTGGCAAAGTAATGTGTTTTTTTTTTTTAATATGCTGTCTAGGTTGGTCATAACTTTTCTTCCAAGGATTAAGTGTCTTTTAATTTCATGGCTACAGTCACCATCTGCACTGATTTTGGAGCCCAAGAAAATAAAGTCTGTCACTGTTGCCATTGTTTCCCCATCTATTTGCCATGAAGTGATGGAGACCAGATGCCATGATCTTAGTTTTCTGAATGTTGAGTTTTAAACCAACTTTTTCACTCTCCTCTTTCACTTTAATCAAGAGGCTCTTTAGTTCTTCTTCGCTTTCTACCATAAGGGTGGTGTCATCTGCATGTCTGAGGTTATTGCTATTTCTCCCGGCAATCTTGATTTCAGCTTGTGCTTCATCCAGCCTGGCATTTCGCATGATGTACTCTGCATATAAGTTAAATAAGCAGGGTGACAATATACAGCCTTGATGTACTCCTTTCCCCATTTGGAAACAGTCTATTATTCCATGTCCAGTTCTAACTGTTGCTTCTTGACCTGCATACAGACTTCTCAGGAGGCAGGTCAGGTGGTCTGGTATTCCCATCTCTTGAAGAATTTTCCTCAGTTTCTTGTGATCCACACAGTCAGACTTTGGTGTACTCAATAAAGCAGAAGTAGATGCTTTTCTGGAACTCTCTTGCTTTTTCAATGACCCAATGGATGTTGGCAATTTGATCTCTGTTTCCTCTGCTTTTTCTAAAACTAGCTTTAACATCTGGAAGTTCATACCTCACATACTGTTGAAGTCTGGCTTGGAGAATTTTGAGCATTACTTTGCTAGTGTGTGAGATGAGCGCAATTGTGCAGTTTGAACATTCCTTGGCATTGCCTTTCTTTGGGATTGGAATGAAAACTGACCTTTTCCAGTCTTGTGGCCACCGCTGAGTTTTCCAAATCTGCTGGCATATTGAGTGCAGCACTTTCACAGCATCATCTTTTAGGGTCTGAAATAGCTCAACTGGTATTCCATCACCTCCACTAGCTTTGTTCGTAGTGATGCTTCCTAAGGCCCACTTGACTTCGCATTCCAGGATGTCTGGCTCTAGGTGAGTGATCATACCATCGTGGGTATCTGGGTCATGAAGATCTTTTTTGTATAGTTCTTCTTTATAATCTTGCCACCTCTTCTTAATATCTTCTGCTTCTTTTAGGTCCATATCATTTCTGCCTTTATTGTGTCCTTCTTTGCATGAAATGTTCTCTTGGTATCGCTAATTTTCTTGAAGAGACCTCTGGTCTTTCCCATTCTTTTGCTTTCCTCTATTCCTTTGCATTGATCACTGAGAAAATCTTTCTTATCTCTCCTTGCTATTCTTTGGAACTCTGCATTCAAATGGGTATATCTTTCCTTTCCTCCTTTGCCTTTAGCTTTTCTTCTTTTCTCAGCTATCTGTAAGGCCTCCTCAGACAGCCATTTTACCTTTTTGCATTTCTTTTTTTTAGAGATGGATGGTCTTGATCACTGCCTCCTTTACAATGTCACGAACCTCCGTCCATAGTTCTTCAGGCACAAATCTAATTATGCCGTCCCTTTTATTAAAACCTTTCAATGGCTTCATGGCGTTCTCCTCGCTGACTCCATCCAACCATCCACTCCCTGGCTGCCTGTGCCCTGGCCTCCCTGGCCTTCCTTACACTCCTTTGCTCCACTGACCTCTGCTCGCTCTGCTACAGAAGGGCTCTTATCCCAGCTTTCTGCTCAGTTCTGACCTTCCCTTTACATCAACAGTTCAACTGGCACTTCTTTAAGCAGGTACTCCTGACTCCTCAATTTAAACCCAAGCTTCCTTTTGTGTTCTATCTAAATTCCTACAGTTTCTTTTCACATGACTCACCACAATGCCATGACTGTTTTGTTTAATACAAGCTGTCTAGGCTCTCAGATTGGGGAGGTCTGGGAACATGTCTGTTTTTATACCTAAACTAAGTAGTCTCTTTCTTCACACAGTCAAACTCAGTAAAAGTTTGTTGGACAAATGACCTAAATGGTCTAAGGGTTTAAAAGGAAATTTTAAGGGACTTCTCTGGTGATTCAGTGCTTATGACTCCTGCTTCCAATACAGGGGATGCGTGTTTGATCCTTGGTCAGGGAACTAAGAGCCCACATACCTTGCAGGATGGCCAAAAGATGAAAAGTAAGCACATAAATAAATGAAGACAAAATATTGCTAAAGAGTAATAACACTTGATTTTAAATATATACAACAAATGTGGCAAAAAGTATTCTCTATCATTACAGAGTAGAGAAAATAAGCTCTAAATACAGCAATTCCAAACTATCTTAGGTACAAAGAAGTTTTTCCTGAAAGTAGGGCTGATGTTGGATGTACAGAGCCATAAAAAGGTGTTTGACATTGTTTTCTTGGCAATTATTGAAGTACGAACTGCCACTTTCCCTAGATGACGAATCCAAACTTCCATGGTTGTCTCATACCCCTATCTTGTCATCCAGGCTCCCTTGTCCTTCACTAACTCCCTCAGTTCATTTCAGTCACTCAGTCGTGTCTGACTCTTTGTGACCCCATGGGCTGCAGTACGCCAGGTTTCCCTGTCCATCACCAACTCCCAGAGCTTACTCAAACCCATGTCCATTGAGTCGGTGATGCCATCCAACCATCTCATCCTCTGTCGCCCCCTTCTCCTCCTGCCCTCAATCTTTCCCAGCATCACGGTCTTTTCCAATGAATCAACTCTTCACAACACTGGTCAAAGCATCGGTACTTCAGCTTCAGCATCAGTCCTTCCAACGAATATTCAGGATTGATTTCTTTAAGATTGACTGGTTTGATCTCCTTGCTGTCCAAGAGACTCTCAAGAACCTTCTCCAGCACCACAGTTTGAAAGCATCAGTTCTTCAGTGCTCAGCCTTTTTTATGGTCCAACTCTCACATCTGTACCTGGCTACTGGAAAAACCATAGTTTTGACTATACTGAACTTAGGTGGCAAAGTGATGTCTCTGCTTTTTAATAAACTGTCTAGATTTATCATAGTTTTCCTTCCAAGGAGCAAGCGTCTTTTAATTTTGTGGCTGCAGTCACCATCTGCACTGATTTTGGAGCCCAAGAAAATAAAATCTGTTACTGTTTCCACTTTTTCCCCACCTATTTGCATGAAGTGATGGGACCAGATGCCATGATCTTAGTTTTTTGAATGCTGAGTTTTAAGCCAGCTTTTTCACTCTCCTCTTTCACCTTCCTCAAGTGGCTCTTGAGTTCCTCTTTGCTTTCTGCATTAGAGTGGTATCATCTGCATATCTGAGGTTGTTGATATTTCTCCCATCAATCTTGATTCAAGTTTGTGATTCATCCAGCTCTGCATTTGTACTCTGCATATAAGTTAAATAAGCAGGGTGACAATATACAGCTTTGACATACTTCTTTCCAATTTTGAACCAGTCTGTTGTTTCATGTCCGACTCATGTTGCTTTTTGATACAGGTTTCTCAGGAGGCAGGTAAGATGGTCTGGTATTCCCATCTCTTTAAGAGTTTCCCACAGTTTGTTATGATCCACACAGTCAAAGAGCCTCCCTGGTAGCTCAGCTGGTAAAGAATCTGCCTGCAATGCAGGAGACCCCAGTTCGATTCCTGGGTCGGGAAGATCCCCTGGAGAAGGGATAGTCTATCCACTCCAGTGTTCTTGGGCTTCCCTGGTGGCTCAGCTGGTAATGAATCTGCCTGCAATATGCCGGAGACCTGAATTTGATCCCTGGGTTGGGAAGATCTCCTGGAGAAGGGAACGGCTACCCACTCCAGTATTCTGGCCTGGCATATTTCAAAGACTGTATATCCATGGGGTCACAGAGATATGACTGAGTGACTTTCACTCACACAGTTAAAGGCTTTAGTGTAGTCAATGATACAAAAGTTGATGTTTTTCGGAATTCTCTTGCTTTTTATTATTATCCAACAGATGTTGGCAATGTGATCTCTGGTTCCTCTACCTTTTCGAAATCAAGTTTGTACATCTGGAAGTTCTTGGTTCGCATACTGTTGAAGTCTAGCTTGAAAGATTTTGAGCATTACTTTGCTAGCATGTGAAATGGGCACAATTGTACAATACTTTGAGGATTCTTTGACACTGTCTTTCTTAGAAAGTCCTTTCTAGTTCATCTTTCTCCACCCTCTACTGTCTTATTTCTTTGCTCCTCTACAACAAAACTTCCAGAAAGATTTATCTAGCCTCATCTTTCACTCTTCTCTCACTCTTACTCTCTCTGTTTATCTGTACATAAACTCAACAATAAATAGAACTTATTTTTCTTAAACCGATGGTAAAAAACTGCCAATATAGTGCTTTGTCACACTTGAATACATTACTCCACAGTTCCCAAAATAAGGAACATCCTTATATTAAACCATAGAAAAATGTCAAAATAAGGAAATTAATATGGATAAATTACAACCATTTAATCCTCAGACCTCATTCAAGTCCTGTCCAATTATATCCCATATAACAAAGTATTTCAGCTCAGAATTGCACATGGTATTCAGTTGTCATGTCTCTTTAGTCTCCTGAATAGTCTTTCCTTGACTTCCATGACCTAATTTTTTTTTTCTCTGTTTTTCCATCAGCCACACAGCATGTGGGTACTTGGTTCCCTGACCAGTGATCAAACCTGCATCCCCTGCGTTGGAAGCACGGAGTCTTAACAACTGGACCACCAGGGAAGCCCCCGTGACTTGAACATTTTTGAAGATTATAAGCCAGTTAAAATTGTAGAATGTCCATCAACTTGGGCTTGCTTCTTTAGATTGGGGTTATGCATCTCTGGGATAGCGATGCTGTGACTCTCTCATTAGATCTTATCAAGTAGTACATAATTTCCATTTGCCCATTACTTAATGATGTTGTTTGGTCACTTGATTAAAGGAGTCTGCCAGAGTTCCATACTGCAAAGTTATGATTCCTCTCTATAATTAACAAGTATTTTGTAGGAAGCTACTTTGAAACTTTTCAAATATCCTGTTCCTCATCAAATATTCAATGCATTCATTCATTCATACTAGTGTGAACTCAAGGATTTCTACTTTCTTCCATCCATTGCTCTCAATATTCTGATGCTTCCGTTGTCTCAAAAGTAGCTAATGGAAGCCCTCCAATATAGTTTTTGTGTCTGTTTGATACATCGTCATCATTTTTCAAATATATGCTTACTTTCTGGCATTTGATGTTCCAGGTTTATCTTATACTTTCCTACCCCAGCCATTTTTCTCCCATTCAAGTTCTGACCTTTCCACCAAGTGACCTTTCCACCCCCACCATATACATGCCTTCTTTGTTCTGCTTGGACTCTGACACCCCACACCTGGTATGGATGCCCTCCTTACCCCGTTAGGGATCCCACACTCCATGCCAGGCTTACTCCACTATGTGGATATGTTCCTCACCTTGCTCAAATTCTGATACCCTGTACGGACATCCTCTCACCTGTTCAGGCTCCAACACCACACACCAGTCTGCTCTCGTCTGCAGACAACTTCCTCATCCCACTCTCAATATCATTCTACATGAATGCCCTTCCCACCCCATGTCCTGCACTGCAACCGAGGTCTTTCATCCACTTTATCCCATTAAGATTCCAATTCCCTGTATCAGACCACCATGCCTCTCCCTAGCTGGCTCCAAGACCCCATGCTGGGCAATCTCCCCACTATGTGGATACCCATCTTTGTAGAACATGAGTGAACACCCACTTTAGGGTACTGGGACTTCCTACCACCTTGCATGAATACCTACCTTGCTTGGTCATATCTAATAGCTTACATGTGTGGGTGTTAGTCACTCAGTCGTGTCCAACTCTTTGCGACCCATAGATTGTGTCTGCCAGGCTCCTCTGTACATGGGATTCTCCAGGCAAGAATACTAGAGTGGGTTGCCATGCCCTCCTCCAGGGGGTCTCCCCTACCCAGTGATTAAATCCGGGTCTCCCACATTGCAGGTGGATTCTTTACCATCTGAGCCACCAGGGAAGGTCAATGGCTTGCAGAGTTTCTAAATTATTTATTTGCTATTTTTGGCTGTGCTGGGTCTTCACTGCTACACTCGGGCTTTTCTCTAGTTGTGGCAAGTAGGGACTACTCTTCATTGTAGTGTGCTGGCTTTTCATTGTGGTGACTTCTCTTTTTGCAAAGCATGGACTCTAGGGCACGTGGGCTTCAGTCGTTGCAGTTTCCAGGCTCAAGAGCACAGGCTCAATAGTTGTGGCCTACGGTCATAGCTGTTTTGCGGCATGTGGTATCTCGCTGGACCAGAGATGAAATCCATGTCTCCTGCATTGGCAGGTGGATTCTTTAGTCACTAAGGAAGCCCCTCTAATAGCTTTTAAATTGATTTGTTCAGAAAGTGAAAAAAAAGAAAGAGGTGGGAAGAAAGGATAAGAGGAGGACAAAGAAAAGCCCATTCTCTGATAAACCCACTCTAATCAGACCTTTGTTCCACCACTCCACCAAAACCTCCCCTGACAAGGTTACAGTTGTCTCCACAGTGATCAGTTCTCAGTATTCATTCAACAGTGATCACTCCCTCCCTCTTGATACATTTTCTACCCTTGGGTTTGAGGACACACATTCTCCTGGTTTTCCTCCTACCACATTGGAAATACCTAAGTAGACAAGGCATGTATTCATTAACCTTAGACATTTAAATCTTAATGTGCACTACATTCTTAGATTTGTTGTTGTCATTGCTCTTATTGCTTAGTTGCTTAGTCGTGTCCAACTCTTTGACACCCCATGGACTGTAACATACTCATCATGGATGTATACCAAGAAATTAAACTCGTCTACTATGGGAGCAAAATTAATAATTTGATAGTTGTTCATTATAAAAACAATTACCTTCACCAGAGGCCAAAGTTAAAATGATAATCTAAACACTAATCTGGTCCTTAGTTTTAATTAATTTTATTTAACATGATCATCATCATTTAGAAACCAGAATAAATGAATACTAATTCATATCAATGAAATAAAAAAGAAAGGGGTTTTTTGTTTAAAGTGCTTTTCTAATGTCTAACAAAATGAACATTCCTAAAATATTACATGTTTAAAATTTTCTCTGCCAGGGTTCAAGTTAGGTTTCCCTACTGAACAAGCATACAGCTCCTATGAATCAGAGCAAAATGGCTTGTGATATGAGCTAAGACAGAGGCTGAAATGCAAACATTTTTGTGAAGGGTTCATATTTTATCAGCCAAACTGAACTACAGCAAATCCTCACATGTCTAAAAAATGTACAGAAAACCATGAGCTGCTCATTGTATACTGACTCGACCTTCTGTTCCTTTAATGACCTGATGTAAAATGACCTGGCAGGCTCAGCATCACCCCCAGCTCAGTGTCAGCAAAGGGACCCACTCCGTCCATCACGGACATGAGGCAAACTCACAGCTGCCACTCACCAGCAGGGGGCGCTGCACTTGGGTTTTTCTGTAGACAAAACCACTCAAAAGCTGAAGACAGAAATGTGTATATTTCAGGAGACTGAAAAATGTGTTACCATCCTAGAAAAATAGATGGCCACACAATCTATAGGGTATCCCCATATGTGTTTACAGTGACAATATCCACTGTAGGGTACTCTGAAGTCTGGAGTGTATCTTTTTAGAAAAATAAATAAAATGGGGCTGGGTCAGAAATAACAAGTCTTTTTGGAATCTTTTCAGTGAGCAGGAACATTATAAGGAACAGGGTACAAAACTCTTCCTCATTAGATTTCTTCAGTTCATAGCTTATTGGGCCAAAATTATTACCCAAGTAGGCTCAACTATGTCAACAAATTGCCCTAATATGCAAGAAAATGGCCCAACTATCAGGATTTAAAACAAATTCAGCCAAATTAACTTGAATCAAATGTCACATTTACTAATTTATTTATGTTTACATATTACTAAAATAGGGTTATTAGTTGTAGAGAAACTTGTAATTACTGAAATATCAACATTAGTATGCTTTGTATTAGCAAAATTGTTTTATAAAAATAATTTTTATACCTTAAATGTTACAAAAAGGAAAAACTTTAATTGTATAGAATCCTGGGGGCTTCCCTGGTGACTCAGATGATAAAAAAAATCTGCCTGCAATGCAGGAGACACAGATTTGATCCCTAGGTTGGGAAGATCTCCTGAAGAAGGGAATAGCTACCCACTCCAATATTCTTGCCTAGAGAATTCCATGGACAGAGGAGCTTGATGGGCAGCAGTCCATGGGGTTGCAAAGAATGGGACACGACTGACTGACTATCACTTGGGCTTCCTTGGTGGCACAGATGATAAAGAATCTGCCTGTAATGCAGGAGACCCAGGTTTAGTCCCTAGAATGGGACACGACTGACTGACTATCACTTGGGCTTCCTTGGTGGCACAGATGATAAAGAATCTGCCTGTAATGCAGGAGACCCAGGTTTAGTCCCTGGGTCAGGAAGATCCTCTAGAGAAAGGAATAGCTACTATCCACTATATATAGTGGATATATATATCCACTACTATAGCTTCTATCCACTCCATGGATAGAAGAACCTAGCACCCTTCTTATTTAACTTCTATGCAGAGTACATCATGCAAAATCCCAGGCAGGATGAATCACAAGCTGGAATTGAGATTGCTGGGAAAAAATACCAACAATCTCAGATATGCAGATGATACCACTTTAATGGCAGAAAGTGATGAGGAACTAAAGAGTCTCTTGAAGAGGGTGAAAGAGGAGAGTGAAAAAGCTGGCTTAAAACTCAACATTCAAAAAACAAAGATCATGGCATCCAGTCCCACCACTTCGTGGCAAATAGGAGGAGAAAAAGTGGAAACAGGGACAGATATCATTTTCTTGGGCTCCAAAATCACTGCGGACAGTGACTGCACCCATGAATTATAAGACACTCGCTCCTTGGAAGAAAAGTTATGACAAACCTAGATAGCATATTAAAAAGCAGAGACACCACTTTGCTGACAAAGGTCCGTATTAGTCAAAGCTATGGTTTTTCCAGTAGTCAGGTATGGATGTGAGAGTTGGACCATAAAGAAGGCTGAGCACCGAAGAAGTGATGTCTTTGAACTGTGGTGCTGGAGAAGGTTCTTGAGAGTCTCTTGGACAGCAAGCAGATCAAACCAGTCAATCCTAAAGGAAATCCACCCTGAATATTCATTGGAAGGACTGATGCTGAAGCTGAAGTTTCAATACTTTGGCCACCTGATGTGAAGAACTGACTCACTGGAAAAGACCCTAAAGCTGGGAAAGACGGAAGGCAACAGGAAAACAGTGCAGCAGAGAATGAGATGGTTAGATAGCATCACCAACTCAATGGACATGAGTTTGAGCAAACTTTGGGAGACAGCCTGGAGTACTACAGTCCATGGGGTCACAGAGAGTTGGATATGACTTAGTGGCTGAACAACAACAGCAATAGAATCCTGAAGTCACAGGTGGTCTGTCATGATCCAATGATACCTTTTCATAAATGCAAGGCCTGAGCAGAAAACTAATTTAAATGATCACTTCTATGAATCTTTTTGCAAAAAACCTAAATACAATGAAACAGATTTGTAAGATTGGAAAAGCACTTGGCAAATTTTTTTGATTTGCTCCCACATCAGTAAAATCGATGCTAACATGTTCCCAAATTTATGTACATTTTGTTTATAAATTATTCTTAATATTGTACTGATATATCATATACAGTATAAAACATATAAAATAAAAATTGTTAAAAGCTACCATAAAAATAAAAATATAAGCTCCCATATGGGAGGAAAATCATCATCTTTCCTTGAATATTCCTAGAATACACATTCCCTACACTAACTTGGGAAAAGTAGGACCCATAAGTCATGTATTTTGTGATCCAAGAGAGAAAAAATAAGAATTTTTGTTGCATTTATATTAAAAAGAATATAGAAACACTCTTACCCTATTGGTGGAAATGAAAATTGTTACAGCCACTACAGAGATCAGTATGAAGGTTCGTTAAAAAACTAAAAGTTGAACTACCATATGATTCAGCAATCCCTGATAACAATGTAGTGTATAGCACAAGGAACTCTACTCAATATTCTGTAATGGTCTATATGGGAAAAGAATCCTTAAAAAGAGTGGATATATGTATATGTATACCTGATTCACTTACTTTACCCTCTGGCTAATACCCTATTTTTCTTTCCCTTTATGATGAAATTACTCATAAGAGTTATATTGGACATAGTCTAAGGCAAATCCCCAATTCCACATATATGTACGTGTATAACTGATTCATTCTGCTGTACCTGAAACTAACACAATTTCATAAATCTACTCTCCTCAAATAAACATTTAAAAAACAACAAAAAAAGAATATAATATAATATTAAAAAGCAGCATTTCATCAATTATTTCCTCTGTATTGGATCATTCCTGTCAGCACACATTTTTTCCATCTCAATAAAGTTTTTGACCTTACTTTGTCCCCTGGCTAATAGCCTATTTTTCCTTCCCTTTATGATGAAATTCCTCGTAAGAGTTATATTGGACAGTCTAAGGCAAATCCCCAATCTCACTCACTGGTATCACACTCTTGATATCTCCCTTCCTCATGACTGTGAATAGACCTGTGATTTACTTTTAATCAACAGTATAGGGCAATGTTGATGGAATGTCATTCCCATGATTATGTTATATAAGACTCCATCTTGTTATTAAACTCACTCTAGGACTCTCTCTCTAGCTGGCTATGAAGAAATGAACAGCCATAATGGGAGGCTCATATGACTTTCTTGCTGAGAAGTTAAAGGTGGCCTCTAGGGCCTGAAGGCAGCCAATAGCCAGCAAGATGCTAGGGCCCTCCATCCAACAACTATAAGAAAATGAGTTCCGTCAACAACTCTGGTGAACTTTGGAGCAAATTCTTCCCCAGTCAAGCCTCCAGATGAGAACATATTCCAGTCAATCCCTTGATTGCAATCTCATGAGACTCAGCTAATCTATGCCTAGACTCTTGTGAGCAACCAGTGTGCTTTCTTTTAAGTCACTAAGCTTGTGATAAATTGTTATAGAGCTGTGTTCAAGGGTCCCCAAAACTTCAATCAGGCTCAATAATTTGCTATAAGGATTCATGTGTGCATGCAGGCTCAGTTGCTCAGTCGTGTCCAACTCTGGGACTCCATGGACTATAGCCCACCTGACTCCTCTGTTCAAGGAATTTTCCAGACAAGAATACTGAAGTGGGTTGCCATTCCCTTCTCCAAGGGGGTCTTCCCAACCCAGAGATCAAACCCACATCTCTTGTGTCTTCTGCATTAGCAGGTGGATTCTTTACCACTCAGCCACCTGGGAGCCCATAAGGATTCATATCATTTAGCAAAACCATTATAACCATGGTTAAAGTTTATTGTAGTTAAAGAATATAAATTAAAATCAGCAGAAGAAAAAGATTTATAGAGCAGAATGCAGGAAAAGACCAGGCATAGGTTTCCAGTTGTCCTTTCCCAGTAAAGTCATGTGGACAGAACTTACTTAATTCTCACAAATGGTGTGTGACAACGCACGGAGTATTCCCTAGGGAGCTCAGGATTCAGGGTTTTCACTGAGAGCTGGTTATATAGGCACAGCTGACTGCCTGTATGGCTGACCTTCAGTCTCCAGCCTTTCCAGAGATCAAACACATTATGTGTAGCCCAAGGTACCCACACACATCGCAATTAGCATAAACTATCTAGCATGGCCCAAGGCCTCAGCTAAACAAAGCCACTCTTAACAGGCAGGACATTCCTAGGAGCCAGGCAAAGACCAAACCTTTCTTTGGATGTGCAAGGTTTTGACAACCCAGACCTACTGAACAGCAAAAGGTAACTAATAAAGATTTCGTTACCTGAGAGTATGGTGCTACTGTAATAAATATCTAAAAATTTAAGGAGTGGCTTTGGAACCAAGTAGTGGACAGAAGCTGGAAGAATTTTGAAAAGCATCATAGAGAAAGTCTAAATTTCCTTAAACAGTCTGTTAGAAGAAATGTGAAACTGGAGGATACTGCTGCTGCTGCTAAGTCACTTCAGTCGTGTCCGACTCTGTGCAACCCCATAGACGGCAGCCCATCAGGCTCCCCCAACCCTGGGATTCTCCAGGCAAGAACACTGGAGTGGGTTGTCATTTCCTTCTCCAATCATGAAAGTGAAAAGTGAAAGTGAAGTTGCTCAGTCGTGTCCGACTCTTAGCGACCCGTGGACCGCAGCCTACCAGGCTCCTCCGTCCATGGGATTTTCCAGACAAGAGTACTGGAGTGGGGTGCCATTGCCTTCTCCGGAGGATACTGCTAGTGACGGTTAAAAGGAAATTCTCGAGAAACACGTTATTGGAAAATGAAGGAAGGGGATCCTTGTTATGCAGTGGCAGAAAACTTAGTTAAATTATCTTCTGCAGTTATATGGAAAACCAAACTTGTACATAATTAACTTGGCTATATAGCTATGGAAATTTCCAAGCAAAGTATTAAAGGTCCATCCTGGTTTCTTATTGCTGCTTATAGTAAAATGAGAAAAGAAAGAGATAAATAAGAGAAGAATTGTTAAACAAAAGGAACCAGAACTTGATGATTTTTAAAATTCTCAAACTTTCCAAATATACTAACAAATAATTTCTAAGCACTATCAGGAAAGTATGCTCTATAGAAAAAGCTGAGGGGGTAACTGTACAAACTTTTACTTAAATCTCAGAAAGACCAAAAAGTCGGAGTAGTCAGTCACTCAAAATGTCCTTTCAAGAGGTGAAGAGTGGGCCTCATAGAGCCTCTCAACCAAACCTACAGCCTGTAGGCGCTTAGGAAGATATTCCCCAACACTCTGGGCAGGTAGAGAAGGGCTTATCTCAAAAAGATCTGTATGTGTGTGACTTTTTTAGAATGGAGTAAATCTAAGTGAAACCCACGGAAGGCCCAGAAAGTTCTTGAGAAAAGTATTTCAGCAGAAACTAAGAGAATAGATTGAAAGGGAAAAAGAATACAAAATGAAAGGAAGTTGTAGGATTCCCAGTATTCTGTTGGTAAGGAGCAGGCTAATAAAACTCAGGTTCAAACACAGGCTACCTTTCATGAAAAGGGAAGAATGACTCAGAGAGCAGAACCAAGACCCCAGACAGCAAAACTGAGAAATACCAAAGGAAAATTGTTTCTCTATTTGCACATCTGACACGCAATATAGAAGGGTGTTTCCACACTAAGAACAAATTATGAAATAAATGGCCATGTTGGAGAATCCTAAGTGGCAAGAAATTGCAGGGAGTCTCTGTAAACTGAGAACGCCTTGAGCCAACAGCCAGAAAAAACAAAAGATCTCAGTCCTACAACCTCAAGGAACTAAACGTGGCTAACAAAATGGATCCTTCCCCAGTTAGACCAACATAATTGCAGCTTTGTAAGACTCTAAGCACAGGGCTCATCTAAGCCATGTTTGAACTACTGACCCACAGAAAATTGCGATAATAAATGTGTGATGTTTTAAACCACTAAGTTTGTTGTAGTATTGTTATTCAGCATTAAAAAAACCAAATAAATTTTTTAATCATAGTCTACAATTTCTCTCTTCCTATATCCTATGAAATTCCACTCTGCCTCAGAGAATATACTTCACATGATTTTTAACTTTAAATTTGTTAAGATTTGTTTTATGACACAAGGGGTGATATATCTTGGCGAATGTCCCATGTGTGCTTGATAAAAATGCTATGTTGTGTTGGTAAGTGGAGTGGTCTATACATGTCAATTAGATCCAGTTGGCTGATAGTGTTGATCAGTTATTCTATAACCTTGTTAGTTTCTATTTGTTATATAAACTACTGAGAGAGGTGTTAAAATATCCGACTATAATTGTAGATTTCTTCTTTAAGTTCTATCCCGGTTTTTACTTCATGTATTTCAAAGCTCTGTGGTCAGATGCATACACATTTAAAATGGTTATATCTTCATGGTGACTTGGCCCATTATTGTTATGCAATGTCCTTCTTTACCTCTTATAATTTACCTTCCAAAATTAATTTTTGATATTAATATAGCTTCTCTAGTTATCTTTTATTAGGATTTGATATTTTTTCTAACATCTTGTTCTTAATTTACTTATATAATTGCATTTAGACTGAGTTCTTCTAGATGGCACATAGTGGGCTCATGTTTTTTAGCTCAGTTTGAAAATCTGACTTTCAGTCAGTGTGTGCAAATAGTTAATTTGATACAATTATTAATAAATTTGGATAATTATTGATGTGTTTGGAAGAGGGGTGTGTTCTATTTTTCCCATTTTCATTTTCTCTGCTTCCTCTTTTCTATTTTCTTTGCTTTATGTGAATATTTTTAATGTCTATGGGGTTTTAATACTATATATTTTTTGTAAGGTTTTGTTGTTTGTTTTTGTTCTTGTTTTAATTTCTGCCTAAATTTTCACAGTCCAGTTAAAATTAATATTTTACCATTTCAAGTATTTAATTCATTTACATTTAATAAAATTACTCATAAGGTAATATTTATATTTACCAGTAATTGTCTACATGTTTCATGTTCTTTTTGTTCCCGTATTTCTCCATTACTGCCTTCTTCTGTGTTAAATAGATACTTTCTATTGTACCATTTCAAGTCTCCCATTATTTCTTTTACTATTTATATTCATTTTTTCATTATTTTCTACATAGTTTCTCCTAAAGATTATCATTAATATTAACTTATAACAATCTAATTTAGATCAACTTAATTTCAATAATATTAAAAACCTTGCTTCTGTATAGATTCATTCCTCTCTGTTTTTGTGCTATTATTGGCATAAAAGTTACATCTTTATACAATGCATACTCATCAACACAAATTTATAATCACTGCTTTATGCAGTTATCTTTTAAGTCAGATAGGAGGAATAAAAGTTATAAACAAAAATCATATTTATACTGTCTTTTACGTTTACCTATGTAGTTCCTTCACTGGAATTCTTTATCTCAGCACATGGATTTAAGTCACTCTCTAGCGTCCTTTCACAACAGCCTAAAAGACAACATTTAGTATTTCTTGCAGGGCACGTCTGCCAGTGATAAAGTTTTAGTTTGTTTAAATCTGGAAATGTATTAACTTCTTTATCTTTGGGATGATAATTTTGCTGCATACAGAATTCTTGGATAACATTTTCATTCAGCTCTTTTAATACATCATCTCACTGCCTTCTAGCTTCCATGGTTTCTGATGAGAAACGAGCTGTTAATCTTACTAAGGATCCTCTGCACAAGATGAGATACTTCTCTCACGTTCAAGATTCCCTTTGAAAGATGTCTTTTATGTGCAACAGTTTGATTATAATGTTCCTAGGTGTGTATTTCTTTGAGTTTATCTTATTTGAAGTTTATTCAGCTCCTTCAATATGCAGAAATTTGAGTTTTCTGCCATTATTTCTTCAGATATTCTTTTTTTTTTCTTTCTTTCCCTCCCTCTAGAATTCCATCATGCATATGTTTTGGGTACCCTACAGGTCTCTAAGGCCTCATTCGTTATTTATTCACTCTTTTTTCTTTCTGTTCCTCAGACTAGAAAATCTCAATTATCTATTTTCAAATTTACTGAGTCTTCTACTTCCTCAAATGTGCTATTGTGCCCCTCTAGTGAATTTTTAATATCAGATATTGGACTTTTCTACTCTATTTCTAAATGATCCCCATGATAAGTCTATTTATGTCAACAAAGATATTACCTAGTCATAGACTATATTCCCCACACTGTACACAGCAATAAATAAATATATATATATATGATTATCTCAAGTTCAAATGCATTTTAACGACCTTGTATTTTTACTCTCCTTCACCATGTTTACTGTTTTTGACATTTAAAAAAAATTTTTTTTGTTTTATATCTCAACTGCTTACTCCAGATATAGAGGATTTTACTACTTTTGTCTTGTAACCTTCCTACTAGCTTTATTTTTTAAGGTTTTTTTTTTAGTTTAATTATTATTATTATTTTATTGACTGCTGGGTCTTCATTGCTTCACGTGGGCTTTCTCTAGCTTCAGTGAGCAGGGGCTACTCTTCCTTGCAATACAAGGGCTTCTCATTTTGGTGGCTTCTCTTGTTGCAGAGCACAGGTTCTAGGCTCACAGGCTTCAGGTGTTGCAGGACACAGGCTGAGTAATTGCAGCTTGCAAGCAGCCTCAGTAGTTGTGGCACATAGGCTTAGCTGTTCCACGGCATGTGGAATCTTCCCAGACCAGGGATTGAACCTATGTCCCCTTCATTGGCAGGCAGATTCTCATTCACTCTACCACCAGGAAAGCTCCCTACTAGTTTTATACATGGCTGATTTACTATTTTTCTGTATAGTTGCCTTTACCAGTAAGATTTTTTTTCTTTCATAATTTTTATATTTTTAGTTGCAGCCTTTTCTTTTTGCTTAAAGAAGTCTCTTTAACATTTCTTGTAAAGCTGGTTTGATGGTACTGAACTCTTCCAGTTTTTGCTTGTCTATAAAACTTTTGATCTCTCCATCAAATCTGAGTGAAAGCCTTGCCAGGTAGAGTATTCTTGGTTATGAGTTTTCCCCTTTCATCACTTTAAATATACCATGCCATTCCCTTCTGCTCTGCAGAGCTTGTGCTCAAAAACTCTGCTGATAGACTTACAGAAGTTCCCTTGTGGTAACTTCTTTCTTTTCCCTTGTTGCCTTTAATATTGTTTATCTTTTATTTTTGCCATTTAAATTATTCAGTGTCTTGGTGTGGTCATTTTTGGGTTGATTCTATTTGGAACTCTCTGTGTTCCCTGGACCAGAATGTCTGTTTCCCTTCCCAAGTTAGGGAAGTTTTCAGCTATTTTGTCTTCAAGGATGTTCTCTTCCCCTTTCTCTCTCTGTTCTCCTTCTGAGATCTTTATAGAGCAAATGTCATTATCCTTGATGTTGTCTCAGAGGTCTCTTAAACTGTCCTCAATTCTTTTCACTCTTTTTTTCCCTTCAGTTTCAGTGATTTATTTCCTCTACTCTCTACACTGATCCATTCCTTTGTTATCATCTAATGTACTATTTTTTTCTTCTAGTCTATTTTTTTATTTTTAGTTATTTTTAGTTTTTAGTTATATTTAGTTTAATTTTTAGTTATATTTAGTTTTTAGTTTATTTTTAGCTATTTAGTTATTATAATCTTCATCTCTGTTTATCCTTTATATTTCTAACTCTTTGTTAAAAAGAGATTCTTAAAGTTACTTTCTAGTCCTAGTTTGCTGGAAGTTTTAATCTTTAGTTGATCTAGAAATTTATCAAATGGTTTCTGGTGTTTATGGAGATAATCATATGGTTTTTCTCCTTTTGTCTGTCAATATGATGAAATACATTGATTGGTTTTCCTAATGTACACCAATTTTTTTTGCATACCTGGTATAAATCCTACTTGATCTGATGCATTTGACTAAATGTTTTTTTTTTCTCTAGTTCTCCTACTCCATTTAGCCTCATATATTTTTCTGATTCACTTTTTCCACCCATGTAATTGAAATACATCAAAATGTAATGAATTATGTAGTGTGCAAAAAAGCATGATAAAGTATTTTGGAAATCAAACTCATACTTTATAAGAAGAAGTCAAAATTTATAGTAGATAGCACAAGAATTATATGTTACCATACTTCAGAAGATACTAACAAATTTTCAAAGATATCTGAGAACAATAGTAATTATTTCTACAGTCAAGAAATTGGCAGTTGACAAGTAAACCAAGGCTTTTGAAATAGATCCTAACAACAGTCCTATCCAAAATACAAAATTATTACCAATAGAACCCTAAAGCAAGTTCTGAACTCAAGTCCAGAATAAAAGATGTATATCAGAAAATTCTAGATCATGATCCTACTAAAAGTATCAGTTACTCAATAAAGTAAAAATAAAATAAAAACAATGTGTAAGAGGGAGAAAAAAAGGACAAAAACATAAAGAAGCAGGATGCTTCCTTTATTTTAAATATAGGTATGCGGCACTGAATCAGACTTTTTAGTAGCAAAACATTGCAAATGATCACCCCCAAACAAAACAAAACACACACAGAAATTAATGTGCAGTTTCTATCACATTGTAAAAATTCTCTTTGCTTTACCCTTTTCCGTATAAGAAAGCTGAGAACTCACTGCTCCCACATCTGATTATGGTCTGCCTATACTTTAACATGAATAAGAGCCAAGACTCTACCCCCAGAGAATGGAATGAGTCATTTCTATGTAGAACGAGTCTTCAGAGGATTCTTTTAAGCCCAAATCAGAAAGTACACAGGGACTTCCCTGGTGGTCCTGTGGTTAAGAATCTGCCTCCCAATGCAGGGGACACCGGTTCAATCCCTGGTCCGGGAAGATCTCACAAGTGATGGAGTAACTAAGCCCATGTGCCACAACTACTGAGCTCACACTGTGGGGCCTGCAAGCTGCAACTACTGAGACCACATGCGCTGAAGCCAGCACTCCCTACAGCCCATGCTCCACAACAAGAGAAGCCACTACAATGAGAAGCCCACACACCACAAGAAAAAGTAACCCCTGCTCAGTGCAACTAGAGAAAGCCTGCACACAACAGTGAAGACCCACCACATCCAAAAACAAATTTTAAAATATTAAGAAGAAGGGTTTTTTTTCAAGTACACAAAAAAGGATGGACTTCAGACTGTGAAAATGGACAAAAAGAAAAGAGAGATAAGACAGAAGTGATGACAGCATGGTTTTATAATTTCCCCAAATCCCCTCATAAACAAAATCAAATAGGATAGTAGAAGCCAAAACCCAGGATGACATCATCAACAAAATCAATTCACAAAGAATCTCCAATAACCTTATGATACAAGTGGGTGGGGCCAAACCACTAACCACAGTAAGACCCACAGAGAATGACAGCAAGGCAGAAACAAGGGAGAAACCTGGGTCCTAAACGCTGGAGAACTGAGAGATTACCAACAAGTAGTCAGCTTCAAAAGGAAGGGCTCCCACTTAGATGAGGATGTAGGCCCAACAGGTGGAAGGGGCTTCACAATCAAAGCAAGGTCAAAGATCACTACGGGAAGACTGAAAGGCAGCTGACCATCAGGACTCAGGAACATCCAGTGGGCTCCCTTTCAGGCAGGTAGAAACCCACATGGAGGAGGAATAGCAGAAGCAGAGCAAGTTGATCAGAGCAGGGCACCTGGGCATAAAAGAGAAAAGTGTTCAGATACCAGTGGAGGAGGGGACAGGAGGAAGCAAGTGGAAAGCACCGAAGAGATGAATGCACAAGAACCATTAAATACTTCGTGATAAAACTGAAAATAAAGAAAGATATTGTGGCCCACTCCATCCCCTACACATGAACGTCCTTGTAAAAATACCATTTCAGCAATAGAAAAAGATTATAATCAATCTCACATTCAAAAATACCAAAAAGTAAAAAAGTGATGCAAATAACACATATACAGAAAATAAATATTCACCAGAAGAACATGACTACAAAGCTTTTGAAAACAGTGAGCTAACATCTCAAAATGAGTTAAACAAAATTAAAAAACTAAGGGACATCTCTAGCAATCCAGTGGTTAAAACTCCACACTTACGATGCATGAGGTATGGGTTCGATCCCCAGTTGGGGAACTAAGATCCTACATGCTGCATAGTGAGACCAAAAAAAAAAACAAACATTTTTTTTTAAACTGAAACAACATTAAGAAAATAGGAGAAGTTATGATAAAAGAGCATAAGCCAGAACTAGCAAAGCTCAGAAACGAGGTAGCCAGAAAATAGGCATATATGAAGAGTTGACAAGCTCAGAAACAATTTTAAAGAAGAAAAAAACATTTCAAGAATGAAGACTAAACTAAAAGGAATAACTGGAAACCACAGAAAGTACAGTAAGAGAATAAATGTGTGGAAATAAGAAAAAAATGGAGGAAATAAAACAGAAATGAAAGGAATAAAATACATTAAGGGAAGAACAATAAACACAGAAGACAAGCCAAAAAAAAAAAAAAAGCTAACATGCATAGGAAGAAAATGAAAAGAATTTTTAAAACCATAATCAAAAATTCTTCCCTGAAATAAAAGAAGACTTGAACCTTCATATTTACAACACAGAGTGGTCAATACTGAGACAGACATTCTAGAAAAACAATGGAAATATAAAGAAAAAAGGGGGGAAAAAAAGCTTTCAGTATTCAGGCAAAAAGACAATGTGACTTTTAAGGAAAAGAAAGACAGCTTGGCATAAAACTTCTAAAAAGTAACTCTCAAAGCCAGAACACCAAGGAAGAGCATATTTAAGAGCCTCAAGGAAAGTTAATCTCCAGCAAAGTTTACATCCTGAATCACTTTCAAATACAAAGTTGTGGACCAGTTTCTTCTGAGCACATAAGATATCGGACATCATTTCTTCCTTTACCCCGTCACTTCCTGAACAGTTCAGTCCAGCTCAGGCGGTAGACAGAGGAGAACAGGTAGTCATTTGCACGGGGTGTGTTGGGGAGGCAGGGAGCAGCTGCGATGGCATAAAGTGGAGTGCAGAAGCTTAAGTGGGCTTTCCCGGGGACACCGGGAAACAATCCATGTGACCACATGTTAAAGGAGAAAGACAACAGTCCACATCTCTTTTTCAGAAACAGAGCAAGACAAATCTTAGAATCACAACTTCAAAAAGTTAGTTAAGTATTATCTCCATAGCCTCAATCTATTCGGGGAACAAACACCTTTTCAAGGGGGCTTTCCTGGTGGCTCAGATGGTAAAGAATCTGCCTACAATGCAGAAGACCCAGGTTCTATACCTGGGTTAGGAAGATCCCCTGGAGAAGGAAATGGCAACCCACTCCAGTATTCTTGCCTGGAGAATTCCATGGGCCGAAGAGCCTGGCAGACTACATTACAGTCCGTGGGGTCACAAAGAGTAGGACATGACTGAGCGACTAACACACACCTTTTCAAGAAAATGCCTTTCAGTTAAAGAGGCTGATAGAAAGAGAATGAACATTCCTGTGATCGGGATCACAAAACAACCCATATAAAAGGTTTTTGAGTAGAAACAGTATTACTTTTTCCCAACCCACAGGCAATATGCTCTAAGGGTTGTGATGATGCTCATTTAAGCATCAGGGCTCACATACACAGTAGACTCAGCAGAATGGGACGCTATGAATCATATATCTATGAAGCAAAAAATAATAAACTGAAAAATAACTGGTTAGCCTAAGAATTACTTAGGTTTATTTAGCAAATCTGCTGCTTTTGTATTTTCTGTTTAGGCTCTAATATAAATCATTGCATAAAGTTGAAATTCTCTTTGAAGCACTTAACCAATTACCTTGGGGGAAATAAAAGGAAAATAATTTTCCTTCCACATTTGAACATTAAATATGTTTTCTTTCCCCATGGTGACCTCAAGGGGCAAGAGTTTCCAACAATCTCTCCAAGTGACCATCCCAGGTGCTAACGGGTTCATGTGCCATGATCTGGAGTGACCTCACAGCAGTGAAAGGTCGAGACCTTCCAGTTCATACCTGTCCTTGGTCCCAGGTGAGTGTGGGACTTTCTGTGACTACATAGGTATCCATCTAACCTATCTTTTCAGACAGATAATCCAGTGACACTTTGGGCCTGTCACCAACAGCCAAAGCCTTCTTTGCTTGGTCCTGTTAAACTATCATCATATCCCTACCTAAGCCAGTCCTGAATTTAAGTCAACACAGTTAGTATTGATCTAACACAAACCCCTTAGGCTTCCCCAGTGGCTCAGCAGTAAAGAATTCACCTGTAAAGCAGCAGATGTTAAGAGATGCGGGTTTGATCCCTGAGTCAGGAAGATCGAAGGAGGGCATGGCAACCCACTCCAGTATTCTTGCCTGGAGAATCCCATGGACAGAGAAGCTTGGTGGGGTGCAGTCCATAAGGTCACAGAGTCAAACATGACTGAAGCAACTTGGCATGCACACGCACGACACACACTTTATGTCAAACCCTGTGATAAGCACAGGGGACACAACGCCAAATAAGACACATCGTTCCTGCCCACGAAGAGGTCAGTTTATTCAGAAAGACAGGCATGGAAAACAAAGACGACCACATACCACCATAAGCACCCAAACAGAAATTATTGAAAGATACTGAGGCCACAGAGAAGAAAGATGCCAACTCTTGGAGCTTCACACAGAAAGAAATATTTACACCAGATGTTGAAGAATGAATATGAATTTTCTGGGAACTTGGAGGTGGAGGGATAGAAGAGGAAAAGACTAGCAGACTTCCCTGGTGGTCCAGTGGCTAAGAATCTACCTGCCAATGCAGGGGACACAGGATTTAGAAGATCCCACAGGCCTTGGAACATCTACTGGAGCCACAACTACTGACCCAGGTGCTGCAGCTAACGAAGCCCACTCACCTAGAGCCCGTGCTCCAAAATAAGAGAAGCCACAGCAATGAGAAGCCCATGCACCACAACAAAGAGTACCCCCTGCTCGCTGCAAACTAGCGAGAACCTGCATACAGCAACGAAGGCCCAGAACAGTCAAAAATAATAAATAAATAAATAAATACATTAAAAAAAAAAAAGACTAGCATATGAAAAGCCAAGAAGGCATGAAAAAGCACGGTATTTTCCAGATCTCCAAGGAGAGCAGGATGACCAAAGCGTATATGGCACATGTTGGGAGGCAATGAGACCAGGACAGGCCAGAAACCAGACCCCACATGGTCTTAGGTTCAGCACCAAGAAGTTTAGACTTTATTCAAAGGCAGCGGCACAGAAGACCATTCCACAGAAGAGTCATGTGGGCAGATTTCAGTTTCAGAAGGATCACAACTTGGGGTTAAGACCAGAGAGAGAGACTAATGGAGAGATGATGACAGTGCAGCAGAGCAGTTAGACAAGTTGGCTTGGGGAGCCTGCAGACATCGGTTTGATGCAAGTTCATCACGTCATAAGGTGGGAGTTTCACTTACCCACCTTCTGCCTCAGATGCCTCACCCCAGGGCTATCTTCACTGGCCTGTGTAGCTGCAGAAAGGACCACACATAGATAGGCTCTACACTAGGTTAATGCTGTCCCTCTCTTGAAATCCTTAATCATTTTTGGTGCTCTCCTTAATCATTTTTAAAAAAGAAGTCCACATTTTAGTTCTGTATCGAGCCCTGCAAATGATGTAGCGGGTTCTGCCTCACCTCTAAACGGGTATAACAACAGCACCACAGGGTTACTGGGAAGACTAAAGGAGCAAATACATATAGAAAGCAGTGTTTGGCACACAATCCTCCATAAACAGAAACCATTTTTATTACCAATAATCCACACCTCAAGAAGAACGGAAGGGCCTGAAATAAAGGACCAGCACCAGAACTCTTAACAATGTACTAATTTTATTGTATGCAAATTATACTTAAAGTTGATTAAAAAGGAAAAAAGAAATATACATGTACTATAATGCAAATAAATAAATAATAAAAGGTGATTCTGATGTTTTAAAAAAAATGGACCAGGACCAGCCAGAAACCAAGGAGAAGGAAACAGGGGGGAGAATGCACAGGACGTTTCTCCAGGTGGTTGAGAAGATGCATGAGAAGGAAGAAGGAAGGCTAGTGGGCAAGGTTGCCCTTACCCAGACCAACACTGGCAGCAGCTTTAATAAAAAGGAAAACAACCTGCAAATATCCACACAGCTATAATCTAGAGCACCTTCGACATTCATATCCAAATACCACTTTTCTTCTAAAAGTCTCATTGCTACTTCTGTGCAGGTCTTAGCAATTACAGACAGAGCACACTGCAAGAAACGCTGAAGTATAATATGTGGCCAGTGGAGAGGCCAGTAAAATTAAAGGAGAGGAGTTAAAGGAGAGAGCGGTAATTCCTTCTCTATGGAAGCAATGCTTTGAGAAAAGAGTGCGTGTGGGATCAGGTTTCAGCAAACTATCCAAGCTTCAGTCAAATTAATCTGGGACAACTTAAAGTCAGACATTTCACTGAAAGGCTGAGTGACTGTTAAGTAATATTACTAAAGCAAGCAAAAGTATCAGATTGAACCATTTGAAATTGCCATTTCTGTAGCCAGAAATGGTCAAATGTCAGCAATTTCATAGCTCAACCTAGCATTTCCTAAAAATACTGGAAAAGCAACACTAACCTAAAACATGACAGTAGCAAAAAAAGAATATTATGCCTTAAAAAAGGAAATTTAGGAATTTTTTAAAGGGCATCATTCACCACACCTATAATCAGAGAAAAATAAATATTAATTTTTAATGCAATAATTGAGGAAGAAAGCAAACATTTTACTAAGAGACATAATATAGAAGCAATAAATGATCAAACATCCTGGTAAAAACTACAGCTGAAGAAACTATGTACGGGAAAGGAAACAAATACTACAATAAAAAGTTTAATGTTTGAATTACAGGCATATTATAGCACATGTTCAATAATACAAAAAAATGGCAATTTATTAAAACACGAACTCTGCTTGATAAAAAAAGCAAATTAGTGACTGGGTAATTCCTCTATTTATTATTTATTGAGCTAATAACAAATGCAGAAAGAAATGAGACAGAAGGCTTTAAAACCTATTGGAACCCTCTTTGCAGAATTGGGCCAATCAGATCTTCCAGGCAGTTCTAACTCATGATATAAAAAGCCCTCGAGAGCATTCGGATGGGCTTTTAAAACATATACACAGCTGCTTGACACCAGGATGCCACTATGGGGTAGGTTAAATGGCTACCACCAGATACAAGGCCTCCAGCACTTTTTAATTCTTTAATCTTTTACATTCTACATCTAATGATATACTTAGAATGGGATGGGGGTTGCAGGGTGGGTTTTGATATCCCCATAAGAATACTTACAAATACTGAGGACTACAATTAAGGTGTCAAAATACAAGAAAATCAAAGTTCAAAAGTAACAGAAGGGCTCAGATGATCTTCGTCTATTCACAGAGCTAATCTTTTTGTTTGTTTGTTTGTTTTCAAAGTAGCTTTATTTATTTTTTAAGGTAGTCATTAAAAAAGGTTTTTTTAGGCCAATTTTAGGTTCACAGCAAAATTGAGAAGAAGGGACAGACATTTCTCATATGCTGTCTGCCCCTACTCATGCACAACCTCCTCTATTAGTAACATCTCCCAACAGAGTTGTACATTTATTACAACTGACAAATCTACATTGACACATCATAATCACCCCAAGTCCATAGTTTCACATTAAGATTCACTCATGGTCTTGCACATTCTATGGCTTTGGACAAATGTATAATGACACGAATCCACTATTATAGTATCACATAAGAGTATCTTCACCACCTCCTACATCCTCTGTTCTCTACCTAGTCATCTCTTCCCCATTGCAACCACTGATCTTTTCATTGTATTCTTTTCCAGAATGTCATATAGTTGGAATGATACAGTATGTCGCCTTCTTGGTTTGGCATCTTTCACTTAGTAATATGCATTTAAGCTTCTGCTATGTTTTTTCATAGCTTGATAGCTCATTGCTTTTTTTTTAGAGCTGAATAATATTCCGTTGTCTGGATGTGTCATGGTTTATTTATCCTCTCACCTACTGAAGGGGATCTTGGTTGCCTCCAAATTTTGGCAATTACGAATAAAGCTACTATAAACATCTGTGTGCAGATTTCTGTCTGGACATAAAAATTCAAGTCCTTTGGGTAAACACTAAGGAGTGCAATTATAGGATCATTTGGTTAGAGTACACTTAGTTTTGTAAGAAACCACCAAACAGAGTTCATCTTAATCTATCAGCATTTGACATAGTGATTTTCCATACTTCTAAAAAAAATTTATTAATGTATTCTTTCTGGCTGCACTGGGTCTTCATTTCTGCTTGCAGGCTTTCTCTAGTTGCAGTGAGCAGGGAATACTCTTCATCTGATGAGTGGGCTTCTCATTTCAGTGGCTTCTTTTGTTGTGGAGCACAGGCTCTAGGGCATATGAGGGCTTTAGTAGTGGGATGTGTGGGCTTAGTTGCCCCATTGCATATGGGGTCTTCCTGGACCAAGGATCGAACCCATGACCTCTGCATTGACAGGCAGATTGTTAACCACTGGATCACCAGGGAAGTTGCTCCCTACTTCTTAAAGTACTGTTTTTGTGTGGCTCTTGACTCACCCACCATACTCTCCCGATGTCACTTCTGTTTTCATTGGCCTCCACCACTTCTGTTTCCCTTACGAGGTCCTCTTCTCTTCCCAATTTCTAACTGTTGGAGGTCTGAAAATTCCTTCTCATCTCTCTCTGTATACCCAGGTAATCTCATCCAGCCTGTGGCTTTAAATAGGACCCTAAATGTAGCTCTCCAGCCCTGACCTCTTTCCTGAGCTCCCAGTACACATGACAAGCTGCACATTCCACATTTCCACTTGCAAGTCTAAAAGGCATTTCAATTATTTATTTATTTTATTATTATTCTTTTTTTTTTTTTTTTTAACTGTGCACGGGCTTTCTCTAGTTTCAGCAAGCGGGGGCTACTCTCTACTTGCAGTGCTCAGGTTTCTCATGGCAGTCGCATCTCTTATTGCGGAGTATGGGCTCTAGGACGCACAGGATTCAATAGTTGTGGCGCAGGGGCTTAGTTACCCTGAGGCACGTGTAGTCCTTCTGGACCAGGGATCAAACCCATGTCCCGTGCATTGATACTGGATTCTTAACCCCTGAACCACCAGAGAAGCCCTGATATTCAAATTTAATGCAGACAAAACAACTCTTGATTCCCCTGCCCCATCCCCTTGTTGCCCAGTCTTCTCCATCTCATTAGTGAGACTAAAAACTAGGAATCATTCTGTCATAGCCCATATCCAATCCATCAGAGATCCTGTGAACTCTGTCTCCAGAGTATATCCTGAATTCTAACCATTCATCAGCATCTCCACCAGTACCACCCTATCCAAGGTCTCTCATCCTAAGGATTACAATAACTGGCCCTTTGTTTCCACCCTTATTTACCACCTCCAGGTCCCCACAAACAGCCAGAGTTATTTTTCTATTAATCAGATCATATCACTGTCACACTTAGGCCTTCTAACCGCCTCCTCTCACCCTTTGAACAAAATGCAAACTTAACTGCTTTAAGACATGGAAGTATAAATTGATACAACTACATCAACGACAGAATACTATATACTAGTTAAATAAATTAGATCGATGGACATAATAAGAAGTCTGACTTTTTTTGACCATGGCCCACAGCTTATGGGATTTTAGTTCCCTGACCAGGGATGGAACCCAAGGCCCTGGCAGTGACAGCATTGAGTCCTAACCACTGGATCACCTGAGAACTCCCAGAATCTGACTATTTTTGATATTTGACCACTGAGAGTATTTAAGTCCCACTATTCTCCCTTTCCCTTTTGCCCCACATCTAAGCCAACCCATAAGAAAGTCCAGGCACCCTCCCTTGGTGTTGGCAGATAAGTTTAAACCGGCCCTTTGGTGGAACCCTCCAACCATCTCACTTCCTGACCATAATGCAGACCAGAGCCACCATCCCCATCTTTACTCTCTTTTGCTCCAGATGAAATCCGAGTTCTTCACCTGCTGGGAATTTTTTTTTTTTATCATTTCAATGTCTTACTTCTTTCCCAGCTTTACTGAGATAGAGTAGACATATAACATTGCATGAGTTCAAGGTGTACAGTGTGTTGACTTGATACCTTTACATATTGCAATAGATTACCAACATGGCTTTAGCTAACACCTCCATCCTATCACATAATTACCATTTCTTTTTAGCGGTGAAAACATTTAAGAACTCCCCTTTTAGTAACTTTCAAGTACATAAAACAAGAGTATTAGCTATAATCACCATGCTGTACATTAACTTCCTAGAAATTATTCATCTTAAATCTGAATGTTTATACCCTTGATCCAATATCTCCCCATTGCCCCCAACCCCCAGCGCTTGGGAACCATGACTCTACCCTTGGTTTTTCCAAGCTTCAGCTTTTTTAGATTCCACATGTAAGTGATACCATACAGCATTTGTCTTTCTCTGACTGATTTTACTTGGCTTTATCCAAGCTGTCAGAAATAGCAGGATTTCCTTCTTTTTCAGGCTGAATAATAATAGTTCACGATGTGTGTGTGTGTGTGTGTATACATAAACACTACACCTTATCATCTTTTTTTTAATTAATTAATTAATTTGGCTTCACTGGGTCTTTGTATTATGTGGGATCTTCCATTGCAGTGCGTGGTCTCTCTAGTTGTGGCACGTGGGCTACGGAGTATACAGGTTCAGTAGTTGTGGTGCGTGGGCTTAGTAGCTCCTTGGAAAGTGGGATCTTGGTTCTTGATCAGGGATCAAACCTGTGTCCCCTGCATTACAAGGTAGATTCTTAACCATTGGGACACCAGGGAAGTCCCACACACTACATCTTTATCCATTTGTTGATAGATTATTGTTTCCTATCTTAGCTATCATAAATTGTGCTGAAATGAACATGGGGGTACAGATATCTTTTTTGCGATCCTGTGCTTTTTTCTTGTGGATATACACCCAGAAATGGAATTGTTGGATCATATGGTAGATCTACTTTTAATTTTTTAAGAAACCTCCATACTGTTTTCCATAGTGGCTGTACCAATTTACACTCCCACCAACAGTGCAAAAAGACTTCCTTTCCTCCACATCCTCACCAACACTTGTTATTTCTTATCTTTCTGATGACAGTCATTCTAATAGGTATGAGGTGATATCTCATTGTGGTTTTGATTTGGATTTCCCTGGTGATTAGTGATGTTGAGCATCTTTTCATGTACCTGTTGGTCATTTGTACATCTTCTTTTGGAAAAATGTCTGTTCAGTTC
Organism: Dama dama; assembly: GCF_033118175.1. NCBI lineage: Eukaryota > Metazoa > Chordata > Mammalia > Artiodactyla > Cervidae > Dama > Dama dama. The sequence continues at coordinate 49,287,583 of NC_083684.1, forward strand.
CTCTGCCCACTTTTTAATTGGATATGTGATTCTTTGCTAAGTACATTTTGGATATTAACTTATCAGATATGATTTGCAAGTAGTTTCTCCCTTTCCACAGGTTGCCTTTTTATTTCATTGTTTCTTATGATGTGTATAAGCTTTTAGTTTTATACAGTCCAATTTGTTGGTTTTTGCTCTTGTTCCATGTGTTCTTGTTGTCATATCCAGGAAACCACTGCCAAGACCAAGGTCAAGGAGCTTTTTCTTTTCAGGGAATATTTTTGATGCTGACAATATGAGTAACTATCTCATATACATTAGAACCTACAAGTCAACGTAGGCATCCCAATATCCATAAATTTCTGAAGGGGGAGGGAAGGGCTTCCATGCGTCTAGCAAGGATTGCCTGCCTGCCTGCCTGCTAAGTTGCTTCAGTCATATCTGATCATTTGTGACCCAGTGGACCCCATGGACAGAGGAGCCCACCAGGCTCCTCTGTCCATGGGATTCTCCAAGCAAGAATACTGGAGTGGGTTGCCATGCCCTCCACCAGGGATCATCCTGACCCAGGGATCGAACACCTGTCTCCTACACTGGCAGGCAGATCTTGCACCACTGAGCCACCAGGAGGCCCCTAGCAGGGATTCCTGGTATCCAAAGGGAACATGAACCAGTAGATAAACCTTGAAAGCATAATGTTGAGGTGGGGAGAAGGGTTGCGACAGAATTGATACTGTTTAATTTATGTAATAATCTGATCTATTTCTAGTAATTTTTTGTTGTTTTAAAGTCTATCTTATCTGCTATTGAACTTTTTAGGTATATACATTATATTAATATATCTTGTGCAATTCTTTCATTTTCAGTCTTTCTATATGCTTAGGCTTTAGATGTGCCTCTTATAAATGGGTAATTTTTGAAATAATTTTAAAAAATCTAGTCAGATAATCTCTGTCTTTCAGTTGGAACGTTTACACTTACTCTGTGTGTGTGCTTCATCACTGTCCAGCTCTTTACAACCCCATGGACTATAGCCCTCCAGGCTCCTCTGTCCATGGAATTCTCCAGGCAAGAATACTGGATCTTCCCGACCCAGGGATAGAACCCATATCTCCTGTGTCTCCTGTATTGCAGGCAGATTCTTTACCTGCTAAGCCATCAGGGAAGCCCCCCCGCCCCTGTAATTTTTATAAAGATCAATTTAATTCCAAAACCTTAGCTTATGCTATCAGTCCCATGCTTTTGCTCTCCCTTCTTGGTTTTTTTAAGGAACTGCTTTCTAATTTCTATTCTATTTTCCTCTACTACTTAGGCAATCATATACTCTATATTCTAGATATTTTAACATGCATAAGTTACTTATCCAAAGCTAATTTGGCTATTCTCCAGAAGAACACAGGACTTCAGATCACTGTAATCCTCATTACTGCTGCCCCAGACTTAACAAACTATTGCTTCCATATATTTTTATTCTATCTTGTTTTTTGATCATAAAACCCTTGTTATTGTTGTTTATACAATCATATATGTCCATGTTTAACCATATATTTAATTTTTTCTTTTTTTCATTTCTTGTTGTATCTCAGACTTTCATCTGGAGTCACTTTTGTCTAAACTACATCCTTTAGACCAGTGTCATCCAACAGAAATATAATGTGAGCCTATGTGTAACTTTAAATTTTTAAAAACTTTAAAAAAACAAGTAAAATTAATTTTAATAAAACAAAAATATCTCATGATAAATGTTTGACTTGATGCAGTTTTTCTTAGTAAAAACAAATCATCTAACAGTTATCTTTCCTCAAAGATTATTTTGTCATTGCTAACAAATTAGTATGCTTCAATTACCAAGATATAAAAGCATTCTCTTAGAAAGTTACAATATGAACAGGCAGCTGTGTGTGAACATAGTTAATACTGAATTCTGAAGGATTCAGGATAACCTGACAACTGAGGTACTTTTTTTAAGGTTTATAAGCTATATTTCCTATTGTACAGATATTATTATAACCTTTGGACATTCCTTGGATTTTCAGAGAAAACTCTCTGACATCAGAACTAAAGCTTTAGGACCATTACTGAGCTAGAGCCAGCTTGTACCAACTCACAATAGCAGATTGTTAAATATCAGAAATTTTGTAAGTTAAGCCACTGGTATTAGCCATTAATTAAGCCTTTGGAGTTAGCCATGGTGGGATTATTTACCCCATGGAAATTATCAAACACCACAACTCAGAGCTTCCTCTTTCAAGACCCTGATGCCGGGAAAGATCGAAAGCAAAAGAAGAGGACAGCAGAGGATGAGATGTCTGGATGGCATCACTGATTGAATGGATAAGAATTTGCGCAAACTCCAGAAGATGGTGAGGGACAAGGAGGCCTGGCATGCTGCAGTCCATGGGGTTGCAAAGAGTCAGAAACAACTTAGTGACTGAACAACAACAACTAACAAGGCAAATAAGATGCACCTTTATTTACACTACTGATGAAAGTGAAAGAGGACAGTGAAAAAGCTGACTTAAAACTTAACATTCAGAAAACAAAGATCAGGGCATCTGGTCCCATCACTTCATGGCAAATAGATGGGGAAAAAATTGAACCAGTGACAGACTGTATTTTCTTGGGCTCCAAAATCACTGCAGATGGTGACTGTAGCCATGAAATTAAAAGATGCTTGCTCTTGGAAGAAAAGCTATGACCAACCCAGACGCCATATTAAAAAGCAGAGACATTACTTTGCTGACAAAGGTCTATCTAGTCAAATTCAGACTTAAATTGAAAAAAGTAGGGAAAACCACTAGACCATTCAGTTATGACCTAAATCAAATCACTTCCGATTATACAGTGGAAGTGACAAAATAGGGATTAGATCTGATAGGGTGCCTGAGGAATTATGGATGGAGGTTCGTGACACTGTACAGGAGACAGGAATCAAGATCATCCCCAAAAAAGAAATGAAAAAAAGCAAAATGGCTCTCTGAGGAGGCCTTACAAATAGCTATGAAAAGAAGAAAAGTGAAAAGCAAAGGAGAAAAGGAAAGATATTCCCATTTGAATGCAGAGTTCCAAAGAATAGCAAGGAGAAATAAGAAAGCCTTCCTCAGTGATCAATGCAAAGAAATAGAGGAAAACAATAGAATGGGAAAGTCTAGAGATCTATTCAAGAAAATTAGAGATACCAAGGGAAAATTTCATGCAAAGATGGGCACAATAAAGGATATAAATGGTATGGACCTAAAAGAAGCAGAAGATATTAAGAAGAGGTGGCAAGAATACACAGAAGAACAACACAAAAAAGATCTTCATGACCCAGATAACCATGATGGTGTGATCACCCACCTAGAGCCAGACATCCTGGAATGCAAAGTCAAGTGGGCCTGAGGAAGCATCACTATGAACAAAGCTAGTAGAGGTGATGAAACTCCAGTTGAGCTATTTCAAATCCTAAAAGATGATGCTGTGAAAGTGCTGCATGCAATATGCCAGCAAATTTGGGAAACTCAGCAGTGGCCCCAGGACTGAAAAAAGGTCAGTTTTCATTCCAATCCCAAAGAAAGGCAATGCCAAAGAATGCTCAAACTACTGCACCATTGTACTCATCTCACACACTAGTAAAGTAATGCTCAAAATCTTCCAAACCAGGCTTCAACAATACGTGAACCATGAACTTCCAGATGTTCAAGCTGGATTTAGAAAAGGCAGAGGAACCAGAGAACAAATTGCCAACATCCGTTGGATCATCGAAAAAGCAAGAGAGTTCCAGAAAAACATCTATTTCTGCTTTATTGACGATGCCAAAGCCTTTGACTGTGTGGAACACAACAAACTGTGGAAAATTCTGAAAGAGATGGGAATACCAGACCACCTGACCTGCCTCTTGAGAAATCTGTATGCAGGTCAGGAAGCAACAGTTAGAACTGGACATGGAACAACAGACTGGTTCCAAATAGGGAAAGGAATACGTCAAGGCTATATATTGTCACCCTGCTTATTTAACTTATATGCAGAGTACATCATGAGAAATGCTGGACTGGATGATGCACAAGCTGGAATCAAGATTGCCAGGAGAAATATCAATAACCTCAGATATGCAGATGACACCACCCTTATGGCAGAAAGTGAAGAGGAACTAAAGATCCTCTTGATGAAAGTGAAAGAGGAGAGTGAAAAAGTTGGCTTAAAACTCAACCTTCAGAAAACTAAGATCATGGCATCTGGTCCCATCACTTGATGGCAAATAGATGGAGAAACAGAAACAGTATCAGACTTTATTTTTTTGACTTCCAAATCATTGCAGATGGTGACTACAGCCATGAAATTAAAAGATGTCTGCTCCTTGGAAGAAGTTATGACCAACCTAGACAGCATATCAAAAAGCAGAGACATTACTTTGCCAACAAAGGTCCATCTAGTCAAGACAATGGTTTTTCCAGGTGTCACATATGGATGTGAGAGTTGGACCATAAAGAAAGCTGAGCACCGAAGAATTGATGCTTTTGAACTGTGGTGTTGGAGAAGACTCTAGAGAGTCCCTTGGACTGCAAGGAGATCCAACCAGTCCATCCTAAAGGAGATCAGTCCTGAATACTCACTGGAAGGACTGATGCTGAAGCTAAAACTCCAATACTTTGGCCACCTGATGCGAACAGCTGACTCAATGGAAAAGACCCTGATGGTGGGAGGGATTGGGGGCAGGAGGAGAAGGGGATGACAGAGGATGAGATGGTTGGATGGCATTACCAACTCAATGGACATGAGTTTGAGTAAACTCTGGGTGTTGGCAATAAAGAGGGAGGCCTGGTGTGCTGCAGTCCATGGGGTCACAAAGAGTTGGACACAACTGAGCAACTGAACTGAATGAACTGAAGACTCCAAGACTTTGCTCTTTCTGGATAATTCTGAGAACATCAGAGTTGAACTTGCTAAGATAGCCCTAAACTAGTAGGGTCTGTAGACAACTGGTAAAGCAAGCAAAAATTCTCTCTGGAAGAAGGTTCAATTGTCCTATGTCTCAATTTTTTCCCACAAATATGTTTTCAAGTACAATGACCAGAATACAGTCAAAGAGAACTAAGCATTCAAAGTGGGGGCACGGAGCGGGTACTCCTTCATCAAGAGCCAGCAGGGGGAAAAAATACAACAGAAAGACTTCAACATCTTAGATATTAGGCTTTTCTGACCCAGATTATAAAATCACTATTTTCACTATGATCAAAGAAATAAAAGAAAAAGTTGCAAATGTCATCAGGGAACTGTACACTTTAAAATGTGACATTGCAGAAGTGAAAAGAAGTCAAATAGCAGTTGTACATCTAAAAAACAGTAAATAAAAAGTTTAATGGACAGATTTAACAGCAAATCAGACACAGCTGAAGAGGTCACTGACAACCCAAGAGAAAAGTCAGAAGCAGCTATCCAGAATGGAGCATGAAGAAAATATACATAAAATATAGATGAAAAAGAACAAGCCCAGAGAATACAGTGAAAAAGTCTAATATACATTTAATCAGAATTCCAGATAAGAGAATAAACAGAGGCAATACATAAAGATATAATGAATGAGAATTTTCCCGAACTTACAAAATTCACCAACCCATAACTTCACAAAGCTTAACAAATCCCAGAGAGGATAAACAATTTTTTTAATCCACACCTAGACACATCACAGTGAAACTACAGAGAATCAAACAGGAAAAAATCTGAAGAGGAGTCACAGAAAAAGAGACATGATTTCAAAGAAGCCACAGCTAGCCTGACTGCTAATATCTCAAGAGAAAATATGGATGCTAAAAAATACTAGAATATTATTAAATATCATCAACGTGCTGAAGGAAAATAACAACTTACAACAATGGTATAAAGCCAGGATATCTTCATATATTGCCTTTGTTTATACCCAGGAAAAGAAAATCGCCTTTAAGAATAAAGGTGAGTAAAAATAAATAATTTTTTAAAAGAATAAAGGTGAGCAGTAAAGAAAACTCCATTTACAGCAATAACAAGAATAAAATACTTAGGAATAGATTAAACAAGAAATAGGTAAAACCTATATAAAGAAATTTATAAAACACTCCTGAAAGATGTAAAAGGAGACTAGAACAGATGGAAAGATATTCTTTCTAGCAAAATCCCTTGTTCTTGGAAAAGATGGATAAATTCATAAAGATGTCAGTTCTCTCCTAAGTTAATTTAAAATTAAATGCAGTGCTCGCTTCGGCAGCACATATACTAAAATTGGAACGATACAGAGAAGATTAGCATGGCCCCTGCGCAAGGATGACACGCAAATTCGTGAAGCGTTCCATATTTTTAAAAAAATAATAATAAAATAAATAAATAAATAAAATTAAATGCAGTCTCAGTTTTAAAAAACCAACAAGATATTTTTTATGGAACTAGGCAAGATGACACTAAACTTGATATGAAAAAATAAAAATGCAAAAAGATTACAAAAATACTAAAAAAAAATGCTATAGGTAAAAAAAGGTTTTCAAGACAGTGAAAATATTCTGTATGATACAATAATAAAGAATACAGTATGTACACTGCATCCAAACTTATAGACTATGCAACACCAAGAGTGAACCCTAATGTAAACTGTGGACTTTGGTTGACTATAACGTGTCAGTGTAGATTCATGAATTATAACAAATATTCACCTTCTCAGGTGAGGGATGCTGGTAATAAAGCAGACTGTACAAGTGTGAGACCACGATATAAAGGAAATCTCCGCACTTCCTCTCCACTTTGCTGTGAACCTAAAACTGCTCTTTAAAAAAAAGTGAAGTCTTTAAAAATATGTAGAGAGAGAGAAAGAAAAAAAAAAAGAAAGAGAAGGAAGCAAGGAGGAACAAAATGCTACAAGAAGGATTAGTCTTGTTGTTGGTCTTCCCTGGTGGCTCAGTGGTAAAGAATCCACCTGCTAATGCAGGAGACACAGGATCAATCTCTGATTCAGGAAGATCACACATGCTGCAGAGCAACTAAGCCCATGTGCCACAACTACTGAGCTTGTGCTCCAGAGCCCGAGAGCCGCAGTTACTGAAGCCCGCATCCCAGAGCCTGTGCTCCACAACAAGAGAAGCCACCGCAGTGAGAAGCCCACGCACTGCAACTAGAGAGTAGCCCCCGCTCGCCACAACTAGCAAAAAGCTTATGCAGCAATGAAGACCCAGCACTGCCAAGAATAAATTAATTAATTAAAAACTTTTAAAAATACATACTATAAAAATTCTGTACTTAAAACAGTATGGAACATATGAAGAGACAGAGGCAGCATAATAGAATAGAAAGTCTGGAAAAAGATCTAAGTACAATAAAAATTTGTTATATAGTAAGGATTGTATTTCAAGTCACAGGGGAGTAAATAGAGTTTTTAATAAATGGTACTGAGACAACTGATTAACCACTTGTTATTCTTTAGCTGCTAAGTCATGTCCAACTCTTTGGGACCCCATGGACTGCAGCACACCAGGCTTCCCTATACTTACCTTAAAAATAGTTATGATAATGCTGACTCCTAGGTCAGGGTCATGGTGTAAATTCCATCACACCTTCCTACCTCTCAGAGTTTGCTCAAACTCATGTCCACTGAGTCAGTGATGCTATCTAACCATCTCATCCTCTGCCACCTCCTTCTCCTCTTGCCCTCATTCTTTCCCAGCATCAGGATCTTTTCCAAATAGTTGGCTCTTCCCATCAGGTGGCCAAAGTATTAGAGTTCCAGCTGCAGCATCAGTCCTTCCAATGAATATTTAGGGTTGATTTCCTTTAGGATTGACTGGTTTGATCTCCTTGCTGTCCAAGGGACTCACAAGAGTCTTTTCCAACTCCACAGTTCAAAAGCATCAATTCTTTGGTTCCCAGTCTTTTTTATGGTCCAAATCTCACATCCATACATGACTACTGGAAAAAACCATAGCTTTGACTAGATGGACCTTTGTCAATAAAGTGATATCTCTGCTTTTTAATATGCTGTCTAGGTTTCTCATAACTTTTCTTCCAAAGAGCAAGCATCTCTTAATTTCATGGCTGCAATCACTGTCCACAGTGATTTTGGGGGCCCAAAAAAATAAAATCTGTCAGTGTTTCCATTTTTTCCCCACCTATTTTCCATGAAATGATGGGACCTCATGCCATGACCTTAGTTTTTTTTAGTTAACCACTTAGAAAAATTAAATTAGATCTATGCCCTACACAATACACAAGAATAAACTCTGAACTAATCAGGCATCTAAATATAAAAGTGAAACCATGCAAGTACTAGAAAATATGAAGGTGAATTTTGCTTGAACTTGAGTTTAGGAAAAGGCTTTCTAACTATGGCCCCAAATTCAGAATCCATGGAAGAAAAGAAACTGATAAATTTGACTACATAACGAAAATTTTTAAAAACTACTGTGTAGTTTTACCATCAAGAAAGTCAAGAAAACAAAGTAGGTTGGAGGTAAGAACACTTGCAATATATCACAGATAAAGGAACAATATTCTTAATATATAAAGGACTCTTACAGATGAGGAAAATAACTTCAATCCTTCTAAATTCCCCCAAAAAAATTAAAGAAGAAGGAACACTTTGTAATTCTAAAAAAAGACACTATAAGAAAACTACCAACCAATATCCCTTATGTGTATTGACACAAAAATCCTCAACAAAATATAGTAAACTGAATCCAGCAGCATATTAAAAGAATTATACAAGTGGATTAAGTGAATTATAAGAAAGAATTATGACCAAGTAAGGCTTATTCTCAGAATACACAGATGATTTAACATACGCAAATCAATGCAATACACAGTATTAACAGAATGAAGGAAAAAAATACATGACCATCTTGATGCAGAAAAGCATTTGACAAAATTCAACATTCTTTTGTAATAAAAATAGTCAATAAACTAGGGATGAAAGGAATTTTTCTCAAAATAATAAAGGACATATGTGAAAAACCCACAGTTATCATACTCATCAGTGAAAAATTGAAAACTTTTTATCGTATCTATCTCAGATAATGAATGCTAACCAAACTTATGTGGTAATTATTTTACAAAATATATAAGTCAAATCAATACATGTAAGTACACTTTAGACAGTGATGTATGTCGACTATATCACAATAAAACTGAAAGAAAGGGACTTCCCTGATGGTACAGTGGTTAAAACTTTGCCTTCCAACACAGGAGGTGCAGGAAAAATCCATGGTCAGGGAGGTAAGATTCCACATGTCTCATGGCCAAAAAACCAAAATGTAAAGCAGAATATTGTAACAAATTCAATAAAAGCTTTTTAAATGGTCCACATCAAAAAAAATTTAAAAAAAAAAAAAAAGCGAATAAATCATTGGTGTCCATCATTACCAATGCTGCTCAGTACTGTACTCTAGCCAGCAGAGAAAAGGGGTCAAGGGGAGTAACAAAGATTAGAAAGGAAAAAACAAAATCATTATTAATCACAGATGATCTATATTTCACTCAAAAGCATGAACATCAAGAATTTTAGCTTCTAGCTCTATGGCAGTTTACACCATCACTTGAGACAGCCCATCACCATTGTTAATTTTAAACTCTATACATGTTCCTTGGGGCTTCCCCAGTGGCTCAGATGGTAAAGAATTTGCCTACAATGCAGGAGACCTGGGTTTGATGCCTCAGTAGGGAAGATCTCCTGGAGAAGGGAAGTGCAACCCACTCCGGTATTCTTGCCTGGAGAATTCCATGGGCAGAGGAGCCTGGCAGGCTGCAGTCCATGTGGTCGCAAAAAGTCAGACACGACTGAGCAGCTAACACTTTCACTTTCACATGTTTGCTGAGCAGGTCCCCAACACTAAACATGGGTTTTTGTTAAAGCACCTGTGTTGCAGTGAAGCATTTCTCAATCACCTGAGACAATGATTAAAAGCAGATTTATGGGCCCCACCCCAGAGTTATGGAATCAAAACATCTACAGTTTAGACCTGGGAATCTTTACTTTTTAAATTTTCCAAGTGATTCATTTGTACACTAAACCATTAGAGTGGATTTCAAAGGTGTGTCACAATCCTGTTACTACTACTAATTTCTTAGGAATGCTACTAAAAATTGATCAGTTATAATTCAGTAAGATTCTTCCTTCAAATCCTAATCCATTTCATTTACAAATAGTATATTTTAATCCATCAATTTTGAAATTTCCTTCTTGTTCAGTTAATTGCCCTGGCCCCTCTCATGTTATTACAGCAAAATGTCTACAAAGTGTATGTTAAAAAAAAAAAATACGAGTTTCTTACCTCCAAACAGAAAAATTATATTAAAAAGGTCATAATGACCTGGATAACCATGATGGTGTGGTCAGTCACCTAGAACCAGACATCCTGGAGTATGAAGTGAACTGGGCCATAGGAAGCTTTACCAACAACAAAGCTAGTAGAAATGATTTCAAATCCTAAAAGATGATGCTGTTAAAGTGCTGCACTCAGTAGGTCAGCAAATTTGGAAAACTCAGCAGAGGCCACAGGATGGAAAAGATCAGTTTTATTCCAATCCCAAAGAAAGACAATGCCAAAGAATGTTCAAACTACTGCACAATTGCATCATTGCACATGTTAGCAAGGTAATGCTCAAAATCCTTCAAGTTAGGCTTCAAGAACTTTCTGATGTACAAGCTAGATTTAGAAAAAACAGAGGAACCAGAGAGCAAATTGCCAATATCTGTTGGACCATAGAGAAAGCAAGTGAATTCCAGACAAACATCTACTTCTGCTTTACTGACTAGGCCAAAGTCTTTGACTGTGTGGATCACAACAAACTGTGGAAAATTCTTGAAGAGATGGGAATACCAGACCACCCTACCTGTCTCCTGAGAAACTTATATGTAAGTCAAGAAGCAACAGTTACAACCAGACAAATAACAACAGACTGGTTCAAAATGGGAAAGGAGTACGTCAAGGCTGTATATTGTCACCCTGCTTATTTAATTTATATGCAGAGTACATCATGAGAAACGCTGGGCTGCATGAAGCACAAGCTGGAATCAAGATTGCTGGGAGAAACAGCAACAATCTCAGATATGCAGATGATACCACTCTAATGGCAGAAAACCAAAGAGCCTCTTGATGACAGTGAAAGAGGAGAGTGAGAAAGCTGGCTTAAAACTCAACATTCAAAGAACTAAGATCATGATGGCATCTGGTTCCATCACTTCATAGAACAGGAAAAAGTGGAAACAGTGACAGATATTATATTCTTGGGCTCCAAAATCACTGCAGATGGTGACTGCAGTCATGAAATAAAAAGAAAAAGACACTTGTTCCTTTAAAGGAAAGCTATGACAAGCCTAGACAGCATATTAAAAAGTAGAGACATCACTTTGTACACAAAGGGTTGTATGGTCAAAGCTATGCTTTTTCCAGTAGTCATGTATGGTTGTGAGAGTTGGACCATAAAGAAGGCTGAGCACCAAAGAACTGATGCTTTCGAACTGTGGTGCTGGAGAAGACTTATGAGTCCCTTGGACAGCAAGGAAATCAAACCAGTCAATCCTAAGGGAGATCAACCCTGAATATTCACTGGAAGAACTGATGCTGAAGGTGAAGCTCCTGGCCACCTGATGTGAAGAGCCAGTTCATTGGAAAAGACCCTGATGCTGGGAAAGATTGAGGGCAGGAGGAGAAGGGGGCGACACAGGATGAGGTGCCAATCACCGACCAATCACCGATGGCATCACCGACTCAACAGACAAGAGTCTGAGCAAACTCCAGTAGACAATGAAGGACACGGAAGCCTGGCATACCGCAGTCCATAGGGTCACAAAGAGTCGGACACGACTTAGCAACTAAACAAAAACAACCTCAAAACATACAAAAAATAGAGTATGCAATGTGGTTTTTTGTGTTTTCTAATAATAAAATGGTAGGTAGTTAGAATAGGAAAAAGGAGCCCAAAATTGCAGTGGCTAAAAGACAAAGAAGGGAAAAGCCCTCAAAAATAGAACAAAGGAAGGTCTGAGGACCAGAGTGAGGACCTCAGGTAAAACAAACAGCTCTCCTGGGTAGTCCAATTTACATAGGGCAGACTCAGTGGGAGGAGAAAAAAACATATAAAAAGAGGAGCCAAAATTGAGCTGGGGACTTCTCTTCTCTTTGCATCTTTTGGGTCGGCCCGCCCTCAAGCCTCAAGGATGTATTTTCCTTTGCTTTCTAAATAAAACTGAGCTGTAACACAGAGCTGTAACGCTGGTCCCTCCGACGAAATTACACAAGGCCGTAACACCAATTTGTCCGTCGCTTCAAATTTTCACTGTGTCGAGACAAAACCGAGGAAAGTACAAACTCTCCCGACAATAACATAACAAAAAGAAATTCCAACGAGCAGTATAGTTTTAGTAGAAAGGCAATTTAATATTATCTCTTATTCAATAAGTGAAATATTTTAGCTCATCCCAACAGTAAAGTGAAGGTTGCCCCTCAAAAACCACAATATAGTTAAAACTACTTGCTGCTAATCCTAACATCTGGCCTAGGTTAGGGATCAAATCCCAGTTTAAACATACAGTCAGATAATGAATAAAGAGATTCAGAAAGCATAGGCTGTGTGATAGAATTTACACCATGACCCTGAGCCAGGAGGCAGCATTATCATAGCTATTTTAAAGAATTACAACATACTGCTCATTATGTGTCAGTAACATTACGATTTACAAAATAGCTAACAATGGATTTAGCATTTGACTATATAGTAAATAGAATCATCATCCCTACAGATAAGGATGTAATTTTACTGTATATGAAAGGAAAATACACATTGCTGATGAGACTCATATCCCATTGCTCCCCTACACTTGTGCCAGCTGAAGTGAAGAGCCATTCTCCAAAGAGACAAGACAGACAGACAGACAGACACACACACACACACATACACACACACACACACACACACACACACACACAGAGTCTCTCCCCACCCCACCCGCCTCTCCCCTGTGCTTTTACAGCCGGGATAAATGTAGCTACATTGTTGAAATACCATCAGTCCTTCAAAGTTCACCTCCAATGCTCCATTGTCCACAACCTCTCAAACAGGATTCTTTCCCTGATGGGGAAACTCTCTGGCATTCTCTTTACTCCATCCTGTATCTTGAGCTCCTGAGGGCAGAGGCTAGATTTTACTACATCCTGGATCAGCCTTCACTTGCCCCACTCCACCCCGAACACCTCCATGCCTTGAGAAAAGAGTCTCTATAAATCACTATCGGTAACTCTTTAGATTAATCTGCCAATTCATCAGTTTAGTTTGGTTGTTCTACCCAAATATAATTGGCACTTTAATGCATGCTAAAGAATAAAGAGCCAGTTGAGAGACTACATTTGGGTTTTTTACCTGAAAGCAAGCACAATAGTAACTTAAACTTAGAGAAATAAATCCACAGCCCAAAGTCATGCTGTTCTATTATATGCACTACAAGCCTAAGCTGTTGCCTTCCAGTACAGTACCTGCCAACACTTCCAAATGGGCCCTTATTTGTTTAGAGGGAAGGCCACACAGACATCCTATTGGAAATCACCAGGCCTTCTCTATGGGGCGGGGCAGGGGGGGCAGGGGTGGGGGTGGGTGCGGGTGGTAAAATTTCTGAGCCACCCATCAATGGCTTGGTATTTAAATGATAAAGAAACAAAGAACATTTAACAATCAAGACTGCAGCATTCCACAAGAAGTGACCAAAACTTCAGTCATGGGAATATCAAACAAAACTAAGCCATTTTAAAAGAAAGTAGAAATAAGGAATAATGAAACCAACAAGAATAAAACACTACGAGCAAAATAAATTTATACATAAGACAACTATTTTTCAAAATTCTTGCTCGGCTTTGGATGTTCTGTTTGCCTCCCAGCTACAAACACATTCTTCACACATGCTGGGAATGCTGCGGAAAACTAGTCAGCATTCAGAGGCTTAATCCACAGTCCCAGTGCAGCGCCTGTGGGCTTAATAGTCAGACAGCCATTTGTCCTCAGGAGAGGTTAGGGGTTAAAATGCAAATATGCAAACAACTGAGTTCTTTCCCTAAGATAGCTGGAAAAAGCATGATCCCTATTGCTATTTCTTTTTTAAGGGAAAAAAGCTTGCAGTCTCAGGGATATGTTTAAATACCTTAGTATAATACAATTTTGAAGGAGAAAACAATAGATAGGAATAAACACCCTTGTCCTGGATAAAATCTATACTCTGGAGAAAAGGTTGACATATGTGTGACAGTTGATTTACCAGAATCACTAAAGATTTTGATTTATCAATCAGTGCCCTGGGCACTCGATTCTCCCCGAGGGAAAATTAACAATTCCAACTAAACTAATATATTCTATTATGAACTAAAATGAATGCAAGAATCAATCCTGTCACTTTGTACAACATCCAATTACGATAAAAGTATGTCTATCCTTTGGGGGATACCTAAAATTAAAAGTTATTTAATGAAAGAAATAATATATTAAATAATCATAATTGAAGCCAATTGACATTTTTAAAGGATGGCTTTGACATGCTTTAAAGGAGATGAGCGAATCTCAGAAATGTAATTGCATAACTGGGTCAAGAACATGATTTTTAAAGTCAGACTACCTGAATTGACTGCTGCCCCTACCATTTAGTAGAAGCAATCTCCTGGGCTTCTCTAAGCCTCAGTTTTGTGCCCTGCAAAATGGAGAGACACAGTTGTACCCATAAACTCAACATTAAAAAAACTAAGATCATGGCATCTGGTCCCATCACTTCATGGCAAACAGATGGGGAAACAATAGAAACAGTGACAGACTTTATTTTCCTGGTTTCCAAAATCACTGCAGATGGTGACTGCAGCCATGAAATTAAAAGATGCTTGCTCCTTGGAAGAAAAGCTATGACCAACCGAGACAGCATATTAAAAAGCAGAGACATTACTTTGCCAACAAAGGTCCATCTAGTCAAAGCTATGGTCTTTCCAGTAGTCACGTATGGATGTGAGAGTTGGACCATAAAGAAAGCTGAGCACCGAAGAATAGATGCTCTTGAACTGTGGTGTTGGAGAAGACTCTTGAGAGTCTCTTGGGCTGCAAGGAGATCAAGCCAGTCAATCCTAAAGAAAATCAACCCTGAATATTCATTGGAAGGACTGATGCTGAAGCTGAAATTCCAATACTCTGGCCACCTGATGCGAAGAACTGACTCATTGGGAAAGACCCTGATGCTGGGAAAGATTGAAGGCAGGAGGAGAAGGGGATGACAGAGGATGAGACGGTGGGATGGTATCACCAACTTGATGGACATGAGTTTGAGCAAGTTCCGGGAGCTGGTGATGGACAGGGAAGACTGGTGTGCTGCAGTCCATGGGGTCACAGAGTCAGACATGATTGAGCGACTACACTGAACTGAACAGTTGTCCTTAGGAAAATGAATAATGATAATGAATATAAAAGCATTTGGCACAGTAGCTGGCATACAATCAGCTTTCTGTGAAGTGATGCCATTTTTATTACTGTCATTCTAAAAGCATATGAAGTATAAGAACAAAGAGCATCAATCATCATTCAGTTATACAAGGGTTAAATTGCAACCCACTGCAGTCTCCCAGCAACAGTGAACCCTGAAAAGAATTCAGGATGATAAAACAGGATGAGGCACTCTATGCTTGGGATAAAGGGCCCCCTAGACAGCCGGATGTACATTTCAGGAAGAATTTCAGTGACTCCAGATTCCCGCATCTTCCCATATGTAAAAAGGTACTAAAATCATTAACTTGAGATATCTGTTCTTCGTGATTAGCACTAATCTTTTACCAAGATGAATGCCTCATTACATGTTACTAGACTGGCTCCTCCCCTAGTTCTCCAAAGCAGTTCCTCAGAGCTGTCTCCCTGGCTACAGCCCTCAGTAAGACCCTGAAAAAAACTTAAATTCACAACTCTTATATTGTGTGGCTTTATTTAAGTCAGCAATAGACTTGGGACTTCCCTCATGATCCAGTGGTTAAGAATCTGCCTTCTAAAGCAGGGGACATGGGTATGATCCTTGCTCAGGGAACTAAGATCCCACAGTCATGGTGATGTAGGAGAGAAATGGGCTCCAGGTTAGACATTTACAATCAGCCTCCTGTCTGCTCTCTGAAATGGAAGTAACAACAGAAACAGGGTAAATTGACAGTGTTTGTCTCTTGACAAATGCCTCAAATGCCTTGAGGTAATAGTTATGGCAAGGACAAAGAGGGGTAAAATCTGTTTGAGTAAAGGATTAAGGGATCTCCATTCTCCTCTCTTTTGGGACAAGGGAGACACTACACATGCACAGAAAACTCCTTGTGGCTCAAAAGTCAGGGGCTAATTCCAGGCCATAATGAGCCCTGCTATCTCACTTCAAGATCCATCTTGGCTGTGGGATGTATGCACACCCCAGGGGAGGGTCTCAGGGTAGGTGAGGTGTGGAAAAAGAAACCAAATACTTGGCCTGAAGGAAGACAAAGACCTGAAAGAAGTGATCCATAAAAATGACTTAACCACCTCTTCACTGTGCTCCTCCTCACTAGCGGGGATGCCCATACCTTTTCTCTCAGGGTGTGCATCTCTGCCTTGCTTCTGTATTAACAAATTGTTTTTCTACGTGCTTTCCCACTTGTTGTGTGCTCTGTCTCTAATAATAAACCTTGTATCTGCATTTATAGTTTCTGCCTCCATGATAGATGCATTTTTCGCAGGGGGCAAAGATCTAGGGGAAAATAGCTTCTTGCTCTAGTGCTTGCTGGTCTGGCGGCTAGGATTCCTGATTCTCATCCAGGCTTCCCAGGTTCACTTCCTGGGCAGGGAATTAAGATCTCACTTCATGCCACCGCACACTGCTGCCTCAGCAAGATCAGTGGCCTCAACTAACACTGTGCATAGGCCCACATGCCACAACTAGACAAGCAGGAGCACAACAAAGACCCAGTGCAGCCAAAAAAAAATTTATTTAACTCACAGACAAAACAAACAGACTACAACACAGATAAGCATCAGAACTAACAGGACACAGGGTACCAAATGCCCTTCAAGTTTCTGCAAGAGTCATTCAGTATCATCTAACTGACAGCTCAAAAAGCTTTAATAATTAACTTATATATGAGACTTTATTTAGTGTTACCCATTGATCAGAAAAATCAACATCCATAAGGATGCTTTAAAGAAGGGATCAGCAAACCAAAGCCAGGGGGCCAAATCTGGCCCACAACCTATTTTTATAAATAAAGTTTTATTGGAACACAATCACACTCACCATTTATACATTGTCCTGGCTATTCTGGCACCACACCTGACAGATTAACTGTGACTAAAACCGAATGTCTTGTTGTTTTAACCAAGTTTCCTTTGGTGAGGTGGTGAAGCCAGATGCAGATCAAGAGAGAAATTGAAAAGAGTTTTACAATTTTGTTACTCATAGTTCCCTAGGCAGGACACAGCACACCATGTAAAGTCACTCAGGAGAAGCACCAGGGTCAACTGCAAGGCAGAGGGACAGAGGGATGTTGACTAAATAAAGTAGTCACAACCTGAAAGTAGAGAGGTATCTTATTTGGTGGGAATTAGGAGGACTTCAAGCCCAGGAGACAGTGTCTCAAGGGACCCGAGAGATTGCTCCGAGGAGGCGGGGAAAGGAGTCGGGATATATAGAAGTTTGTATCAAGAGGGGGCAGGCAGTCTCTTAATTAAAGAAAACCAGATCTCAAGGAATCGAGTGCTCTTCTATGTATGGGAAGATGCAAGTGTCTGAACTCACTGAATTCATTCCTTTTATATGCATCTCAGCTACCTAGGACCAAATCCTGCTTCTTGATTATTGTCATTGTTGCTGTTCAGTCCCTCATTCATATCTGACTTTTTGTGATCCCACGGACTGCAGCAGGCCAGGCTTCCCTGTCCTTCACTATCTCCCACAATTTGCTCAAACTCGTGTGCATTGAGTCAGTAATGCCATCCAACCATCTCATCCTTTGTCATCCTTTCTCCTCCTGCCCTCAATCTTTCCCAGCATCAGGGTCTTTCCCAGTGAGTCGGCTCTTCACATAAGGTGGCCAGAGTATAGGAGCTTCAGCGTCAGCATCAGTCCTTCCAATGAACATTCAGAGTTGATTTCCTTTTAGTGTTGACTGGTTTGATCTTCTTGTAGTTCAAGGGACTCTCAAGAGTCTTCTCCAACACCACAGTTAGAAAGCATCAATTCTTTGGTGCTTAGCCTTCTTTGGTCCAACTCTCACATCTAGACATGACTACAGGAAAAACCATAGCTTTGACTATACACACTTTTGTCATCAGCAAACTGGTGTCTCTGCTTTTTAATATGCTGTCTAGGTTGGTCATAGCTTTTCTTCCAAGGAGCAAGCATCTTTTAATTTCATAGCTGCAGTTACCATCTGCAGTGATTTTGGAGCCCAACAAAATAGTCTGTCACTATTTCCATTTTGCCCCATCTATTAGCCATGAAGTGATAGGATAGGATGCTATGATCTTAGGTTTATGAATTTGAGTTAAATCTAAGCCAGTTTTTTCACTCTCCTCTTTCACTTTCATCAAGAGGCTCTTTAGTTCCTCTTCACTTTCTGCCATTAGGGTGGTGTCATCTGTACAACTGATGTTATTGACATTCTCCCAGCAATCTTGATTCCAGCTTATGATTCATGCAGTAGGGCATTTCACATGATGTACTCTGCATAGAAGTTAAATAAGCAGGGTGACAGTATACAGCCTTGACATATTCCTTTCCCAATTTTGAACCAGTTCCATGTCTGCTTCTAACTGTTGCCTCTTGACTTGCATACAGGTTTCTCCGGAGACAGGTAAGATGGTCTGGTATTCCCATCTCTTTAAGAATTTTCCAGTTTGTTGTGATACACACGGTCAAAGTCATTAATGTGGTCAAGGAAGCAGAAGTAGATGTTTCTTGCTTTTTCTATGATCCAGGGGATGTTGGCAATTTGATCTCTGGTTCCTCTGCCTTTTCTAAATCCAGCTTGTACATCTGGAAGGTCTCTGTTCACATACTGTTGAAGCCTAGCTTGAAGAATTTTGAACATTACTTTGCTAGCATGTAACATGAACACAACTGTACGGTGGTTGGAACATTCTTTGGCATTGCCTTCTTTGGGATTGGAATGAAAACTGACCTCTTCCAGCCCTGTGGCTACTGCTGAGTTTTCCAAATTTGCTGACATATTGTGTGCAGCACTTTAACAGCATCATCTTTTAGGATTTGAAATAGCTCAGCTGGAATTCCATCACCTCCACTAGCTTTGGTCATAGTAATGCTTCCTAAGGCCCAGTTGACTTCCTACTCTTGATTGTTCATGTTCTTAAATCCTCATTTATCATAAGGGGTGGTGGATGTGGCAGATGACTGCCTCTTGCACGTTCATGCTCAACCCCCCGCCCCACTTAAAAGATTTGAATCCCTGCTAGCTGTGACATTCTTGTTTAGAGACACACCAAGAAATATTTCATTTCATGGGGAACTGTGATCAAGCATCTTTAATAGGGTTTCAACAGAAAGGAAAGGATAGGATGATACAGGATATGCAGGTTTAAGGTTTGCTAACCTGAATCATTTCAGGAGGCTCTGGGACATTGGGGTATCCTTGGTTGTCAAGTATCCAGCCCTAGGTGAATATGTAGTCACCCAGAGTATGAGAGCCTCTTCAAAGAGGTAAATGGGGGACATGGATTTAAATGGCTACTGAAGAAGAGGAGCTGACCAACCCTTAGCCAGAGCCTCAAAATCAGTCAAGACAACACTTTTTTAAACTCCACTATTTCCGCAAAGCCTAAAAGGTTTGCTATGTGCTCCTCTACAGAAAAGTTTCCTGACTCCTGGTCTAAGTAGGAAGTCTGGGCATCCAACTTAAGTAGAGGTTACCTTAAACGTGCTCTCTATAAGTGCTTATGGAAATCAGTGAGGGAATTTTAAATAGGTAGAAAGCTTAATCCATACTAGGAGTGAGGGAAAGACGCTCTTAGAAGTCATAGGGCAGTTCCTAGTGTCACAGGCCACAGCAAATCCAAAGACTCAGTTGTGGTTCACAGCAGGCCCAGGGTGAGTGGGCTACCCCCACGGCAATGGAGTCCAGTGGTCTAGAACTCAGGCTCTGAAGTCTGACAGACCCAAATTCAAGTTTTTTTTCTACTACTTAGCAGTAGTGTGCTCTTATCTACTGTTGCATAACATATTATGCCAAAACTTAGTGGCTTAAGATAATTATCATTCATTATATCAGTTTCTGAAGATCAGGAATCCAGAAGCCCCTTATATTGGTGGTTTAGGATCTAGAGCCCTCACGAGGTTGCAGGCAAGCCGCCAGCCAGGGATACAGCCATCTGAAAGCTCAAACGGGCTGGAGAATCCACTTTCAAGCTCAGTCCTGTGGTTGTTGGCAGGTCTCAATCCCTTGTTAGCTGTTTGGCAGTGTTCTTTACCCCACAGGCCTCCCTACAGGCTGCCTGACATCCCTACAACACCTTCCCTATAACAAGTGATTAGAATGAGAGAGAAAAAGAAAACAAAACAATGTCCATTGTCTTTTCTAACCTAATCTCAGAAGAAACATATCCTCATTTCTTCCATGTGCTAGTGGTCCCACAGACCAGCCAGCCCTGGTACAATGTGGGAGAGGACACACAAGAATGTAAAGACCAGGAGTTCAGGATCATTTGGAACCACCTGGAGGTTGGCTATTGCATGACCTAATTTATCCAAGTTTCACATCTATCATCTACAAAGTTGGAGTAATAATAGTACTTGGTTCAGAAGGTAATTATGAGGTTTAAGTGAGAGACTGCATGTAAAACCTCATCACAGTGCTTGGTCCTCAGTGAATGCATACGTGCTCAGTTATGTCCAAATCATTGCAACCCCATGGGCTGTAGCCCACCAGGCTTCTCTGTCCATGAGATTTCCCAGGCAAGAATACTGGAGTGGGTTGCCATTTCCTCCTCCACGGGATCTTCCCCACCCAGGAATCAAACAGTCTCTTGCATCTCCAGCATTGTAATGAAGCACTCTATAAATGCCAGCAATTGTTATCAACCTCATTATTTCACTGCTGTTATTCCTATTGCTGCTACTTCCATAACAGTAACTAAAGGGGAAAACAAAGCCAAAAAAACTCTTCAGCACCACAGGGAAGTTTCCAGCCCTTGGCTGCTTCCAGGTGAGCTCTTTTTACACTACACAGGCAATTGTAACTCTATCTGAAGAAATAAACCCCCAGCAAATCCAAATTATTTTCTTCTCCTCTCACCTTGATCTGAAATAACTGAAACAGAAACCCATAATTAATAACTGATCAAATCTATTATTATTAAAGCATTGGCCAAACATGATTCTCTCTATAGGGATGAGCCAAAAAATTGTCAGAGAATAAAAAATTCAATACCATGACATAAGGGCAATTACTCCACTTTAAATAAACTCATTGTAAGAAACTGGAGAAACGTCAAAAATATCCTTTTGAATACTTAAGACATTTATTCATTCATTCATTCAACAAACATTTATAATGTAATTGCTATGCACTAGGCACTGTTCCAGGAGCTGTATAAACAACCATGACTATAGTAAAAAAAAAAAAATATGCTTTTATGAAACTTGAAGACTAGTGGAAAAAAGCAAATACAGAAATAGGCAATAATAATAATAATGGGGTAGGTTAGCTGGAAATGAATTAGATGTAAGGAAGCAGGTGGATACACAAGTTTGGAGCTCAGAGGAGATCTCTAAATAGGGGATATAAACTTAGAGTTCCAACTGAAGAGAGAATATGTTAATCTTAAGAATAAATGATGTGATCACCAAAGGAGTAAGACCAGATAAAGAACAGGCCAAGGTTTGTCTTGGGAGACTCTAGCACTCAGAGATGGGGGAGAAAAAGGGAAAGCAGCAAAGGACTCTGAGAAGTAGCCGAGAAGGCAGAAGGAAAACCAAGTGAGTGGTGTTCCAGAAGCCAATGAAGAAAGAGGATCAGGAAAGTAATGAGCTGTGTCAGATGCTGTTGGCTGGTCAAGTAATATCAGAATGTGAACTGACCACTGTATCTAGCTAAACAGAGGTTCCTGGACATTGGTGACCTTGCCATGAGTGGTAGTGGTGGAGTGGTAAAGATGAACAGCTGACTGGAATGGCTTCATAAGAGAATGGGAGGAGAATTGGAGGAAAAAATTCAATACAATTTGCATGCCTTTCCCCTCTGTTTCTGTCAGTTTAATTTTCAGATCTAGCCACAAACCCTAAGAGGATCAACGAAAACTCTTTCCTTCCCTACTGCAACTACAGTAAAGACTGGTTAGGCAAAGATCACCAATGGGTACAAAACCTAGATGGAAATTTTGATGAGGGATAGGATACTTGCAGAGACTTAAAGTACCTCCTCATAATAGATGGGCTATTAGTTTTAAGGGGAAAATAGTTACTATCCACTGGAGAAATAGAACTTGATTAGATGATCAGACTGAATGAGTTGAATGAATGCCACCATGGTAGGACAGATGGATATGGAGGGCCTCAAGATGGATGTGCTAAGGACACACACCATATAAATGGTATTCCAGCCAAGAATACATTTCCTATATCTAGTAATGAAAAAAACATCAGAGAAACCCAAAATGAGGGACATTCTAATTTTAAAAACAAGGGATCATATGTACCATGGTCTGAATGTTTATGTCCCCACCACCAAATTCCTGTGTTAGGAATAAGGAGGTAGGGCCTTTGGGAGGTGACTAGGTCATGATGGCAGAGCTCTCATGAATGGGATCGGTGTCCTTATAAAAGAGAACCGATATCATCCAACCTTCTTGCTAGGTGAGGAACCAGCAAAGAAGTCTTCAGTCGGCAACTCAGAAGAGAGCCTTCACCTGAATCCAACCATGCTGGCACCCTGAGATTGGATTTGCAATCTCCAGAACTGTGAGAAATAAACTTCTGTTGTTTATAAGCATCCAGTCTATGGTATTTTGCCATAGCAGCCCAAATGGATGAAGACAATAATATCCTTTTAAAAAAATATTTTTATTCGTTTATTTGACTGCACTAGGTCTTAGTTGCAGCATGTGAGATTTTCCATCTTCAGTGTGAAATGTGAACACTTAGTTGTGGTATATGGGATCTAGTTCCCCAACCAGAGATTGAACCCAGACCCCCTGCATTGGTAACAGAGTCTTGGCCACTGAAGCATCAAGGCAGTCCCAATAATATTCTTTTTTAAATGTCAATCTCATAAAAAACAAAAGCTGTGAATTTCCCAGGTTAGAGGAGCTTTTGTGTGTGTGTGTGTGTGTGTGTGTGTGTTCAGTCACTTAGTCATGTCCAACTCTTTGTGACCCCATGGACTATTGCCCGCCCACCGAGGCTCCTCTGTCCCTGGGATTTTCCAGGCAAGAATACTGGAGTGGATTGCCATTTACTCCTCCAGGGCTTAAAGAAACATAACAACCAAATGCAAGATTGGATCTAACCTGAATCTTGTTTTGGAGGAAAACAAGGTTATTGGGTCAGTTGACAAAAGTGGAATACTGACACTATATTAAAGTACAATATTATGCAAATGTACTAAAGTTGATTATTGCACTATGGTACTGTAAAAGGACATTTTTATTCTTAGGAAATATACATAAAAGTATTTAGAGGTAAGAGGCCATGATGTATGCAACTTTACTCTCAAATGGCTCAGAAGAAAAAATTAGGTATATGGAGAATTGGTAATAAAGAAAGATGGGCAAAATGTTAATAGTATGTACATCTGGGTAAAGTGTATACAGGTGTTCTTTATACTAGTTCTTCGCAACATTTTGTAAATGTGAAATTATTTCCAAAAGAAACATTTTTCTTTAAAATCATAACAAAAAAAAAAAACCCTGACATTCCAACCAGAAAAATGAGCACAGGACATGAACACACCATGTACATAAAAATCAACATATGAAAGAATATTTAGCCTTGGTGGTGGTTGTGGAGGTTTAGTCGCTAAGTTGTGTCCAACTCTTGCGACCCCATGGACTGTAGCCCACCAGGCTCCTTTGTCCCCGGGATTTCCCAGGCAAGAATACTGGAGTGGGTTGCCATTTCCCGCTCCAGGGGATCTTTCTGACCCAGGGATTGAACGCGTGTCTCCTGCTTCTCCTGCACTGAAGGCGGATTCTTCATTGCTGAGCCACCAGGGAAGCCCCACCAGGCCTCAAACCCCAACACCCTGCAGTGGAAGTGAGGAGTCTTAACCACTGGACTGCCAGGGAAGTTCCCTGGGGGTTTTTTAATAGTAAAAATATTCACAGCAGGCAAGAGTGTGAATAACCCAGACTCTCACATATATTGCTGATAGGAGGGTAAAGTGATTTAATGAATCATATATATTCAACTATAAAATACTAAATAACCAAGAAAAGTGGTGGTGCCCATTGCATTGTCATGTGGTAAAAATACAAATTATATAATAGTATGTATGGATTTCTTCTATATTTTTAAGAAAAAATTGAAAACAGCAGAGAATATATACAACAAAATCTTATTTATGAGATAAGATTACAAGTATTCTTTTACTTTCTTTTTTTACCATATTTATTTTCTATAATAATATATAGCAAGCAGAGAAAGTCTTTTTTTAAAGAGCAAAAATAGGAATTACCTGGTCAACACAAGTATGCTTCCCTGTTTTAACAAGGATACCAGAAGACTAAGAAAGTACTTTAAGATTCAATATATGGTTATACTGAATGTAAACTAGCAAACAAAAAGAGATGGGGAGCCAATCGTAGTATACTGAAATATCCCCACTACTGTTCATCGTTTTTAAATTGCAAAAAGTATAAATGTGTTTTTTCTCTGAAACTGAGTTTTGTGTCATGGACAGTAGATAATGAAATGTGCTTCAGGGCCTATGCTGGAAGCCCAGAGCTTCTTTCGGAGGCTTTGAGGGGCTGGTCCCTCTTGAGATGAAGTTACAGACAGCTGGTGAGACTTGCCTCCACCTTCTAGCCGCTGGTGTAGCTGCCTCACATGGGGTTCTTGAAAGTGATCCCCTTGTAAGACCTTCTTGGGGTTGCTCTGCTGCCCTCAAGAATAAAAGCTTCTATGATCCAGAATTGCTAAGCACCAAATTTTGATGGCTTTTAAGTATTAATATATTGAGGCCTGTAGCACTAGAAATGCTTTCCTAGGTAAAATAAAAGTTAGGGACTTCCCCCGTGGTCCAGTGGTTAAGAATTCACCTGCCAATCCCTGGACCAAAAATTAAAATCCCACATGGCGTGAAGCACTAACTCTGCACATGGCAACAACTGAAGTCCAAGCACTCTAGAGCCCGTGCTCCACAACATGATAAACCACGGCAACAAGAAGCCCACGCAGAGAACTAGAGAACTGTGAGCCTCAACAAAGAGCCAGCACAGCCAAAACTTACAATAATTAGTCTATAAAGAAACAAAATTGAGAATTAATGTTATTTTTTTAAACATCATCCCAACCACTTAAAAACTAATAATAAAAAAAGTTGAACGTAAAAAAAAGTACAAATATGCATTAAATACATTTATTAAGGGCTTCTATGGTGGCTCAGAAGGTAAAGAATCTGCCTGCAATGCAGGAGACCCAGGTTCAATCTCTGGGTTGGGAAGATCCCCTAGAGAAGGAAAGAGCTACCCACTCCAGTATTCTTGCCTGGAGAATTCCATGGACAGAGGAGCCTGGTGGGCTACAGTCCTTGGGATTGCAAAGAGTTGGAAACGACTGAGTTAACTAACTTCCACATTTATTAAAGCTCATTTTCTTCACGATAAGATCAGGATACTCTTCTGGAACAAAATTTACAAATTCTGACCATCTCTTAAGCCAAACCAACTCTGCTAGCTGCAATTGAATCTGACTTTTACTCCCTAAAAGGGCAGAAGCTCCTGTGGGCGTGGGCTGGGGGCATGTGGTGCTGTGAGAAGGCCACTCAGCCCTGCCAACCAGACTAACCCCTGGAAGCTCCACAGCTTAGTGTGAAAATTAATTCTGAGAGGTTTAACTCCTCAAAACAGAATGTTGTGTTTTTTTTTTAAGCATGCAGTTTATTAAATTCTATATTAATTATGACTCTCAGAACCAGTGTATTTTATAGCAACACGGAGAAAAACACTAAATATACATAAGACATCTTTTTTAATCCATTAGATAATTAAACAGACTATGAGGACGTTTTGGCAACTACTATAAAACACTGCCCTCTGGTGTTGAGGTCATTCCATATATATTAACATGACACACAGAAAAAGAAAAGCCTTTCTTGAGAGTAAAAACCACTACCTTCGGGGACTTATGCTTCTGGCTTGCAAAAATCTGAACATAAAATCCCTCAGGATTTCACAGGAATATGTTGTGGACCCCTTTCCTACTGTGCCAGAACAATATTAAGTAATGTTATTGCCAACTGTCTTAGCCAATTCCTATCACAGGACCTCTTCAGGAACTGCAGTCAACAGTCTCTTTGAAAAATATATATATAAATAAATACGATTTTAAAGAGTTTTCTTGGAAAGGGGTTTCTGGTAAAATAAACCAAAGATTTTTTCACAGGAAAATTTCTATTAGTTTTGATAAGAAGAAAAAAATAGGAATGATACTACATATGCTATATATTATATATGTCTTTACAAATATGAGACAATTTTTATGAATAACAAATGGCAACATTAACTAAGAAGCTGGCAATAACTTGCTTATATAGTGATCATCTTATCCATACAAAAGGTACTTAAGGAAATAATTTGGGAAGGAAGCTCTGACGGTTACAAATATAGGAATTATAGGTGCAAAGTCATCAGAATGTGTTACCATTGAGCTAAAAACAAAATCTGAAAGAAGGAAATAACGTTTTCTCACATAAACAGAGTTTACACTGCACACTTCTCAGTCTGAAAAGAATATATATATATATATATATATATATATATAAATAAATTCAAATAGCTATGATTTTTGTCATATCTGAGACTTGGAATTTATAGGTATTGTAATACTTACAATTTACCTAAATTTTCTCATTTTTGAAGGAGCTTTTTCACAAATTGTTCCTGTATTCTACTCTTTTTTTTTTTTTTGTCCACACTGTACGGCTTGTGGGATCTTAGCTCCCACCAGGGATGGAACATGTGCCCCCTGCAATAGAAGCACAGAGTCCTAACCACTGGACGGCCAGGTAATTCCCTACTTATTTTTAATTTACAACTTTTTAATGTTTAACAAACAAAACACTTACTGAAATTAATAAAGAATACTATTTACCAATAATATTATTACCAAAAGAATATTTACCATCAATTTGTGAGAGAAATTAGAGTAATATTAATTATAGGCAACATTTATCTAATGTATAATTTGTACCAGGCACTAACAAGTACTTTGCCAGAATTATCCAATGTAATCATCCCAGAGTCAATAAGGTAGGTATATCCCTATTTTATAGAGGAGGAAAGTGACATTTACAGGGGTCACTCTAATAATTTTTCCAAGATCATACAGTTAAAAAGTGACATTAAGACACAGGGACTGACTCCAGAAGGCATGATCTTAATCCACTACTACACTGATCACCAGGGAAAGTATGAACTGGTTACCCTAGTGTAGATACAAAACAAAATGGGTAACTGTCTATACTTAGGTATAACCAAAGATTAATACCCAGAATTTGTAGAGTTCCTACAAATAAACATGAAACACAACCCATTAGAAAAATAAGGAAAAATTATGCTGTTATCAAATATATATTGCTTGTCTTTACCTGTCCCCTAAATTCCAAGTGTCTACATTGTCTTTTCTACTGACTTTCTCCACTTGAATATCTTTGGTACAGGGGCCAATGACTTATATAAGATGTCTATACTAATTTCTGAGGGCTTCTATAACACAGTACCACAAACTGTTTAGCTTAAACCAACATAAGTTTATTCTCTCATAGTTCTGAGGGTGAGAAGTCAAATTCAAGGTGTCAGCAGGGCCACATTCCACCCAAGTCTTGAGAAGAGTCCTTTGTCTCTTGCAGTTTCTAGTGCATGTGTGTGAGCTAAGTCACTTCAGTCGTGTCCAACTCTTTGAGACCCTATGGACTGTAGCCCACCAGGCTCCTCTGTCCAGGGGATTCTCCAGGCAAGAATACTGGAGCGGGTTGCTGTGCCCTCCTCCAGGGGGTTTTCCTGACCCTGGGATCAAACCCGCATTTCCTAAGTCTCCTGCATTGGCAGATGGGTTCTTTACCACTGGCGCCACCTTGGTGGTTGCTGGCAATCCCTGGGGGGTCCTTGGTGGGGACAGCACAACTCCACTTTCTGCTTCCATCCATACACGGATTTCTTCACTCTACTTGTCTGTCTGAATCCAAATTTCCCTCTTATTAGGACACTAGCCACTGATCAGGGCCCACATTAATCCAGTATGAGTTCATCTTAATTTAATTACATTTGCAAAGACACTATTTTCAAATAAGGTCACATTCACAGGTATCAGGGGGTTAGGACTTAGCCATACCTTTTGGGAAGACACAATTCAATCCAGACTCCCACCAGTGGGCTCTGTGGGAGGACACAATTCAATCCAGATTCCCACCAGTGGGCTCTGTGTGTGTTGTGTATGTTTACATATCTCAAACATATAAATTTAAATATGTTTGCATACATATAATACATAAGTGAATGTGTGTGTGCTAAGTCAGTTTCCAATTCTGTGCAAGCCTATGGACTGTAGGCCCCCAGGTGCCTCTGTCCATGGGGATTTTCTAGGCAAGAATACTGGAGCGGGTTGCCATGCCCTCCTTCAGGGGATCTTCCTGACCCAGGGATCTAACACATAACTCTTATGTCTCTTGCACTTGCAGGTGGGTCCTTTACCACTAATGCCACCGGAAGCTCAATACATAGGTATACATCTATAAATATACATACATATAAACCACAGTATACATAAAAGAGGGTAATTTCTATAAAGGACAAGCTCTAGAATACTTCAATATTATACACATTTTAATGTTATTTTTATCCATGCATAAAAGAAAACCTTTCTTAACAATAAAAATTTCCTCAAAGATTATTTAAAGTACCAAATTCTCTGGCCAAATGACTTCAAAATAGAAAAAAGCAACATGGGAATTCCACATATAGACACAACAGAGTAACTAGAATTAGAATTAACTTGCCCTCCCACTACAAATAACTAAAAAATTGGACAAAACATATAAACCAGTTGTTTTCAGACACTGAACAATAGGCAACACAAGACTATGACTCCGGAGAAAAATGCAACAGTGAGCCTTACCATTACCTCAATTTTCTATGCAGAGACATTTACCAGCACGCTGGCACAAGTAGGGAGATCCTTAACAGTTTATAGCAACCTTGATTAACTGAAGAGAAAGATATCAGTTTGGAAAGCATATGGTAGCTGGAATTTATGGGGCAGAGTACCAGAGACTTGTGAGTTGCTCAATCGTGTCCAAAGAGGAAGGAGTTACACAGAGAAAGAGCTCTGGATATCTGCAAAGTAGTCACCCTGAAGTTTTGACTGAATTGCAAGCCATGCAGACATAGAGCAAGACATCACAGGTAGGGCAAAGAAAAGGATCTTGGGGGGAAAAAAACAGCTACCAGAGAGATATAAACTGGAAAATTACTGGAAGTCATAGTGTTGAATGAGAGGAATTCACAGTAAAAAATTACATACTATACAAGAAAACCAGTCACCAAAAGGAAAAGTAAGTAGATCCTATAAAATAAATATGTTTAAAAATATTTAAGGAGATTCTTTAAAAGAGAAATCCATTTTTTTAAACAAAATGAGGTAAAATGTTAATGGAATTTATATATATAATAAACATAGTCATTAAAAATTTTGAGTTGATAATTAGATTAAACAGATTAGACAAAGCTGAAGAAAGAATAAACAAACTGGAAATCATACAAGAAAAGTCATCTAGAATATGGTAGATGGGGATAAAGATAAAGAGAGTGTGAAAAGTAATCAGTATACATAAAAATAAAATATCCAGCATTTATCTAACCATGGATTCATGTACAACTGGTTGGTCAAAGAATAAATCAAAAGAGAAACAAAAAAAATGCCTTGAGATAAATGAAGATAAAAATATGACATAACAAAACTTATGAGAAGCAGCAAAAGCAGTTGTGAGAGAGAAGTTCATAGTAATAAATGTCTACATCAATAAACAAAAAAAATCTCAGACAATCTTACTTTACACCTCAAGGAACTAGAAAAAGAAGAATAAATGAGGCCCAAAGTTAGTAGAAGGAATGCACTAACAAAAATCAGAGTGAAAATAAATTACAGACTAAAAAAAAAAAATAGAAAAGATCACTGAAACTAAGAGATCATTCTTTGAAAAGATAAAACTGACAAACTTTTAGCTAGACTCATCAAGAAAAAAAGACAGGACACAAATAAAATCAGGAAAAGAAAACATTACAACTGATACTTCGAAATGCAAAGGATCTTAAGAGATTACTGTGAACCAATACACATCAACAAATCTGACAACCTAGAAGAAATGGAAAATTTCTAGAAACATAAACAACCAAGACCGAATCACAAAGAAACAGAAAATCTGAACAGATCAATTAAAAAATAAAGATACTGAATCAGTAATTTAGAACCTCCCAACAACAACAAAAAAAGTCCAGACCAGATGACTTCACTGGTAAACTCTACCAAACATTCATAAAACTAATACCAATCCTTCTCAAGCTCTTAAAAAAACAGGAGGGGGGAACACTTCCAAACTCATTTTATGAGGCCAGCATTACTGACTTCAAAACTAGACGCCATCACAAGAAAAGACAATTACAGTCCAATATTCCCAATGAATAAAGATGTGAAAATCCTCAACAAAATATCAGCAAACCAAATTCAACAATACATTTTAGGATCGTACACCATGATCAAGTGGGATTTACTCCATGGATGAAAGAATTATTCAACACCCACAAATCAATCAAAGTGATACACCACATTAACAAAATGAAGGACAAAAATCATATGACCTTCTCAATAGAAGTAGAAAAAGCATTTGACAGAATTCAACATCCATTTACGGTAAAAGCTCTCAACAAGTGGGTATAAAAGAGAATGCTATAAGAGAGAACGTATTTCAACATAATAAAGGCCACATGTGACAAACCCAGAGCTAATATCATATTCAATAGTTAAAAGCTGAAAACTGTTCCTCTAAGGTCAGGAACAGGACAAAGGTGATCACTCTCACCACTTTTACTTAACACAGTATTGGAAATCCTAGCCAGAGCAATTAGGAAAAAAAAAAAAGAAAAGAAAGAAAAGCATCTAAATTGAAAAGGAATAAGTAAAATGGTTACTATTTGCAGATGACATGGTATTATATATAATAATAAGATCACAAATTAAGAATTCACAGAGATAGGAAAAGGTAATATTTTAAGATACAATAGCTGAAATTATGAAGTTAGGGATCCTCACTGCTGAGTAGGATACGTTAAAAAAAAAAAAAAATCAAAGAAACCCTAGTAAAATACAAAAAAATATGAAATGTAAGAATATAATCTTTAAAAGCTACCAAAAAGAAAAGTCAGATTGCCTAATACACACACACACACACACACACACACACACACATATGTTAATTTGGCTGCCAGCACATTTCTTATCAAAACTCTGGATATAAAAATCAAAGAACAGTAGTATACAGAAGTTAGGGAAATTAATTGTCAATCTAGAATTCTATACTAAGTAATCAGTGAAATAATTGTGACATTATCAATAGTAAGAGTTAAATAAAGACATTAAAAAATATATATATTGTGAGGACTTTCCTGGTGTCCAATGGTTAAGAGTTCACCTGCAAATGCAGGGGACAGGGGTTTGATCCCTGGTCCAGGGAGATCCCACATGCCATGGAGCAACTAGGTTCTGACATCAAAACTACTGATCCCAGGCTCTAGAGCCTGTACCCTGCAACTACTGAGCCCATGAGTCACAACTATTGAAACCCATGTGCTGCAAGTACTGAAGCCCACACACCCTAGAGCCTATGCTCTACAACAAGAGAAGCCACCACAATGAGAAGCCCACACAGCAAAACTAGACAGTACCTCCCACTCACTGCAACTAGAGAGAGCCCTTGAGCAGTAATGAAGATCCAGCACAGCCAAAAATAAATAAAATATTTTTTTTAATATTGAGAGAGTATATTACTGACAAACAGTTGCTAACGAATTACAAATGGTTATACTTTGAGAAGAAAAGTACACTCTTGCTTGCAGATGCAGGCAAGAAAAACAGCAAAGAAATTCATGAATGTATTTAAATAAGTATTGACTATTAAAAAAACATATTTCTAAAAAGTAATGTCCAACTTACAGTAAGAAGAAGTAATTAAAAGAAGGCGGAATTTTGGAATTCCCTGGTGATCCAGTGATTGGGACTCTACTTGTTCACTGTCAAAGTCCTGGGTTCAATCCCTGATTGGGGAAATAAGATCCCTCAAGCCATGCAGGCTGGCCAAAAAGAAGAAAAAGGTGGAATTTAAAACTACTCAGTGACAGTCTGAATGATAAGACAGATCAGCTTAAAAATTCCCTAAAGTCCTTCCATTATTCTGTAGGAAAGTGGAGATACTGCTCACTAAAGCATATTAAAAACATAAAAGTAACCTCAAAAAGAAGAGAAATAGAATGTAAAACTTCTAAACTATTGCCAGAGTAAGGAGAAAATTAAGAATAGGAAGAGAAGACAGGAAAGGAGTAGGAGTGGGAGAATTATAGTTTTACAGAAAAAGCATTACCTCATAGAAATATATTCACATGTATCAGTGTATTAATTTAGGTTTCCTCAGAAGCATAACCTGAAACAAAGATCCAAGTGCAAGTCATTTATTTGGGAAGTGATCCCCGGAAGCACTGGTTGGGGAATGGAAAAGTGAGACAAGGAAGGGAAGGCAACCACAAAAGGGTATGTTATGAAACACGTTCTCATTGTGGATAACTGCAGCTTAGTCTTGTTGGAGATTTTTGAGAGCTGCATAAAGTCCCTGCAGAATGAGTCCAGAGTGAAAAGGGGAGAAGAGGTTGGGGTGTATATTTATCAGTCAGTGGTTGAGAGATGCTGCTGGGTATAAGCTTTCAGACATTTTCACCCTAGACTGCTTGTGGCTGAGTAAACTCAACTTCTTTAGTCGCGAATCGTGTCCAACGCTTTACAACCCCATGGACTGTAGCCCACCAGGCTCCTCTGTCCAAGGCATTCTCTGGGCAAGAATACTGGAGTGGGTTACCATTCCCTTCTTCAGGGGAATTTCCCAACCCAGGGGTTGAACCTGGGTCTCCTGAGCCACCAGGGAAGCTCAGACTCCAGCAGTTAGGGAAAATTTCAGGCAAGGAGATACAGATGCTGCCATGGATAGCTATGTACACACTCAATATGCCAGCAAATCTGGAAAACTCAGCAGTGGCCATAGGACTGGAAAAGGTCAGTTTTCATTCCAATCTCAAAGAAATTTAGAAAGATGGTAACGATAACCCTATATGCAAAACAGAAAAAGAGACACAGAAGTACAGAACAGACTTTTGAACTCTGTGGGAGAAGGTGAGGGTGGGATGTTTCGAAAGAACAGCATATATATTATCTATGGTGAAACAGAGCACCAGCCCAGATGGGATGCATGAGACAAGGGCTCGGGCCTGGTGCACTGGGAAGACCCAGAGGAATCGGGTGGAGAGGGAGGTGGGAGAGGGGATCAGGATGGGGAATACGTGTAAATCTATGGCTGATTCATATCAATGTATGACAAAACCCACTGGAAAAATAAATAAATAAAGGAAAAAAAAAAAAAAAGAAAGAAAGGCAATGCCAAAGAATGTTCAAACTACTGCACAGTTGCAACTCGTTTCACACACTAGCAAAGCAATGCTGAAAATTCTCCAAGCTAGGCTTCAACCGTACATGAACTGAGAACTTACAGCTGTTCAAGCTGGATTTAGAAAAGGCAGATGAACCAGAAATCAAATTGCCAACATCTACCAGATCATAGAAAAAGCAAGAGAATTCCAGAAAAACATCTGCTTCATTGACCACATTAAAGCCTTTGACTACGTGGATCAAAACAAACTGTGGAAAATTCTTGAAGAGATGGGAATACCAGACCAACTGACCCGCCTCCTGGGAAATCTGTATGCAGGTCAAGAAGCAACAGTCAGAACCAGACATAGAACAATGGACTGGTTCCAAATTGGGAAAGGAGTACGTCAAGGCTGTATATTGTCACCTGGCTTATTTAACTTCTATGCAGAATACATCATGCTAAATGCCAGGCTGGATGAAGCACAAGCTGGAATCAAGATTGCCAGGAGAAATATCAATAATCTCAGATATGCAGATGACATCACCCTTATGGCAGAAAGCAAAGAGGAACTAAAAAGTCTCTTGATGAAAGTGAAAGAGAGAATGAAAAAGCTAGCTTAAAATTCAACATTCAGAAAACTAAGATTGTGGCATCTGGTCCCATCACTTCATGGCAAATAGATGGGGAGAAAAATGGAAACAGTGACAAACTTTATTTTCTTGGGTTTCAAAATCACTGCAGATGGTGACTGTAGCCATGAAATTAAAACATACTTGCTCCTTGGAAGAAAAGCTATGACCAACCTAGACAGCATATTAAAAAGCAGAGACATTACTTTGCCGATAAAGATCTGTCTAGTCAAAGCTATGATCTTTCCAGTAGTCATGTATGAATATGAGAGTTGGACCATAAAAAAAGCTGAGCACCAAACTGATGCTTTTGAACTGTGTTGTTGGTGAAGACTCTTGAGAGTCTCTTGGACTGCAAGGGAATCAAAGCAGTCAATCCTAAAGGAAATCAATCCTAGACATTCATTGGAAGGACTGATGCTGAAGCTGAAATTCCAATACTTTGGGGACCTGATCGAAGAACTGACTCATTGGAAAAGACCCTGATGCTGGGAAAGATCGAAGGCAGGAGGAGAACAGGACAGAGAATGAGATGGTTGGATGCCATCACTGAGTCTATGGACATGAGTCTGAGCAAGCTCTGGGAGCTGCTGATGGACAGGGAAGCCTGGCGTGCTGCAGTCCATGGGGTCACAAAGAGTCGGACATGACTGAGCGACTGAACTGAATTGATAGATAGCTATGATGAGACAGGGCATCCCAGAGCTTCCTATGTAAGCAGTGTTCATAATAAACTAAATCATTTAAATTGCCTACAAAAGCAGAGTCCTCAGATTGGATTTTTAAAAGAAGAAAATCACATATATATATGCTGTTTAAAAAGAGACCTATATATATACACATATTTCCTTGCTCTGAGAGAACCTAAAAGCAGTGATATTGCGGTAGTAATGAGCACTCCTAGCACCCAGAACTTGGTTTCTAATACCATCCTCCAGCAAAAGGTACCAAGGGTTACTTGGAGGAATGGCTGATTCTAGGACTGGGCAGGGAAAAAATCCCACATTAAAGAAAGTATGTCAAAAGAACACAGGAGACAACTGAAGAGAGTTGCCGATGTCCAAAGCTGGAACAATTTGAGGGAAAAAATGAAGTAGATTGTATTATAACCTAAAGTATAAAGTAAATATCCAGGAGTCCATGTGTGTGTGTGTGTGTGTGTGGTCGTGACTGACTCTTGGCAACCCCATGGACTATAGCCTGCCAGGCTCCTTTGTTCATGGAATTTTCCAGGCAAGACTACTGGAGGGTTGACATTTCCTACTCCAGGGGATTTTCTCGACCCAGGGGTCAAAGCTGCATTTCTTTCCTCTTCTGCATTGGCAAGTGGATTCTTTACCACTGCACCACCTGGGAAGTCCCCTGAATAAATAAAAGATTAAATAAATAGATGGGGGAGAAGAGACAAATCTCTAGGCATTAGAAGTTAAAATAACTTATGTAGATATTACACCCTCAAGGAGGTGGAGCATAACTCCCCTACTTAGGTGCGGACAATCCATTGGGACTTACTTCCAAAAAGTACAGTATGAGAAGGATGGAGGGGTGAGGTAATGAAGAATCCTGACAAACACTACCTCTGCAGGTGATCAAGGTCAGCATCATGTGATAAGTCATATTGGTAGTACATACCTTTGATAGAAGGTGATGAAAATGGCCCTTCACCTGTGTGATCTCTCTCCCTAAAGCACACAATTTCAGTCTAATAATGAGAAAAATGTCAGAAACACCCCAGTTGATGGATACTGTACAAAAAACCTGACCAGAACTACTCAAAACTGCCAAAGTCATTTAAAAAAAAAAAAAAAAAGAAAGTCTGAGACACTGTCACAACTAAGGAAAGCAAGAAGACATGACAACTAAGTCTAATGTGGTATCCTGAACCAGATTCTGAGACAGAAAAGGGGTATCAGGCAAAAACTGGGGAAAGCTAGGGACTTCCCTGGTAATCCAGTGGCTAAAATTCTGCACTCCCAATGCAGGGGGCCCAGGTTCGATCCCTGGTCAGGGAAGCAGATCTCATATCTCCAACTAAAGATTCTTCAAGATGCAATGAACATCGAAGATCCCACATGCTGCAACTAAGACTGCACAGCCAAATAAATAAACTAACTAAATAAATAAATATTTTTTTAAAAACTGGGGAGAGTTAAATAAAGTATGAACCTTGGTTTATAATAATGTGTCAATATTGGTTTGCTAATTATAACAAATGTAGCATACTAATGTAAGATGTTATTAGGGGAAACCCGGTGCAAAGTATTTGGCAACTCTCTTTGAAATTTTTCTGTAAATCTAAAGCTGCACTAAAAACAGATAAAGCTTATTTGAAAAAAAAAAAGAGAGAGAGAGAGCGATAAAGAGAGACTGAAAGTAGAGACAGAAAAACAAATGCCAAACAAATATTCACCCACTTAAAGCTAGTATAACATAAGATCAAATGGAAGGCAAAAAAAATGCTTAAGGCAAAAAGCATTACTAACAATAAAGATAGTCATTACTTTACAATTCACCAGGAAAAATATCACAACCTTATAAGCACCTGTCAACGTAGCTTCAAAATATAAGATTTATATACTTTTCCCCAAAAGCTTTAATTCTGAAGTAATCATCCAAGCAAAGCCCACAATGTTCTTATTTTTCCATTGTTTACTAGCTTCCTGTCCTGAACTGTGACATACTGAAAAATATTCCAACTTATACTTTATGTAACTTTAAGTGAAATTATGAAATTTTAAGTCCTTCCTTTGGGCAAAAGAAAAATGTCTCAAAAGCAACTCACATAGAGAATTATCAAGGATATTCCATGTTTGGACCTAACTCTTGGGTTTCTAATTTAGCATTAGCCTGAAGTAAAAACTCCTAACTCTGTGTCTCACTTGCTTAGAGTTTCCTCCCTCTCCAGACTGAAAGACACTGCCTGAATTAGACTTCCATTTTATCAGGAATTGCAGAGCACGCAGCGCCTCTAAGCTCTCAAAAAGCTTCCTGGAGACTTCCAGAACCGCAGGAATCACCCCTTGGAGGGCGTCCAGACTTTAGCATCTGGAGAGGTCATCCACAGAAGGAAGGTAAGAGATAAACACAAAAAGAGAGGGCTTTTTTTTAAGATTGCAGAAAGAAAAGAGGGACTCAGGTGGCTCAATTAACAAATAAGCAAATATATTTACAGA
This sequence comes from Dama dama, assembly GCF_033118175.1. NCBI lineage: Eukaryota > Metazoa > Chordata > Mammalia > Artiodactyla > Cervidae > Dama > Dama dama. The sequence continues at coordinate 49,325,233 of NC_083684.1, forward strand.
GTTTATCAGGAATGTGTCACATGACATTCACATGGATTTACAAAAAGAGGGCAGGTTTGGTAAATTAGAAAGTATCAAATGGTGATGAAGGTAGGAAAAATCCTGTCTTCTCAGGAAACAAGGAATTGTAAAAACCATGAAGTTTGTCATCATTATGTCAAGATCTCCCCTGTGCTACAATTGCAAATGACAACAAAATTCCTAGTGAGGCCTGTATTAAGCTTATTGGAATATTAAACCTGACACCTTGTAGTCTAATTCTCAGTTGCTTCTAAGGTCAAAGGACAGGTTTTTCTTTCACATACTAAGTAAATATTGGCTAATCTGCACTTTATATTATACTCACATGTCACAAACACAACATATATTTAAAAGAATGAATACTACAACCATATTTTTTATATCAAAGGGATTTTCTAAGTCAGAATCAATTAGAAAAGCTCAGTTATGCTGTGTACCACATGTGTATGCGTGTACATGTGTAGGGTATTTCTAAAAGCTTAAAAATTATTGAGAACAATCCTTTTTCTTTTTTTGGTGGGGGAGCCATGCCACACAGCTTGCAGGACCTTAGTTCCCCAACCAGGGATTGAACCTGGGCCCTCAGCAGTGAAAATATGGTGTCTTAACCACTGAACCACCAGGGAATTCCTCAGAGCAAACTAATTTTATGTAACTTATTTCTTTTTTTTTTTCTTCCTAACTAATTTCTTAAAATGCTACTAAGTGGTCTGATTTTTATATTCCTAAAATGAGTAATTTGTAAAGTTTAAAATCCTTCAGTGGAAGGAAAAACTAACATTTATTAAGTGTCTCAAATCCAGCAGTGTTTTATATGTAGTGTCTTCCCTAACCCTTACAGTCACACAAGCTACATATTATGAAGCTTATTTTATACACCATGACTCAGAATGATTAAGTGATTTGCCCAAAGGCACAATAGCTGGCAAATAAAGAACCAGAACTTGAATTCACATCTCTGTGACCCAAAGCCTGCACACACTGCCCAGCATGTAACATGTCCCCAGTTCATATTTGAAGAACAAATGTTTAAAAATTAATTTTGAAATTTTGTGAGCCAAGACTACCAAATATTAATAACTCCTAAGAATCCAGTTACAGCTAAAGAGAAAAATATTTGCTAATAATATACTCATATACACATTTAGCTACAGATATTCTAAAAAATTCAGTTCTGTTATCATGTGATCCTGATTTATAGTTTGAGAATAAACTTGAAAATCATATATCAGTGACTGAAAGTCAATATCCAGTAAAACAGCTCTAGGAAAGGGAAAAAGTCCATTGAATGAACAAGAGATATTTTGAACCAGAGAGTTCAATGACAGGTTCAGGTCAGCCATTTATCAACTCACAGCATGGTGTGAAAGGCAGGAGGCCTCCATGGAATCATGTGATAGAGTCATTTTAGCTTTATTTTGACTGGTGTCGCATAGAATATCTTGGTCTCCATCATTTTACTTATAACCTATTTATGTCTTTAAATTTAAAATGTGTTTCTTGTAGACAGTATATAGTTCAGTTTTACTTTTTATCTAATCTGAAAATCTCTGCCTTTTAATTATGGTGCAAATATCATATATGGGCTTCCCTGGTGGCTCAGACAGTAAAGAATCTGCCTGCAATGTGGTAGACCCAGGATTGATCCCTGGGTTGGGAAGATCCCCTGGAAGAGGAAATGGCTATCCATTCCAATATTCTTGCTTGGAGAATTCCATGGACAGGGGAACTTGGCAGGCTACAGCCCATGGGATCACAAAGAGTCAGACATGACTGAGAAACTAATACTTTCACTTTTATGGCATGTACATTAGGTATAATTATTGAAAAAAGGCGGTGAGTTAGCAGTTTTAAACTTTCCACAAAAGAAAGCCGAGGAGCAGATGACTTCACTGATGAATTCTACCCAAGATCTAAAGAATTAATATAAATTCTTCATAACTATTCAAAATAAATAGCAGAAAGAAAAATCCTTGCCAACTCATTTTATGATGCCAGTATTACACTTATATCAAAACCAGAGAAAGACATCACAAGAAAATAAAAATCTCTTATAAATATAGATACATAAATCCTCAAAAAATACTACCAATCAAAATCCAAATGTATCCCAGGAATGAAAGGTTTGTTCAACATCCAAAATCAATCAATGTAATATACCATATCAATTGAACAAAGTACACATACATGATCATCTCGATAAATGCATAAACTTTATTTGACAAAATATAATACCCTTTCATAATTAAAAACATCAAAAAAGTAGGAATAGATGGTAACTTTCTTAAACTGATAAAAGGTATCTATGAAAAACCCATGGCTAACATGATGAAAAGCAAAATGCTTTCCCCTTAAAATTGAGACCAAGACAAGAATGTCTATTCTTACCACTACTATTCAACATTGTACTGGAGGGTGTGCCAGGGCAATTAGAAAAGAAAAGGAAATAAATAACCAGACTGGAAAGGAAGAAGTAAAACTGTCTCTATTTAGAGATGACATGATAATGCATATCGAAAAATCCTTTAAAATCCACTAAAAAACTACTAGAACTAATAAACTAATATTTAGCAAGGTTTCAGGATACAAGATCAATATAGAAAATCAATTGTATTTCTCTGCACTATCAACCAATAATCTAAAATTGAAATTAGGAAAATAACTTCATTTATAATACCATCAAAATAATAAAATGTTTAGGAATAAACTTAACAAAAGATGTATAATATTCTTATTCTGAAAAGATAAATACAAAAAATATAAATATAAAACACATTGAAAGAAATAAAAGAAGGCCTAAAATAAATGAAAAGACACCCATGTTCATGAATCAGAAAACTTAAGATTGTTAGGATGGCAATACTTCTCAAATTGGCATACAGATTCAATGCAATCCCTATCAAAACTCCAACTGCTGTCTTTTTGCAGAAATTCACCAGCTATCCTAAAGTATCCACATATGGAAGTGGAAAGACCTAAAATACCCAAAACAATCTTGAAAAATAACAAAGTTAGAATACTCACACTTTGCGATTTCAAAATGTACTGTAATCTAGAGTAATCAGGACAGTGGGATGTTGACCTAGGACAGACATATAGACCAACTGAGAGTCCAGAAATAAATCCTCATATTTGTAGTCAATTGACATTTGACAAGGTGCCAAGTCAGTTAAAAGGGAAAAAACAATATTTTCAACAAATGGTGCTGAAACAACTAAATATATATCAAATGGATAAGGATTGTCCCCTTCCTTACACCATACACAACAATTAATTTAAAACGTACCCTTGCAAACTTGCTGGTGGTCCAGTGACTAAGACTCTATGCTCCCAATGCAAGGGGCCTGGATCCAATCCCTGGTCAGAGAACTAAATCCCACATGCCTCAGCTAAAGATCCCACATGCTTCAACGAAGACTGACGATCCCAAGTGCTACAACTAAGACCTGGCACAACCAAGTAAATAAATTAATTAAATAAATGCATCATTCACCAAAATATAAAAGCTAAAACTATAAAATTCCCAGGAGAAACCATAAGCATAAATCTTCATGATTTAAGGTTAGGCAAGTCTTACTTAAATATGATACTAAAAACTATAAGCAAACAAGTGTGGGAAATAGATAAATTGAATTTCATAAAAATTTTAAACGTTTATGCTTCAAAGAACACTATCAGGAAAGTGAAAAGACCACTTACCCGTGAAATAGAAAAAAATATTTGAAAACCTGATAAAGGACTTGCATCCAGAATATATAAAAAACTCTTACAACTCAACAGTAAGAAGACAAGCAAATTTAAAAGTGAGCAGACTTAAATTGCACTCATCACAGTACTAAAGTAATGCTCAAAATTCTCCAAGCCAGACTTCAGCAATATGTGATCCGTGAACTTCCAGATGCTCAAGCTGGTTTTAGAAAAGGCAGAGGAACCAGAGATCAAATTACCAACATCTGCTGGATCACTGAAAAAGCAAGAGAGTTCCAGAAAAACATCTATTTCCGCTTTATTGACTATGCCAAAGCCTTTGACTGTGTGGATCACAATAAACGGTGGAAAATTCTGAAAGAGATGGGAATACCAGACCACATGACCTGCCTCTTGAGAAACCTGTATGCAGGTCAGGAAGCAACAGTTAGAACTGGACATGGGACAACAGACTGGTTCCAAATAGGAAAAGGAGTACGTCAAGGCTGTATATTCTCACCCTGCTTATTTAACTTATATGCAGAGTACATCATGAGAAACACTGGGCTGGATGAAGCACAAGCTGGAATCAAGACTGCCAGGAGAAATATCAATAACCTCAGATATGCAGATGATACCACCCTTATGGCAGAAAGTAAAGAACTACAGAGCCTCTTGATGATGGTGAAAGAGGAGAGTGAAAAAGATGGCTTAAAGCTCAACATTCAGAAAACTAAGATCATGGCATCTGGTCCCATCACTTCATGGCAAATAGATGAGGAAACAGTGGAAACAGTGGCCGACTTTACTTTCTTGGGCTCCAAAATCACTGCAGATGGTGACTGCAGCCATGAAATTAAAAGACACTTACTCCTTGGAAGAAAAGTTATGACCAACCTAGACAGCATATTAAAAAGCAGAGACGTTACTTTGCCAACAAAGGTCCGTCTAGTCAAGGCTATGGTTTTTCCAGTAGTCAAGGATGGATGTGAGAGTTGAGATGATGGTGGAAATGTTTTAAAACGGACCATGGTGGGACTTCCCTGGCAGCCTAGTACTTTAGACTCCACCTTCCAATACAGAAGGTGCAAGTTCAATTCCTAGTCAGGGAGCTAAGATCCCACATGCCTCACAGCCAGAAAACCAGAATATAAACAGCTGAAACAATACTGTAACACATTCAATAAAGACTTTAAAAATGGTCCACGTCGAAAAAAATCTTTTAAAAAAATTTTATTAAAAAATATAAAATGAAAAAAATATATATATAAAATGGACTGTGGTAATGGTTGCACATATCTATGAATATATATAAGAATCAATGGATTACATACTTTAAATGAATGGATCTTACGGCATGTAAACTTCATATCAATAAAGCTTTTTAAAAAACTAACAAACCTGATATTAGGTTAAATAAGATTAAGTACAGAGGTAATTACTAGAACAAAAATATCAACCTTACTTAATATGCAAAGAAGTGTAAACAAAGAAAATATCAAGTAGAGAAGGAAATATAGCAAATATAATACACGGTAATTATAACATGACAGAGTGGAGACTGATAATTAATGTGGATGAGATTAAGCCCATTCAGAGGATTAACTGGTTTATTATTAAAACAAGATTTCCAATTTGGCTCACAAAGCAAGACTCACCTATATGCTGGTACCAGAGACACACATAAACATAAATGATTGAGGAAGGCTGAAAATAAAGGGGTCAGCAAAGGTTAACAGGCAAATGGAAACAATAAGAAAGCAGTGAAGTGTCAAGGCTTGATCTGCATTTTTAAAAGATGGCTCTGATTTCTGTGTGGAGAATGAATTGAGGGAGTGTTCCATAAACAAGCGAGAAATGGCCTCTGTATACTGGCCCCTTGGTTATCTATTTCTGAACTGCAGGTTGTCTACTTCCATCTCTCCACTGTTAACTCAAGAGCTCACAGACACCAAACTCAAATTTTTACATACAAATTGTTTGAAAATAGCCCAAACAAGCAGATTTTTAGCTATTCAGGGCCTCCTTGCCTTGCACAGTCCACAAAATCACACCTAGCATCTGAAGTCCACTGCTAAGGCAAAGACTTGTGGTTACAAGTCCTTTGGAGCACCCTGACCCAGAGCCTCCCACTGTGCTGCCGAGGGACACCACCTGGACACAGAAATGCCCTCTCCCTGCCGAAAGGCCCATCGCCCTCACCCCTTCTGAGCAGCAACTCCCATGCTCTAGCCTCTGGACAGATTTTCACTGAGAGGGACTTCCTCAGCAGAGAACTGTCAAAGCATCTCCCAATAAAACTTAGGTGTGCTACTGTGACCTCACACTCATATCATTTTCCTTGATTAGGCCCCCACAGCCCCCAGTCCTCTACAGGAGGCAGTCTCCCAGATGACACATGGCAAAGGCTAGACTAGAGAGGGTGGATATGGGATGTGGAGAAGCGTGAGTGGACTTGGAGCTCCAAAGCCAAGATCGAGGAAAGAGTGGTAATGGCAACACCATTGGTAAAGCTAAGGAAGGAAAAGATGACAGTAACCCTCAAAAAGCACAATGCCAGTAGGACCACAGATGACAGGTAAAAAGTGGGGCTTCCATGGTAAGCATGGACTTCTGCCCAGAGGGGAGATCTTGGCACATAGGAGAAATTCTACACTCTTGAGTAAGCAGTCTGTTTTTCCAACTTCTTTCACATCAACTTCTGATAAGAAATACATTTTGTGGGGGTTTCCCTGGCCATCCAGTGGTTAAGAATCCACCTTCCAATGCAGGGGTCATGGATTTGATCCCTGGTCAGGAACTAAGATTCCACATTCCACCACCACAACAAAGACTCAGAAAAGCCAAAAAAAAAATTTTTTTTTTTTTGTTTAAAAGGGAAGGGATATATGTTTACCTATGGCTGATTCGTGTTGAGGTTTGACAGAAAACAACAAAATTCTATAAAGCAATTATCCTTCAATAAAAAAATAAATTAATTAAAAAATATTCTGTATCATGTTCCTATGTGACTGTCTGTGTGTCTGTGGCCACAGAAACACACATATATATAAAGATTCACTGAAACAATACTTACCTTCACTGTGCCAGGTATTTTTATTTTCTTTTCACTCTTCCTTTTTTCCAAATGCATGTCATGAGCCTTTAAATTGATTTCATGATCCATCAACAGAAAACAGACTGCAGTTTGAAAACCACTGCATTTAGTGATGATTATTTATTTTTCTCTTCCCTCACCTTCCTTGGATTTAGGATGAAGATGGGGGGGAAGTGCTTTTTCAGAAGATTCCCCTCTTTTGTCCATGTTGCTGGTCAGCTCCAGTTTTTCTCAGAAGCTGCGCTTTGATTTGCTGAGGCCTCTGAATGCTGAATTAAAGGCATAGCTAGAAATTTCTGACTAGAATAGCCCTGAGCCAGAGGGAAAGAGAGGCCTGGATGGGTGTTTCCTCCTGGCAACCAGGAGTGTGCACAGCACCCTGGACACCTGCCCGTGAGGGAAGCTGCCCTTGTAAGACTGAAAAACTGACTCCTCATTCCTGTGATTTCTTTCAGAATATACCTATACTTTCTAGGAAGTCTATTATAAGACTAATTGAAAAATTGCTAAATAAGTTTGAGATACATTCATACATTCTTTGTATGTATGCAACAGCACATAAAAGGAAATTTATGTAAGAACTCTGTGAAAGTTCTTTAGTTAATAAAGATGAGAATCTCAATATTACATTAATTAATGGTACTGAGAACATAATAAACAAGAATCCATCCAGAGGCTCAAAAATTTCCCTTTATTTAGAAAGAAAACAGTACATAGAAAAAGAATATCCTGTAAATAAACACAACATAACAAGTTGACCTGCCGCCTGACTCCTCTACAGCCTACAGTATTCACAAGAGTCATTTTTTGAGCACAATGTATTATATGAATAAAACTCTACACTTTTAAAATTGAGTTTTCTCTTTTTGAAGTACAGCTTCGAGCAACTACAAGTTTCCATCCTGCTAACCCCAGGCAGCAGTTGCTTTTAACTTCTATCTTTTATTTAAAAAACTTAATTGGAAGTTTTTGTAGCCAGAAGGAGCACTTCAAAGAAAGGGGAAAAAATGCCAAAAATTAATACTTTATGTCAGAGGTTAGTAGGGAAAGAAACAAAGATTGCAGAAACGAGGGGTTAATGGTATATAAGAAAGTGGTGAAAGGAGAGAGGAAGGCAGGAATGGATTGAAAAAAAGAAGGAAAAGAGGAAACTCAGAACACTGAAAACAAGATCAGGGATAACACTGTCTCTCCTCTGAGCGGGGTGATACAACACAAGGCTTACAGCAGCATTTATAATTTCCTACGCACGCCCTGTGTACAGATTCCCAAACCTTCCCCCCCCACACCACCACTCACTCAAGTCATTTACCCCCGCCTACAGTTACACATCAAGGGACCACAGCTCTTCCTATGCCTTAATTTCTAAACAATCCTGTCACTGCAGATTCTAAGTCAATTCTGTCAAAATAATAAAACTACGAACATTATTAACGCATATATACGGAATCTAGAAAAAATGGTACTGATGAACCTATTTGCAGGGCAGAAGTAGAGACTCAGACACAGAGAATAGACGTACGGACACAGCCAGGGAAGGAGAGGGTGGGACAAATGAGAGTAGCATTGAATTTTGTGTGTGAAATAGATAACTAGTGGGAAGCTCACAGGGAGCTCAACCTGGTGCTCTGTGAGGTCAGTGAATCTGCTGTATCACTCACCAAGGAAGTCAATGAACAGGTCAAGGAGCTGAATATACAGGGCTACCTCCCAGAGGGTCTTAGAGTTGAAGTAAATACTAGTTCCCATTACTTCAATGAAGAAAATTTCCCATACTTGAAAAGGTCCTCAAGATCAGAAGAGCTATGACCAAAGACTGATCTCAGATAGGTTAGACTACTCTTCCATGTAAAAATCATAAGAGGTTGTTTTCCATGATCTGTTTTTATAAGACTTTTCCCAGCAGCCAATTTCAGAACTGTTCTCCCAACATGACCTTTTATCTCTGATAAAAGTGACTTTGGGGCAGAGGACTGGAGTGATGGGGGAGAAGGCCTGACAATGAACATTAAGCTGGCTTGAGGGGCAAGGACACTAATCATATCTCTAGATAGGAATCTCCAGCCTTCCTCAGAGCCTCTCAGAAGGCCTTGGCTTCGAGATAGGGCTGTACAATTCAATCTTCAGAGTGGCAAAAGATTGAGTTTCAGTGTCCTAGACAGAACAATCCCTGCTACAGAAGCTGAGGCTAGGGGAACTCCCCAGCAGTCCAGTGGCTAGGACTCTGAACTTTCACTCCAAGAGGCACAGGTTCAGATCCCAAGCAGGGAGCTAAGATCCTGCATGCTGCATGGTGAGGCCAAAAATAAATAAATAAAGTTTTTTAAAAAGAAGCTGAGGCTGACAACCAAAGGAAGCCCAGTTGACACACAGCACACAGATAGAAGGGCCAAACTGGCCAGTGTGCCATTCCACAGCCCTCTGTACATGAAACTGCCCAGTTTACAGACCCGGCTGGACTGGGGACGGGCATGTGTCCCAAGGGCAGTTAACTCATAAGTGGGCCAGGCCTCCAATGGTAGACCTGGAGGAAAAGGATAAGAAAAAGCTAGGCCAAACAGAGTCTGTTGCTGGGGGATGTGAATGGGGACATGGAAACAAAACATTTCCAGATGGGAGAAGGTTAAAGATTATGACCAAGAGAAAGGCTGGAGAGGCCCTGATGGACAGTGGAGCTAAAGAGTAAAAACACTTAATGCAGCAACCACACACACACACATACACACATACTGACATACTAGACAAAATGGAAGTGGGGAAATTTAAAACATATAATCAAATTCGACAGAAAAAAAAAGGGAAATTCCTACATTCCAGAAACAGAGGAAACCAGAATGAGAGCATAAACTAAAGTTAAACAACCTTGAAGGCAAGAAACACTATGAGATTAAAATGAGTCACCATGCAACAAAATAAAATGCCATTTTAAATTTGTACATACTTAATTATGTGGCTTACAAGATCTAAGACAAAAATTAAAGAATTACAAGGATCAACTGGTGAATCCACATTCATATAGGAGATTTTAACATGCCTCTCTCAGCAATTTATAATCAAGAGGACAAAAATTAATAAAATTTAGAAAGAATATTTGAACAACAGCTTGAGCAAATGAACTAATAACTAAAGAATACTTACTCTTTTCATTTCCATGCAATATTTATGAAAACTGACCATTCAAAGATATAAAGCAAACCATAATAAATATTAAACATTCCAAAGCATACCTGGCTTTATCTAATCAAATGTAATTAAGTTAGGAGTCAATAATAAAAAACAAAAATTTTTAAAACTGTATATTTGCAAATGTAAAGATACCAGAATAGACAGAGGAAAAAATTATAGAAATTAGAATGTGCTTAGAATGAAAAAATAATCTTCTTACTTTAAATATAGCATGTCAAAACCAATAGGATAATTCTACTTCCACTTAGGATGTAAAAAATTGCAAGAGAATGCTGCTCCTACCCTAAAAACAAAAGGTGGTTAACCACAAAATCAATCTTTTTAAAAAATTTTATTGAACTGTAATCACTTTACAATGTTGTGTTAGTTTCTTCCCTGCAGCAAAGTGAATCAGTTACACATGTATGTATATCCCTTCTCTTTTAGATTTCCTTTCCATTTAGGTCACCAGAGAGCACCGAGTAGAGTTCACAGTCTTTTTAGGTACATCAGAGAGCTGAAGATGCAATGAAGCCTAATTAAGTAAAATCCAAAACAAATAAGCACGGCTGCCTTCATCTTTGGTACAGCAGAGGGATGCAGAGGAGACTGCCACAGATGGGTAAGAAATGCACTGATCTTTTAATGAATTTCTAGAGATTAAACAAACGTTAGCATGATGGTTTAGAATCCCTAACAGCAATCATGCACAGAGTCTGTACATCTGACCAACTTTGCTTCTTGGGCATTTACTAAATATAGGTGAGACAGGTATATGTGAGAAAGTATATGTGAGAAAAATTGCCAGACATACTCTCTGAGGCACATGTGTGGGGCCTAACAGTCTGTGGAACAATTTAAAAATGTCTAGTATATATGTAACTGGAGTACCAGAGGTAGAGAGAAAGAGTCAAAATAAATATTTGAAGAAATAATGGTTGAAACTCCCAAATTTAGTAAAGGAGATAAATTCCCATATTCAAAAAGTTCAAAAGTAGAGTAAATACAAAACAAAACAAAAAAAAAAAAAACACACCCCTACACATATTATGGTCAAACTGGTGAAACCACTAATAAAGAAAGAAATCTTGAAAGCAGCTAGAGAAAGAGTGGAACAATAATTCAAATTACCACTCACTTCCTATCAGAAACTACAGAGCTCAGAAGACAGAGAGATAACACCTTTAAAGTGCTAAAAGAAAGGGGAAAAAACCCTGCCAACCCAGAATTTAATATCCGGAGAAAATGTCCTTAAGGAATAAAGTTGAAATAAAGATTCTTTCAGATAAAATAGGTTGACTATAGAGCAAAATTTAAGCTATAACTATATAGCTTCTAGGAGAAATAGAATATTTGGGAAACTTGGTATAGGCAAAGATTTCTTAAAAGGACCCAGAGAACACCGAACATAAAATAATTGATAAACTGGATATCATTAAAATTCACAACTTCTGCTCTACTCAATTCTCTGTAATGATCCATATGGGAAAAGAATCTTAAAAAGTGTATACAGGTTTGTGTACAGTTGATTCACTTTGCTGTACACCAGAAACTAACACATTATAAACCAACTATTCTCCAATAAAAATTAATTGAAAAAAAAAAATGAAGTTAATAATTCCTGTGGGTTCTTTGTAGAAAACAGTGTCTTCTGACACTTTTCCCTTTGTCTCACTTCTTAGTGGGTATATGTCGGGCTTCCCAGGTGGTGCTAGTGGTAAAGAACCTGCCTGACAATGCAGGAGACATAAAAGATGAAGGTTAGATCCCTGGGTTGGGAGGATCACTAAAGAAGGGTATAGCAACACACTCCAGTATTCCTGCCTGGACAATCCCCTGGACAAGGGCCCCTGGTGGGCTGCAGTCCATGGGGTCACAAAGAGTCAGAAACAACTGCAGTGACTCAGCATGCACACAGTGGGAATGTGCCAGTCTCAGTCTCCCAATCTATTCCCACCCCCCTCCCCCTTGGTAACCATAAGTTTGTTTTCTACATCTGTGACTCGATTTCTGTTTTTTCAGATTTCACACACAAGCAATATCATTTGATATTTGTCTTTATCTGACTTACCTTACTCAGTATGATAATCTCTAGGTCCATCCATGTCACTGCAAATGAATTCATTCTTTTTTATGGCTGAGTAATATGCCACTGTATCACATCTTTATCATTCTTCTGTTGATGGACATTTAGGTTGCTTCCATGTTCTGGCTATTGTAAATAGTGCTGCAATGAACACTTCGGTGCATGTATCTTTCAAATTATGGTTTTCTGTGGGTATATGCCCAGGAGTGGGATTGCTGTATCATATGGTAGCTCTACTTTTAGTTTTTTAAGGAACCTCCATACTGTTCTCCTTGGTGGCCGTACCAATTTACATTCCCACCAATGGTGTAGGAGGGCTCCCTTTTCTCCACACCCTCTCCAGCATTTATTGTTTGTACATTTTTTTTTTAGATGAAAACATTTATTTCAACTAAATTTTGTTTCATTAAAAAATTCTATAATGTCATTAAAAAAGAAATAAAATAGAAACATTTAACTACCTTTAAAGATTAAAAAAAAACCCTCTAAAGACCAAATAAACACATATACATTTCAAATATTTCCACTGTTTTTATAAACCTCAATATTATCCTGTTGTCATTTCATTCTCCTGAAATAAGAACCATGACTACTGCATAATTACTGGACTATACATTAACCATATTATTTCTAAATACAAACTATGCCAAATGTATTTGGCTAGTTTGCTGAGTATGTGGTTTTTAAGGCTTGATTCTATGAAATATCTGTTTCTCTCTGGTAAAGAGTCCATAATCCAGCTATCAGAAGGCATATAAATATATATTAACATATGCAATCTGGGCATGGTTACGCCTTATTGAGAGGTCATGAAAGTACACCTAAAACCAGGACAGTAACTTTAGTAACTTGAACTCAATATAACATAGCCACCACCATTAGGAAAAGCTAAGGACCTATAGCTCAAATCAAGTACTGCAGGAAGTATTGTGGTTTTGTTGACCTACTGATCTGAAAGATCTAAACAAAGTGCAATTAGTGGTCAGAAGTAAACTAACCTGGGCAGGCTCATGAAAGTGAACCTTCCTGATTCATCCTGAGAACATCCTGAGAAACACAGTCAACGTAGGCAACGACTTCCTATTTTTCTCACAAAGTCAGGAGAACCCATGCATCTGATTTAGATAGGATTTCAAGGACAGCTAAACCAAAAGACTTGTGTCAGCAGAGGGTCAATTGTCATGAGAAATCCAGATAAAATCACCACTACATACTCAGGAATTTCAGTTAGCAGCATGGCCTTTTTAAAAATATCACCAAGCTGAGTCTAAAACTGCAACAGGTATATCAACTCAGAGCCATGGACTCCAGAAGCTGATCAATGATCACTCACATGTCCATCATTATCAAATCCCCATAGAATAGCAATTTTCTGAAGCATTCCTTTTTCTTCCATCTCTTTTAGAAGATATAATGAAATAACAACCTTTGTGTATTTTAACCATTTATCTTTGGGGGTGGGGAGGAGGGGCTCTCCTACATAATGCCTCTTATTGTAATTTCAACTAAAGTGTATTTTTTGTTTTCCCTATTTTGCGCTAGTTTAACTAGAGGTCTTTGGCAGGGAATAGTGGACCCTACTTATGTTAAAGAAAGTGGTAAGGCAAACTGGAGTCTTCAAGTAAACAGAATCCCTGATATAACTGGAAAGGAATATGTAATTTGGGGACAGTTGTTTGTACATATTTTGATGATAGCCTTTCGACTGGTGTGAGATGATACCTCATTGTAGTTTTGATTTGTATTTCTCTAATAATTAGAAATATTGAGAATCTTTTCACGTGCCTCTTGGCTATCTGTATGTCTTCTTTGAAGAAACATCTGTTTAGATCTTCCACCCGTTTTTTCATTAGGTTGTTTCTTGCTTTGATATTAAGCTGCATGAGCTGTTTATATATTTTGGAGATTAATCACTTGTCCTTTGCTTCATTTACAAATATTTCCTCCCATTCCTTGAGTTGTCTTTTTGTTTATTGTTTCCTTTGCTGTGCAAAAGCTTTTCTGTTTAATTAGGTCCAAATTAATAAATAATTTGTTTATTTTTGTTTTCATTTTCATACTCTAGGAGGTGGATCAAAAAAGATATTGCTGCAATTTATGTCAGAGAGTATTCTGCCTATGTTATCCCTTAAGAGTTTTATGGTATCTAGCCTTACAATTAGGGAGGGATTATAAACTTTGAATAAAAATTGTAAAAAATGAAACCCAGGAGAAAGAGAAAACCCATGAGAGGAGAAAAAAAATTATTATAATTAATGCCCTTAGAGAGAAAAGATATTTAACCTGGGAAACAAGACAAGGGACTGTAGAGAAGACACTAAAAAAAAAAATAAGAAAAGTTTCTAGAAATCAACAATCCAAAGATTCAGTAGAAGAGATTTTTAAAAACATAAGCTAGAGAAAACTTTTCAGAAGAGAGAAGAGAGAGACAGACAAACAGGAAGACAGACACTGAGAATCAGCAAAAGGTTGAAAATCAATTCATGAGGTTTAGCATTCAAATAAGAAAAGTTCCAGATAGTGAAATTAGAGAAAGCTGAAGAAGGAATTCATTAATCAGGAAACATAAATCTCTAAATTGAAAGGACCCATCTGAGTACTCACCTCAATGAATAATTTATTTTTTTTTCTGTCTATATTTTTATTTTTATTTTTTTCCATTTATTTTTATTAGTTGGAGGCTAATTACAATATTGTAGTGGTTTTTGTCATATATTGACATGAATCAGCCATGGATTTACATGTATTCCCCATCCCTATCCCCCCTCCCACCTCCCTCTCCACCCGATTCTTCTGGGTCTTCCCAGTGCACCAGGCCCGAGCACTTGTCTCGTGCATCCAGCCTGGGCTTCAATGAATAATTTAAAAATTCACACTGTCATATAATTTTAGACCTCCATGTATAAAGAGAAAATTATAATGGATTGCAGATAGGCAAAAATAACATACAAAAGAATTAAGGATCAAAATGACTTCTTACCACAATACTGTAAAGTAGAAAAAGCAATGCCTTTAAAAATTTTTAATACAAAAATATTGACATGAAAGCAAAAAACTATTACTATTTGAAGATCCTATGATTGTCTTACCTGAAAAAACCCATACAAGTAACCGAAAAACTAACCAAAAGAACTAGTAAGATGTCTGGATACAACATCAACATAAAAAAATCAGTAGCTATTTTATACCGGCCAACTTCACAAACTCAATAGGTTTCAGCCAAACTCATCTTTTAGATAGGAAAAAAAGGGCAATATTCTAGATATTTCTATTTCTGTGAATTTTATCATTACTCTCTTAGTTAGGCTTCCCTGGTGGCTCAGCAATAAAGAATCCACCTGCAACGCAGGAGATGTGGGTTTGATATCTGGGTTGGGAAGATCCCTTGGAGGAGAAAATGGCAACCCAATCGAGCATTCTTGCCTGAAAAATCCCATGGACAAGGGAGTGCAGCGAGCTACAGTCCATGGGGTCGCAAGAGTTGGATACAACTGAAGCGACTGAGCACGCCACACACTAGTTACTCAGTCCACACATCTTAAAGTTATCCTGTAATTTTCCTTTCACATCCAAACAGCCACTATATTTTATTAATTATTCCCAATAATGTCTCTTTTTTTTTTTTAATTTTGGCTGTGCTGGATCTTTGTTGTGGCATGCGCGCTTTTTCTTGTTGCAGTACACAGGCTCTCTAGTTTCCCCATGGCATGTGAGATCTTAGTTCCCTGACTAGGGATTGAACCCACATCCTCTGCATTGGCAGGTAGATTCTTAACCACTGAACTATAAGGGAGAGTTTCCCAGGTGGCACCAGTGGTAAAGAATCCATCTGTCAATGCACAAGACTCAAAAGACACAGGTTCAATCCCTGGGTTGAGAAGATCCCCTGGAGTAAGAAATGGCAACCCACTCCAATATTCTTGCGTTAAGAGTTCCATGGACAGAGGAGCCTGGTGGGCTACAGTCCATGGAATCACAAAGAGTCAGACACAACTGAGCAACTTTCACTTTCGCTTTTCACCAGGGAAGTATCCCAACAATGCCTCTTGACTACATCCCTTCTGTTACCACCTAGTACAATACTCACATATTATCATTTACTTCAACAATACCAAGTCCAACTCCCTTCTCCCTTATCTTGCTCTACAGTAGAGGCTAGGTACATACACATACTTGAATTCCCAGCCTTGAAGCCAAAGTGACCACTTGACACAGGTCAGGCCAATATCCAACACACAGAAGTCCCTGGGATGACTGCTTGTTTTTCAACAGAAACTAAGGAAGCAAAGACAATGGATATAGTCTTTATAGAGGTGGCAGGAAAAAAATTGAAACATATTATTCATCTAGTAAAGAGATCCTTCAAAAACAGAACTGAAATAAAGGGAAGTCCTCAGGCTAAAGGAAAATGGCTTCAGATGGAAGCAACACTGCAGGAAAGAATGAAAAGCTCCAGACAGAATAAATGTGGGATAAATATAAAGGAACATTTCTTATTTTAAAAACAATAAGGATAATGTTTTATATAATGTGTAATACCGGCAGAAGTAAAACATATGACAACAATAGCAAAAGAAAAAAGGCCAGAAGGTATTAAAAACTGAGGAAAGGTTCTTGTATTATTTATAAAGTGGTAACAGCACTAATTTAAAGAAATCTACAATAACTATAGTAAGTAAGCATGCACACAGTAATTTCTAAAATAACCATGAAAAAATTACCACAAGAATGTTTATCTCTAAAGACAACAGAGGAGCAAATAATTAAAAACTTGATTAATCCAAAGAAGACAAGAAAGGAGGAGTAAATCAGGTTTCTCAGCTAGGGATTTATGGGGCCCTAGGTTTCTATAAGATATTACCTAGAAATTACAATTGAGGGGGAAAAGCAAAGAATGTTGGGTTGTTTTTTTTTTTAATGCTTCACACCATGCAATGCTGGGGCTTACAGGGGTGAGCAGTGATGAAACAAGCCCATTAGCAACTTGGCTAGAGATCTTCAGCCCCTGACTTCACCTTTCCACTCCATGGCAGTACACCACCATAAGACCATGTTCATTTTACTAAGCCCAAGATCAGTTCTGATGTAAGAAAAAGGGAGAAGAAATGAGGTTCAGAGAAACAGAAGAGAGAGACAGATCATGTAGGGTCTTGAAGAGACTTTGGCTTTATTCAAAAACAGGAAATCACTGATGGGTTTTTGAATACAGGAGTGATTTGACTTGGTTTCTAGTCAGGAAAGATGCTACCCCAAAGGCTCTACAGGTAAAGAATCCATCTGCAATGCAAGAGACACAAAAGACTCAGGTTCAATCCTTGGGTGGGAAAATCCCTTGAGAAAGAAATGGCAACCCACTCCAATATTCTTGCCTGCAAAATTCCATGGACGGAGGCACATGAATTTTCCTCTTCTTCAAGAAAGTGTACAACAGATTTCCCCGATGGCTCAGTGGTAAAGAATCTGCCTGCCAATGCAAGAGACATGGGTTTGATCCCTGATCCGAGAACTAAGATCCCACACACTGTGTGTGTTAGTCACTTAGTTGTGTCCGACTCTGTGACCCCATGGACTGTAGCCCGCCAGGCTCCTCTGTCCATGAGATTCTCCAGGAAAGAACACTGAAGTGGATTGCCATTTCCTTCTCCAGGGGATCTTCCCGACCCAGGGATCGAACCTGGATCTCTTGCAATGCAGGCAAATTCTTTACCATCCGAGCTACAGGAAAGCCCACATGCTGAGGGGCAACTAACAAACTAAATAGAGGACCACAATCCACAACAAGAGAAGCCTAGTAGCAACTAGAGAAACCCCCGCACACAGCAACAAAGAGCCCACACACCACAACGAAGACCCAGGACAACTAAAAAATTTAAAATAAAATTTAAAAACTTTTTCAAAAGTGAGAATGAGAGAGAAGGTATATGAAGTTTCAGGAAAAGAGAGAAGTTGTCAGAGTTATCTAAAAGAAATCAGATGCTTTCTTTCCTCAACTCTGTAGCCAGAAAAAGTGAGCTATTCTGAGGATCTGCTGCTCTGAGTACACTATCTAATGAAAAGGGTTCTTATGTGTTCTGTTAAACTTAACGTAGATACAGAATCTTCACCTTGAGATAAAAGAAGGATACACATGCTTTTTACATAAAGTAAGTTCAACATAGTTCTCACTCTCTCTGCTCTCAACTGCACAATGTAGGAGGTACATACAAATGATCCTTGTACACATCAGACCCATTACTTTAAGAAGCTAGTCTCTTTTAGGAAACTGAGTCTAATAACCTATAAATGAAAGCATGTTCCATGTTCTCTATAAAGTACATTAAACACAGAACTATGATTTAATGCCAAGTACATTTTAGATATTATACCTTAAAATGCTTCATGTTCATTTTAAAAATTATATAACAGCCTGCAGATTCAGGAAAGCAGTAATGTAGCTTTCACCATTACTCGTGAAGTTTCATTTCCTCCACATCAGCTCGGTCTCTATAGCCCACTCATGTATGAGGTATGAACAATTTTCATAAATTGGATGTACTGAGTGGATTTTCTCCTCCCTGGATGGTGTTGGGGTTAGGGGACCAAGGCATTCTAAAATCCAAGGAAGGGATGTCCCTGGTGGAACAGTAGAAAAGAATCTGCCTTCCTGTGCAGGAGACATGAGTTCAATCCCTAGTCTGAGAAGATTCCACATGCTGTGGACAACTAAGCCCATGTGCCACAACTACTGAGCCTGCATGCTGCTACTACGGAAGTCCATGGGCCTAGAGCCTATGCCCCACAACAAGAGAAGCTACCACAATGAGGAGCCTGCTCACTGCAATGAAGGGTAGCCCCTGCTTGCTGCAACTAGAGAAAGTTCGAGCAAAGCAATGAAGACCCAGCACAGCCAAAAATAAATAAATATGTAAATAATCAAAGGCTTTGTTCATAGTAATGCTTCCTAAGCTCCACTGGACTTCACACTCCAGGATGTCCAGCTCTAGATGAGTGACAACACCATCATGGTTATCTGGCTCATTAAGACCTTTTTTGTATAGTTCTGTGTATTCTTGCCACCTTTTTAAAATCTCTTCTGCTTCTGTTAGGTCCTCGCCATTTCTGTCCTTTACTGTGCTCATCCTTGCATGAAATGTTCCCTTGATATCTCCAGCATTCTTGAAGAGATCTCTAGTCTTCCCTGTTCTGATGTTTTCCTCTATTTCTTTGCATTGTTCATTTAAGAAGTCCTTCTTATTTCTCCCTGCTATTCTCTGGAACTCTGCATTCAGTTGGGCATATCTTTCCCTTTCTTGCCCTTTGCTTCTCTTCTTTCCTCAACTATTTGTAAAGCCTCCTCAGACAACCACTTTACCTTCTTACATTTCATTTTCTTTGGGATGGTTTTGGTCACTGCCTCCTGTCCATATTCTTCAGCTACTCTGTCTACCAGATCTAATCCCTCGAATCTGTTCATCAGCTCCACTGTATAATCATAAGAAATTTTATTTAGGTCATACCTGAACAACTTAGTGGTTTTCCCTACTTTCTTCAATTTAAGCCTGAGTTTTGCAACAACAAACCATCCTTCACCAAATATATATACACTAAGTTTGCAAGTACATTCAGTAGACACTACACCAGACCAGGAGTCAAAAACCCAGGACTCTGAGGATCCTGACCCCCACTACACACACTCACACCCTAGGATCGTGTTAAATATACTTGAAGATGCTGTGGTTCAGCAACCAGAAGCAGCACCCTGAACTTTCATCCCAGTTCTGCCATCAAGGAGCACTGGGCTTCATAAGCTACAGTGAGAATCTGGTCTGAACCAGGATATGATATTAACTTCAGCTCAGTTTCTAATCAGCTCACTCAGGTCAGTCTCATGAACTTTTGAGGCCTAAGGATATTAATTTCCACTCTGCAGGGGTGCTAGGACACAACAGAGGCTTGGCGAATGTAATTATTATTATTGCTTCATCTGTCTAAGCCTATTTCCTAATCTTTGCAAATGCAATGAGTAACTAGACCAGTTCTCCTTAGCCTGAAGGGCCACTGTGAGCATCCTGTGGAATCACATAGAAGAAATATGAGCATCAAAGCAAAACAGGCTGAAGGAGAAATGAAATGGTAGGAGTAATATGATTATTTATTTGAAACAAAGAAAATGGTTCTACTTGGGAAAAGTATACTGTCTCAAAAACAAAAACGCCTAGACCAAAAAAAAGAAAAGAAGACTAACTGAAAAGTGGATATTTATGAGAGGAAGGCTAGAGAAAGCATGCCCTAGCACACGGTGAAAATGAAGGCATAAATTCATATGTTACGTTTATTTTTCTTAGAGTCTCCAAAGAATAATCTCTTAAGATTGCTTATAGCCAAAAGTAGTGTTTCTCAAAGTACGGCCCCAAGAATCACCTTCTTTTGACATCACTGATGAGACCCTATAAAATACAGATGCCTGGGACCCTCCCAGAGGATTCTGATTTTTAGATCTGGATTTGAACCCACATGTCTGCGTTTTAATAAGCCGCTCAGGTGATTCTGAAATAACCAGATACTGGGGACCACCAGACCAGCCTTTCCCAACAGGTAGTCCACTGATGGTGAGCTCCAGTGTACTCAGTGAAAGCAGAAGTGTGAAAGCGTCAGTCGCTCATTCATATCCAACTCTTTGCAACCCCATGAACTGTGGCTCCTCTGTCCATGGGATTTTTCAGGCAAGAATACTGGAGTGGGTTGCCATTCCCTTCTCCAGGGGATCTTCCCCACCCAGGGATCAAATCCGCGTCTCCCATGTTACAGGCAGATTCTTCACCATCTGAGCCACCAGGGAAGACTCCTAATACTAACTTCAGCCTGAACTCAGCCTCCCCAGCTCAGTCCACAGGCTGACGTGTGCAGTGCCCTTTATCTCCACCCACAGTCACTGATCCTGAAAATGAAGAGCTGACTTTGTGGGAATATAATTATTATTAAATGCTTATACCACAAGCAAAAATGCTGAAAATCCCGACATAAAACACTGCTAAAAGTAGGGTAAATGGGAGAATATGCCACTCATCTGCATTTTTGCTCAGAGAGAGGGAAGTTTACAGTGTGTATCAAATGTTTCTAAAATGTGCAAACCTTTTGAGCCAGAAGTTTCGCTTCAAGAAAACTATCCTTAGGAAAAACAAAGACAAGTGCAAACATGTATGTATAGAGATATTCACTGTGCCCTATACATAACAGAAAATAATTCAAACCAATCATCCAAAAATCATAAACTGGCTAGAAAAATAATGAAATCATAAAATAAAAAGCTACTAACTACTGCTATTAACTCTTTTTGAACTGATGTTCTAAAAAATGTTCAGTGATACATTTTCTATTTCATATTCGGTGCCCCCATTTTGTTTAGTTTATGTTTTCAAATTTTCCTCTCTTTTTTGTTGTTGTTGGTCTTTGTCAAGCCTTTATCAAGCATAGTAGAAAAGTTTTTGTATACATATAATATAGTATGCACAATATAATATATATATTATAAAATTGATTAGTTTTATAGCTAAAAATACTATGACATTTTGATTCCACTTGTTTAACTTAGTATGAATAGAATGGTAGATTTCTAATTCATGCTCACTCAAAACTTTTATACAGTATTTTGATATCTAGTAAGTCTAGATTATCTAAAAGGTCTAGAAAATATATTATCTTGGTGATTTTTTAACAATTTTTGAATAAGGCTTGAAATTTCTAATCTAATTCTGAGAATATAAAGAAATACTGTGTTGTTAAAAAAAGGAAATTAACAAGTGATACAGTATTACTAACTAAAGTACAGATTTTGTTCAGATTTCACAAAATTTTATGCTAGTGTCCATTATTTGTTTTCATACCTTATTCAAGACTCCATAGTGCATTTAACTGCATTGAGTAGCATCAGCTGCATGAAATAAATTTTGGTAAATTCTCTTTTTATTTTTATTCTATTACAAATATTTTCTAATTTTCCTTCTTATGGCTTCTTAGATACACCCACCATTCAAAAGTGGACATTTAATTTACAAATACATGGAATTTTGTTTAAAGTAACTTTAATATTAGTTTCTCATTTTGATACTAATTTCTCATTTAAATGCTTTCTTCTTTGCAATCACCCTCTATATTTTTTCAGTCTAAGTTTATTGAGGCTATTGATGGCTAAGTCGAAGATCTCTCTTGGTAAATGGCACTGCACTTGAAAATGTGTTGCTTATATACAAAAAAAAATTCAGTGATAAATAAAATGTTCATGATACACTGCTAAGTAAACAGCTACTCACAAAATGAAACTATTATTATATGTAACAAATATATCCTATTTAAGAATAGTTAATTTATAATATGAATAGTTTCAAATGTACAGCAAAGTGATTCAATTGTATACACGCACATTCTTTTTCAGATTTTTTCCCATTAAACGTTATTATAAGTTATTGAAGATAGTTTCTATGCTATACAGTAGATCCTTGTTGTTTACCTATTTTATAGTAGTGTGTATATGTTAATCTCAAACTCCTAATTCATCTCTCCATGCTCCCCACCTCCTCTATCCCCTTTGGTAACCATAAGCTTATTTCTTTTTTTGTCTGTGACTCTATTTCTGCTTTTTAAATAAGTTCATTTGTATAAGTCATCATATGACATTTGTCTTTCTAACATACTCCACTTAATATGATAATTTCTAGGTCCATCCATGTTGCTGCAAAAAGCATTATTTCATTCTTTTTATGGCAGAGTAATATTTCATTCTCTTTCATGGCTGAGTAATATGCCATTATAAATACACCTCGTCTTCTTTATCCATTCATCTGTCAGTGGGCATTTAGACTGCTTCCATATCTTGGCTACTGTGGATAGCGCTGCAGTAAAGAGTGGTGTGCATGTATCCTTTTGAGTTAAGAGTTTTCTCCAGATATATGCTCAGGAGTAGGACTGCAGACTCATATGGAAAACTTTAATTTTAAGGAATCTCAAACAAACTGTTTTCCATAGTGGCTGCACCAATTTACATTCAATAATATAGAATGTTTCCTTTTTCTTCACATCCTCTTCAGCAGATCCTATTTATTTTATATATATGGGAGAAATATACAAGAAAGATCTTAATGAGCTGGAAAACTACGATAGTATAGTCACTCACCTAGAGCCAGACATCCTGGAGTGTGAAGTCAAGTGAGCCTTAGGAAGCATTACTACAAACAAAGCTAGTGGAGATGATGGAGTTTCAGCTGAGCTATTTAAAATCCTAAAAGATAATGCTGTTACAGTGCTGCACTCAAGATATCAGCAAATTTGGAAAACTCAGCAGTGGCCACAGGATGGAAAAGGTCAGTTTTCATTTCAATCCCAAAGAAGGGCAATGCCAAAGAAGGTTCAAACTACCATATCAAAATTAAAAAAAAAAAAATTTAACTACTGTACAACTGCACTCATTTCACGTGCTAGCAAGATTTTGCTCAAAATCCTTAAAGCTAGGCTTCAGCAGCACATGAACTGAGAACTTGCAGATGTACAAGCTGAGTTTCAAAGAGGCAGGGGAACCAGAGATCAAATTGCCAACATTCATTGGATCCTGGAGAAAGCAAAGGAGTTCCAGAAAAACATCTACTTCCACTTCATTGACTACAATAAAGCCTTTGACTGTGTAGATCACAACAAACTGTGGAAAAAATTCTTAGAGAGATGGGAATACCAGACCACCTTATCTGGCTCCTGAGAAACCTGCATGCAGGTCAAGAAGCAACAGTTAGAACTTGACATGGAACAACTGACTGGTTCAAAATTGGGAAAGGAATACAACAAAGTTCTATCCTGCTATTTAACTTTTATGCAGAGTACATCATGTGAAACACCAGGATAGACGAATCACAAGCTGGAATCAAGATTGCCAGGAGAAATGTCAACAACTTCAGATATGCAGATGATACCACTAATGGCAGAAAGTGAAGAATTAAAAAGCCTCTTGATGAGAGTGAAAGAGGAGAGTAAAAAAGCTGGCTTGAAACTCAACAATCAAAAAACTAAGATCACGGCATCTGGTCACATCACTCCATGACAAATAGAAGGGGGAAAAGTGGGAAGTGTTAGGGGAAGCACACTGACTAAAACTGCCACCCTGGCCAGGCACCATAGTAACCATCTGACTGAGCTGTTTTACAACAGGAGGTCCTGGTAAGGAACATGGAACTAATAAGCCACCACCAACCAGAAGAGTTTGGGAAAGGTCAAAAGGAGACACCACGTGTCTGACCACCTCCCAGAATCCTTTTCACCAGCATCCACATAGGCTGAGCAATGTGTGCACCACCAGGAAGGACGGTGAGTCAGAATGACTGGCCAAAGACAATCCATAAACTAATCCCATCACCATAAAACCCAAGACTCTGAGCCATATGGCAGAGCAGTTCTCCTGGGTTTCCTTACCCTACTGTTCTCTGCCCCGGAGCCCCTTCCCAATAAGATCTCTTGCTTTGTCTGCACATGTGCCTCCTAAGAACATTCATTTCTGAATGTTAGACAAGAGCCCGATTTGGGCCCTGGGAAGGGTCCCCCTTCCTGCAACAAAAATAGTGACAAGTTTTATTTCCTTGGGCTCCAAAATCATTGCAGATGGTGACTGCAGCCATTTTATTAAAAGATGCTTGCTCCTTGGAAGGAAAGCTATGACAAACCTAGATTTTGGGAACAAAGGTCCATATAGTCAAAGTTACGGTTTTTCCAGTAGTCACGTATGGATGTGAGAGTTGAGCCATAAAGAAGGCTGAGCACTGAAGAATTGATACTTTCAAACTGTGGTGCTGGAGAAGACTCAAGAATCTCTTGAACAGCAGAGATCAAACTAGTCAGTCCTAAAGGAAATCAACTCTGAATGTTAATTAGAAGGTCTGATGTTGAAGCTGAAGCTCCAATACTTTGGCCACCTGATTCAAAGAGCTGACTCACTGAAAAAGACCCGGATGCTGATAAAGACTGAAGGCAAAAGGAGATGGGGGTGGCAGAGGAAGAGATGGTTAAATAACATCACCAACTCAATGCAAACATGAATTTGAGTGAACTCCAGGAGATAGCGGAGGACAGAGGAGCCCAGCATGCTGCAGACCATGAGGCTGCAAAGAGCTGGATAGAAATGAACCACTGAACAACAACAACATATTATACAAACACATATTCACCAAACATGGGAGGGAGATAGAAAGATTCTAATTAAACTATTAACAGTCCTTCCACTCTTCCCTCATTACTGACAAAATCCACCAATGGATGCTAAAACTAGTGGACAGGTGTTTAAAGAGAAACAAGATTTGCACAGATTCAAAGATAATTATTAAAACAAAAGGAAAGACAGAAACTTTATAGTGGAGAAGCCCAGCAGATACCATCATAACCAAGTGATCAAGGTTAACAAAGTCATTAATAAGACATATAAAGACCATTAACCCTTGGATATGATGCACTGAGAAAACCATACTTCTGACATACTTCTGCCAACAGTACACAACTTTATTGCAATCAAGTAGGAACACCTATAGGAAAAGGAATATATCAAGGCTATATATTGTCACCCTGCTCATTTAACTTATATGCAGAGTACATCATGAGAAATGCTGGACTGGATGAAGCACAAGCTGGAATCAAGATTGCTGGGAGAAATATCAATAACCTCAGATATGCAGAGGACACCACCCTTATGGCAGAAAGTGAAGAGGAACTAAAGAGCCTCTTGATGAAAGTGAAAGAGTAGAGTGGAAAAGTTGGCTTAAAGCTCAACATTCAGAAAACTAAGATCGTGGCATCTGGTCCCATCATTTCATGGGAAATAGATGGGGGAAACAGTGGAAACAGTGGCTGACTTTATTTTGGGGGGGGGGGGTCCAAAATCACTGCAGATGGTGACTATAGCCACAAAATTAAAAGACGCTTACTCCTTGGAAGGAAAGTTATGACCAACTTAGACAGCATATTAAAAAGCAGAGACATTTCTTTGCCAACAAAGGTCCGTCTAGTCAAGGCTATGGTTTTTCCAGTAGTCATGTATGGATATGAGAGTTGGACTATAAAGAAAACTGAGCACTGAAAAATTGATACTTTTGAACTGTGGTGTTGGAAAAGACTCTTGAGAGTCCCTTAGACTGCAAGGAGATCCAACCAGTCCATCCTAAAGGAGATCAGTCCCAGTGTTCATTGGAAGGACTGATGTTGAAGCTGAAACTCCAATACTTTGGCCACCTGATGTGAAGAGCTGACTCACTTAAAAAGACCTTGATGCAGGGAAAGATTGAAGGCAGGAAAAGAAGGGGACAACAGAGGATGAGATGGCTGGATGGCATCACCAACTCAATAGACATGAGCTTAGGTAAACTCCGGGAGTTGGTGATGGACAGGTAGGCCTGGAGTGCTGCAGTCCATGGGATCACAAAG
Source organism: Dama dama (assembly GCF_033118175.1). Taxonomy (NCBI): domain Eukaryota; kingdom Metazoa; phylum Chordata; class Mammalia; order Artiodactyla; family Cervidae; genus Dama; species Dama dama. The sequence continues at coordinate 49,351,716 of NC_083684.1, forward strand.
AGTCATACATGACTGAGCAACTGAACTGAACTGCTGCTGCTGCTGCTGCTGCTGCTAAGTCACTTCAGTCATGTTCGACTCTGTGCAACCCCATACACAGCAGCCCACCAGGCTCCGCCATCTCTGGGATTCTCCAGGCAAGAACACTAGAGTGGATTGCCATTTCCTTCTCCGAACTGAACTGAGGAACATCTAATAAACTCAAATGAACTTATATTCTACAAAATAACTAGTCAGTACTCCAGTAGTGTCAAGGTCATGAAAGTGGAGAATTGTCACAGATTGAAAGTGACTGAGGAGACATGGTGCTTAAATGCACTGCTCAATCCGAGACTGGATCCTAGAACAGTAAAAAAAAAAAGAAAGAAAGAAAAAGAAAAAACCATTAGACACACTGGTAAAAATCAAATAAAGTCTGTAGTTTAGTTAGTAGCATTGTACCAGTGTCAATGTCCTAGGAGATTTTGTAGATGTTGCTTCATCTGTTTTTAATTTCATGTTTAACTTCTTATATGTTGAGTTTTATAGTATTTTTTATTATAGTTGATTTACAATGCTGTGTTAATTTCTGCTGTACAGAAAAGTGATTCAGTTATCAGTTCAGTTCAGTTCAGTTCAGTCGCTCAGTCGTGTCCGACTCTGTGACCCCGTGGACACACCAGCCGCCCTGTCCATCACCAACTCCCGGAGCTTATTCAAACTCATGTCCATAGAGTTGCTGATACCATCCAGCCATCTCATCTTCTGTTGTTCCCTTCTCCTCCTGCCTTCAATCTTTCCCTGCATCAGGGTCTTTTCAAATGAGTCAATTCTTTGCATCAGGCGGCCAAAGTTTGGAGTTTCAGCTTCACCATTAGTCCTTCCAATGAATATTCAGGACTGATTTCCTTTAGGATGGACTGGTTGGATCTCCCTGCAGTCCAAGGGACTCTCAAGAGTCTTCTCCAACACCACAGTTCAAAAGCATCAGTTCTTCAGTGCTCAACTTTCTTCATAGTCCAACTCTCATATCCATACATGACTACTGGAAAAACCATAGCTTTGACCAGACAGACCTTTGTTGGCAAAGAAATGTCTCTGCTTTTTACTATGCTGTCTAGGTTGGTCATAACTTTTCTTCCAAGGAGTGTCTTTTAATTGCATGGCTGTAGTCACCATCTGCAGTGATTTTGGAGCCCAAAAAATAAAGTCTGTCACTGTTTCCACTGTTACCCCATCTATTTGGCATGAAGTCATGGGACCAGATACCATGATCTTAGTTTCCTGAATGTTGAGTTTTAAGCCAGCTTTTTCACTCTCCTCTTTCAATTCATCAACAGGCTCTTTAGTTCTTCTTCACTTTCTGCCATAAGGGTGGTGTCATCTGCATGTCTGAGGTTATTGATATTTCTCACGGCAATCTTGATTCCAGCTTGTGCTTCATCCAGCCCAGAGCATCTCATGATGTACTCTGCATGTAAGTTAAATAAGCAGGGTGACAATATATAGCCTTGACGTACTCCTTTCTCTATTCGGAAACAGTCTGTTGTTCCATGTCCAGTTCTAACTGTTGCTTCCTGACCTGCATACAGATTTCTCAAGAGGCAGGTCAGGTGGTCTGGAATTCCCATCTCTTTAAGAATGTTCCAGTTTGTTGTGGTCCACACAATCAAAGGCTTTGGCATAGTACGTGAAGAGAAGTAGGTAGTTTTCTGGAACTCTGTTGCTTTTTCGATGATCCAATGGATGTTGGCAATTTGATCTCTGGTTCCTCTGCCTTTTCTAAAACCAGCTTGAACATCTAGAAGTTCACGGTTCACGTACAGTTGAAGCCTGGCTTGGAGAATTTTGAGCATTATTTTACTAGTGTGTGCTGCTGCTGCTGCTGCGAAGTCACTTCTGTCGAGTCCAACTCTGTGTGACCCCATAGATGGCAGCCCACTAGGCTCCTCTGTCCCTGGGTGTGTGAGATGAGTGCAATTGTGTGGTAGTTTGATCATTCCTTGTTGCCTTTCTTTGGGATTGAAATGAAAACTAATCTTTTCCAGTCCTGTGGCCACTGCTGAGCTTTCCAAATTTGCTGGCATATTGAGTGCAGCACTTTCACAGCATCATCTTTCAGGATTTGAAATAGCTCAACTGGAATTCCATCACCTCCCCTAGCCTTGTTCATAGTGATGCTTCCTAAGGCCCACTTGACTTTGCATTCCAGGATGTCTGGCTATAGGTGAGTGATCACACCATTGTGGTTATCTGGGTCATGAAGATCTTTTTTTGTATAGTTCCCCTGTGTATTCTTGCCACTTCTTCTTAGTAGCTTCTGCTTCTGTTAGATCCATACCATTTGTCCTTTATTGTGCCCATTTTTGCATGAAATGTCCCCTTGGTATCTCTAATTTTCTTTTTTTTTTTTTATCTCTAATTTTCTTGAAGAGATCTCTAGTGTTTCCCATTCTATTGTTTTCCTCTATTTCTTTGCATTGATCACTGAGGCAGGCTTTCTCATCTCTCCTTGCTATTCTTTGAAACTCTGCATTCAAATGGGTATATCTTTCCTTTTCTCCTTTGCTTTTCACTTCTTTTCTTTTTACAGCTATTTGTAAGGCCTCCTCAGACAGCCATGTTGCTTTTTTGCATTTCTTCTTCTTGGGGATGGTCTTGATCCCTATCTCCCATACAATGTCATGAACCTCCGGGACAGTTATACACATATATATTTTTTAATTCAGTTATACACATATATTTTTTTAATATCTTTTCCACTGTGTTTTATCACAATAAACACAGTTCCCTCTGTTATACAGTAGGGCCTTGTTGTTTATCCAACCTATATATAATAGTTTGCATCTGCTAACCCCAAACTACCCCACCATCCCTCTCCCTTGGTAACCACAAGTCTATTCTCTATGTCTGTGAGTCTGTTTCTGTTCATTCCTGTTCTATTTTAGATTTCACATATAAGTGATATCATATAGTATTTGTTTCCTCTTTCTGTCTTACTTCACTCAGTATGATAATCTCTAGTTGCATCCATTTGCTGCCAATGGCATTATTTCATCCTTTTTATGGCTGAGTAGTATTCCATTGCATATATTAATATGTACCACAGCTTCCTTATCCATCCATTTATTGATGTAATGTCCTGGTTTTGATCACTGTATCATGGCAAGGAAAACGTTAACATTAGGAGAAGCTGAGGGAAAGCTATACACAAACTCTTTGTACTGTTGTATTAATTTTCTACTGCTACATAACAAATAATCACACATTTAGCTGCTTAAAACAATACCCAGTTATTATCTCACAGTTTCATAGGTCAGAAGTCTGGCATACATAGTTAGATTCTCTGCTGAGGGTCTCACCAGCTCAAAATCAAGGTATCCACAGAGGCTGGGTTCTCATATGGGACACAGGGTCCTCCTGCAAACTCACTCAGGTTGTTGACAGGATTCAATTCCTCAAAGTTACAGGAAGAAGGTTGCACTTCCTAGCTGGTTGTCAGCTGGGGGCCACCCTTATCCCCTATAGGCTTCTTTCTAGTCCCTGCCCTTGGCCCTCTGAATCTTACTGTTAGCAGAAGTGTGTTGAGTCCTCATGCTTTGAATCTCTCTGACTTCAGCCAGAAAAAATTTTCTGCTGTTAAGGGCTCATGTGATTAGATTGAACCCACCTGGATATTCCAGGCTAGTCTCCCTATTTTATTTGCAACCTTAACTACATCTGCAAAGTATCCTTACCATCTAACATAATATGTTCAGAGGCATCTGAGATTAGGGCATGGATATCTTTGGGGGACCATTTTCCTATCACAACTATATTTGCAACTTTTCTCAAAGACTAAAATTAGTTCAACATTTTAAATTTAAAAGAGTGATTATCTCTTGGTGTTAATATTTGGGGGGATTTGTTTTTTACTATTTTCTAGGTCCCCTGCATTGATTATCTAAGATTTCTGTAATCATAAAGTGGGATTTCTCTGTTGTCTTAATATACTGTTTTATATTCTCAAGATATACAAATAGACTATACATACACACACACACACACATATATATATATATATATTCTTCAATAATGCTGTACAAGGGACTTCCCTAGAGTTCAAGGGGCCAAGACTCCATGCTCCCAATGCAGGGGACCTGTATTTGATCTCTGGTCAGGGAACTGGACCCCACATGCTGCTACTAAAGATTTCACTTGCCACAGTGAAGATCCTATGTGCCGCAACTAAGAAGACCTGACATGGTCAAATAAAATAAATATTAAATAATAATAATAATGCTGTGCAAAGTCAGACTGCATAAGAGAAGCATTTCTTTGACAACCAGAGTGGTTCAAAACAGCAACAGAAATGCTGGCCGCCTGTAACCTCCCAAACCATCCTTTCTTTCTTTTTTTTTTCATCCTTTCTTTCTCATGCAAACACCGCTTGAAATTCACATAGAATTCTAAAACTAACTTTTCCTGTCAAATCATTATGTTACAAGGTCTTACCCATCACAGGGATTCCCCTCCATATATTTTCTGAAAATAATTTGTCGTTTGAGAATTTGAAGGCACTTGAATTGCTTTTAGTAATAAGTCAAAATGTTTGAACAGGTTGTTTACAAACAGACCTAGAAATGTCATCTTCACTGAGCATTGGATCAATTTAAATGCTGTTATTCACTGAATAATAACACCACCATGCTGTCTTTCTAAAATTCCAACACAGAATAATGAGACTAATTACTGGGTAAACTCAGCCCTGAGGAGGCCAAGGGGGCAGATATTCTCGGCAGCTCTCCAACTCGGAGTCTGGAGAAACAGATGTTGTACAGAGGCTGCTGATGATGCAAGGCTCAGCCAAGAGGATCAAAGGATGAGGGGCATCCTGGGAAGAGGATGAGGTGCTCATTTTTTCAAAAAAAGAAAGTGGACTGGTAGTCCAGTGGTTAGGAATCCGCCTGCCAATGCAGGGTACACAGGTTTCATCCCCAGTCCAGGAAGATCCCGCATGTCACACAACAACTAAGCCTGTGCAACACAACCACTGTGCCTGTGCTCCAGAGCCCAGGAGCCACAACTACTGAGCCCATGTGCCACAACTTCTGAAATCCACACGCCCCAGAGCCAGCCTGTGCTCTGCAACAAGAGAAGCCACCACAATAAGAAGCCCACGCACTGCCACTAGAAAAAGACCACGTGTAGCGATGAAGACCCAGCACAGCTAAAAATAAATTAAAAAAATTTTTAAGTGGGGGAGGCATGGATTTAAAGTATTTACCAAATATAAATTTCAAACACTTCGATAATTCTTCAAGGTACTAACTTTTATACATTTGTTACCAAGTCCAAGCTCACTCGGCTCACCATACAACAACCAATTAGCCAAGAGACGAGATGTTGAGGCAAGGAATATGACTTTATTTAGAAAGCCAGCTGACAGAGAAGATGGCAGACTAATGTCTCAAAATCATCTTATCAGGGTTTGGATGTCCAGTTAGTTTATAGAAGGGGAGGGGGGAGGTGAAGAAGTAAAGTAAAAAAGGCCATTAATCTTACAAATATCTTCTGCAATGACCAGAGGAGATGTGTTAATTTCTTCCTTCCTGTAGGCATCCACAGGTGGACAGGGTCCTGAGCAAAGGTATTTTGGTTTAACATTCAGGCAGAGGGGCAGGGTTCCCTGAGGCAGGCCATTATATATGATTATAATAGCAAAAGCAATGAAAAGCAAATGTTAAAAGTCAAAGAATCAGATCCAACATGGAGTCAATATTGGCTCTTTCATATAATACATTCAGTAAATATTTATTGGGCATTGTTTCAGCACTGAAGATACAGAAGGAGAAAACTTGCAGCATAGTAGGTGAGATGGACATTAAACTAACAACCACTCAACTAATAACAAAATAATGACAAATGTTCCATAGGAAAAGCTCAGAGTTCAACAAGAATGCTAGTCTGGAGGGCCAGAAAAAAGGATATTCTGAAGACGTGGGTTTTTTTTAATTAACTTTTTTTATTTTGAGATAATTATAGACTTACATGTAGTTACAAAAAATAACAGAGATCTCTTCTTTAAAGTTCAGTTTAGAAGGTTCTTTATATATTATAAATACTAGTTCTTTGTTGGATATATAGTTTGCAAATATTTTCTCCCCAGTCTGTAACTTGTTTTTTTATCCTATTCACATGGACTTTAGAAGAGCAGATGTTTTTAATTCTGATCAGATCCAATTTATCAGTTTTTCCTGCTATGGATCATGCTTTTGATATCAAGACTAAGAACACTTTGCATAGTTCTAGATTATGAAGATTTTCCCCTTTGGTTTTTTTCCTAAAAGATTTATAGTTCTTGTATCTTACATTTTGAGTTATAGGTCAAGATTTATTTTTTTGTCTATGGATGTCCAGTTGTTCCAACACTGCTTGTTACAAAGCTATGCTTCCTCCATTGAACTGCCTTTGCACTTTGCCAATATTAAGCTGGGTATATCTGTGAGGTCTATTTCTGGGTTATCTGTTCTGTTCCATTGACCTGTGCATCACATCTTCTTTTGCACTGGGCCCCAGAAATTATGCAGCTGACCTTTTTTAACTGAGCAATCCCTCCAACTCACATTTCCACACCACCCTTATCTGCCACTACCTCAGGGCACAGAGAAATGGATAACACAGAAAAATATCCAGTCCTCACTCTGTGGCTCCTGAAGGAAAACAAATTTCCCAGATATTATAGAAAGACTGCCAAGAAGTCACCCCACTGAGGCACCTCACTGAGAAGACAGGGAGGTTAACATACATGCAGAGCCACCCAAGCATGAGCAGGTTCAAGGGAGAAAGTATGCACTGTGCAAACACCTCCCAAGAACTTGGCACACAAAACTAACCCTGAAGATAATTAACTCAAAACACAGAGGAACACTTCCTACAGTGACTTTTCATGATAACAAATCAAAGAGCACATGAATTCAATAAAGCTCAAGGACAAGATGGAAAACAACAAAATGGTATGAACAGGAAGACTGCAGATGTAATGAAACTGAGGACCAAAACATTACAAAACAAATCAGCATGTTGGAAACGGCAAGAAACAGACTCCACCACAGCTAATGATTAAATTAAAGACAGATGGGGGAAAGGGGGTTACAGAAATGGCAGTGAACAAAGATTTAAATGTAAAAAAAATTAAAACAACTGGAGGGAAACATTGCTGTGGAGGTCAGATGAAGATGATTCTGTACTATAATGATTGGTGTGCCTGCAGTAAAAAACCCAACAAGTAGAACAGAAATTTTCAAAGATGAAACAGAAGATAATTTCCCTGAATTGTTGTTCAGTCTCTAAGTTGGGTCCAACGCTTTGTGACCCCATGGACTGCAGCATGCCAGGCTTCCCTGTCCTTCACTATCTCCTGGAGTTTGCTCTTGTCCACTGAGTCGGTGATACCAACCAACCATCTCATCCTCTGTCTCACTCCTCTCCTCTGCCCTCAGTCTTTCCCAGCATCAGGGTCTTTTCCAGTGAGTCAGCTCTTTGCATCAGGTGGCCAAAGTATTGGCGCTTCAGCTTCAGCATCAGACCTTCCAATGAATATTCAGGGTTGATTTTCTTTAGGATTGACTGGTTTGATCTTGCTGTCCAAGGGACTCTGAAGAGTCTTCTCCAGCTCCACAATATGAAAGCATCAATTCTTCAGTGCTCAGCCTTCTTTATGGTCCAACTCTCAAATCATATGTGACTACTGGAAAAACCATAGCTTTGACTATACTGTCCTTTGTCAGCAAAGTGATGTCTCTGCTTTTTAACATGCTGTCTAGGCTTGTCATAGCTCTTCTTCCAAGGAGCAAGCATCTTTTAATTTCATGGCTTCTGTCACCATCTGCAGCGATTTTTGGAGCCCAAGAAAAGAAAATCTGTCATTGTTTCCACTTTTTCCTCTTCTACTTGAAGTGATGGGACCAGACGCCATGATCTTAGTTTTTTGAATGTTGAGTTTTAAGCCATCTATTTCACTCTCTTCTCCCAGCCTCATCAAGAGGCTCTTTAGTTCCTCTTCACATTCTGCCATTAGGGTGGTATTATCTATATATCTGAGGTTGCTGATATTTCTCCCGGCAGTCTTGATTCCCTGAATTGGAGAGAGGGGGAAGTCTGGAAATTGAAAGGTCATATCACTGTCAATCTGAAAGTTGAGAATTGTATTTTACTCAGGGGCTATTACTGAGGACTCTAGCCCAGGAATCAGCTTCTCAGATAGCACTGAGAAACTGTCCCAAAGAGGTAAGAGAGGAGTCAGTGTGTATAGGAGTTTTTGCTAAAAAAAAAAAAAAAAAAAAAGAAAGAAAGAAAGAAAGAAAAAGAATTAAAAGAACATCAAAAGATTACTGGTAAGCACAAAAAAAACAGACATCTCATGTTAACGATTTTAGTGCTTTTCTGTATTGAGGAAGATATAAGAGTCTGGGTTCACTGAAATTATTCCTTTAATATGCATCTTAACTATCTAGGACCAGTATCCTTTTTTTTCACCATCCTGAATTCCCCTCAGGACATACCATCAGGGTGGCTACAGCAGTTGACAGTAGGCAACACTTGCTGTTTACTGGAATGGCAAGCAACAATTTTTGTCCACACTACATGACAAGAAATTGGATACAAAAAGCTCAATTTCCTACCAAAGCCACCAAACTTTCATCATAAGGATTTCTTCAGGTATCAGGTAGCAGAATCTAGATGGCCTCAGCATTCAGATGAATTCTGAATGCCCCATGGCAGCATTCAAAGCCAGAAGAAGGGGACTTCCCTGGTGGTCTGGTGGCTAAGGCTCCATCCTTCCAACACAGGGATCCTAGGTTCGATTTCTGGTCCAGGAACTAGAGCCCACAGGCCACAACTAAGAGTCTGTATGACACAGCTAAAGATCCCACATGCTGCAACTAAGACTCGGTGCAGTCAAACAAATATATAAATATTTTAGAAATTAAAAAAAAATGTTGTGCCATTAAAAAAATGCCAGAAGACCACACAGAAATGTGTGCTGCAGCAAAGAATGTGTGATAGCTCTATGTATGTGCCTTTATGATGTCCATTTAATGTTAATGATTATTTCCAGGTGGTGGGATTTAGGATGGGTTTTTTTTTTTAATGCATTATTTGAACTCTTTAGAATAAACAATTATCACTGTTATCAAACTAAAAGGGGTCTGGATCCCAGTTTTCATTGCGGTACTGTTAGGGGAAGCACACTGACTGAAACTGCTCACCCTGGCCAGGCACCATAGTAACTATTTGCATGAACTGTTTTACAGCAGGAGGTCCTGGTAACGCAGAACTAATAAGCCAACCAGAAGAGTTCGGGAAAGGTCAAAAGAAGACACCGCATGTTTGATCACCTCCCAGAATCCTTCTCACTGGTTTCCATCTTGGCTAAGCAATGCATGTGCCACCAGGAAGGACTCTGAGTCAGAATGATTGGCCAAAGAACCCGGAAACTAATCCCATCACCATAAAACCCAAGACTTCGAGCCACATGGCAGAGCAGTTCTCCTGGGTTCCCTTAACCTACTACTCTTCACCCGGGTTCCCTTTTCAATAAAATCTCCTGCTTTGTCAGCATGTGTGTCCCCTCAGATAATTCATTTAAAAGTGTTAGACAGGAGCCCACTTTTGGGCCCTGGAAGGGGTCCCCCTTCCTGCAACAGTACAGGTGGTGGGGTAGAGCAAAGATTCCCCCACAGCACCAATTCTCAGGACACCAGCAAAATGGCCTACAAGTCAACTCAATTCTGATGCTCTCTGCCTGGAGACAGCACCAGATCCACAAGTTAAGGGCTCAGTCCAGCAGCACTCTGTCTCCTTGCCTTACTTCAGATGCCAGTCACAAGCACAAATTATCACCTGGTTTCTGACCAACCAGCTATAGACTAGAGTTCCAATAACCCCTGCCTTAGGTTGCATTAATGTCCTAGAGCAGCTCACAGAACTGAAAGAAATATTTTACTGACTAGATTACCGGTTTACTATAAAAAGATGTAACTCAGGAAGAGCCAGATGGAAGAAAAGCATCAGGCAAAATAGGAGAAAGGAGCACAGAATTCATACTCCCTCCAGGAGTGCCTCTTTCTCCAAATCTCCACATGTCAGCCAACCTAAAAGCTCTCCGAACTCCATCCTCTTGGATTTTTACGAAGGTTTCATTACATAGGTATGATTGCTTAGATCAATGATCTTTAGCTACTGACTCATCCTCTAGCTTCTTTCCTCTCTCCTCTTTTTCCAGCCATTCTCCTTTTCTCTCTTTTTTTTTTTTTGGTGGGGGGGAGCTCTTTTCAGTTTATTGCATGAAGGAGTTACACTAGTTCAAGTTAAAAGCAGACCCCAAACGGTTACATTATACAAGCTGTGAGGTTTTTAAACTTGTGACAAGGGACAAAAGGGAAATTCTACTCATTGCAAAAAAAAACCCTCACTTAAGCTTCAGTGAACCCAAAGTATTTAAAACCCATGAACTTTCATCTGGTCATGCTAGCCAGTCTCTATGAAGAACCGGCACATGTTCTTGTGTTGGTCGCCCTGTAGCTGAATTATTCCTCCATATTTTGGCTGTTCAATTGCAGTGCCAGTGCAGGCAAACTTCTTTCTTAAACACCTTTACTAGTTCCTCTTTATCATAATCATCAGCAATCCCTTGACAGTAGTAAGGGTCTTTCTGCCATTTCTTTGTTGAATTCTTATATGGATATAATCCTCAATGCTAGCAGGAAGGCATAGCAGAGGGGGTTCGAGGATGGGACTAAAGGTTCCAACCCTCTAATCACCTGGTTGGTTCTCCGTGTAACCAACCTTCATTCTAGGGCTCTCCAAAAATTAGTTAATTAATATAAGAAATAGCTTTAAATTCTCACTACCTAGGACACGCCAAGGATTTGGGGAGCTGTGAGCCAGGAACCACAGACACCATTTGATCATCTAAAAGACAAAATATATATTTCTTACCAATCATAATATTGCACAAACTGATGGTGATTTTTCTTTTAAAAAAAAAAAAAGATTTAAAGCAAATATGCAAAGATGTTAGCAGTGGTGTTGTCCTAAGTGGAAGGAACGTGGATGATTGCTTTCTTCCTTGCTGTGCATCTTTTAATTTCTAAAAATTAACAAGTAAACAAATAGGAGCAGAGACAAAAAACTTCCTGGTGGAAGAACTGCCATGAACCTAGTTAGAAGAAGAAGGAGGTGGTATCATCCAGGAACTAAGAACAGGACAGTGTGGAAAAGAAAGTCACACATGGTGAGGCAGATGGGTGGGAAAACCACTAACAGAGCTTGCAGGCCACAGAGGAGACTTAGAAAGTCATACAAAAGTTTGCCCCTGATCAAAATTTAATCTATTCCAAAAACTTCACTTTGGTCTCTCAGCCCACAACTAAAAATAATTTTTAAATACTGAAAAATTGGACTTGCCTGGTGGTACAGTGGATGGGAATCCACCTACCAATGCAGGGGACATGGATTTGATCCCTGGTTGGGGAAGATTCCACATGCCTTAGGGTAACGAGGCCCACAACAAGAGAGCTCTAGGGCCCACAAGCCACAACTACTGAACCCACATGATGCAACTACTGAAGCCTGCGTGCCTAGAGCCTGTGCTACATAACACAAGAAGCCACTACACTACTAAGAAGCCTGTGCACTGCAATGAAGGGCAGACCCCGATCACTGCAACTGGGAAAAAGCTCACTTGTAGCAACAAGGACCCAGCACAACCAAAAAATAAATAAATAAATTTTTTGAAGTTTTTTTAAAAATAAATAAATGCCGAAAAAATTAACAGTGTTCAGAATCGTCTGCACACCACCATGGTCAAAGCAGTGAACTTCACAGACAACTCTGTCCTTCAGTCAGCTATAGTACCTTTCCACCCTATTAATAAAAAAAAAAGCTCTCCTTATGTTCTAGGAGAGTTTTAGTAAAAAGTTCATACAAAAGATATTAAATATGTCTCATAATTACAATAGTGCTAAATCAATTCCAACAAGCTGCAAATGAAAAATCAGCTTGGTCCTTATATATAAAGCTTTGTTTAGTATTTCAAAGTTTCTCCAGGAACTTCATTCCAAGTGTCAGCAAAGACAATAGTCCCTTGGACTGCAAGGAGATCAACCCAGTCAATCCTAAAGGAAATCAACCCTGAATATTCCCTGAAAGGACTGATGCTGAAGCTGAAACTCCAATATTTTGGCCACCTGATGCGAAGAGCTAACTCATGAGAAAAGACCCTGATGCTGGGAAAGACTGAAGGCAGGAGACAGAGGACAAGATGGTTGGATGGGATCACCGACTCAAAGGACATGAGTTTGAACAAGCTCTGGGAGATGGTGAACGACAGGGAAGCCTGGCCTGCTGTAGTCCATGGGGTCACAAAGAGTCGGACACAACTGAGCAACTGAACAACAATAATCAAACAAATAAAACTAGAGGGCAGCACTTGCCTGCCTTTTTAGGACACTAATGGCAGTCACACTGCTGTCATCTTTTAACATCAAAAATAATTAGGAATCAAAACAGAAATTCTACAAATTGTTACAGTTTAATTTTGTTTATAAATTCCAAACAGTGTAAACATCTGTACATATTTTTCTTACTACTCAGTTTGCCTAAAACAACTTTGAGATCATGACCTCTTAACAGCTATACTTGTTTAGTATATGAAAGAAGAAAAAGATCCACAAGGTCAAAAGGACTTTTATTAAAACCAGGATGGTTCCCACAAGGATCCAGGGCAGGATGCAGACAGTAAATAAAGAGTTGGTGGTGACTCTGTTCCTACTGTGGCAGTCCCCCTAGCCTTGACCTCTGTCTTCCTGCAGCCAGGCAGGCAGTCACCTTCTCAGAAGCACATACTCTCCTGAGAACACCAGTGGTCCAGAAGCTCAGGTCTCTGTTTCAAAGTCCCACCAAAGGGTTGGTCAACAATCATCATTTCGGCATGAAATTCACACAGTCAACTGAGAAATGAAATAACATCGTATTTCTATAGCTCTTTTTAGTTAACAGACATTTCCTTTCAGGGAATTCCCTAGCAATCCTGTGGTTAATGGGGCTTCCTCAGTGGCCTAGCAGTAAAGAATCCACCTACAATGCAGGAGATGTGGGTTCGATCCTTGGGTTGAGAAGATCCTCCGTAGGACAGCATGGCAACCCACTCCAATATTCTTGCCTGGAGAATCCCATGGACAGAGGAGCCAGGTGGGCTACAGTCCATAGGGTTGCAAAGAGCCGGACATGACTGAAGTGACTTAGCATTCATGCTTGCCAGTGGTTAGGACTCTGAGCTCTCACTGCTGAGGACCTGGGATTGATCCCTAGTTGGAGAACTAAGCTCCAACAAGACACAGAGCAGCAAAAAAAAAAAAAAAAAAGTCCTTTCATATGCATCAGCTCATTTAATTTTCACAATATTGTAAGGCAATTATCAATATCTTCATGCTACATATGAGGCACTAAAGTTCATAGATACTGAGCATATTACCTGAGGTCACACTGGCAGAGCTGAATAGAGTCCAAGTCTTCTTGGCTCTAAATTCAGGTGGCTCTTCCCTTCACAATATTTGACAAAAGCAGTTGATCACCCTATCCCTAAAGTAGACCCCATAGCCACTCCCTATTCCACCCCACCCAGTTACTATTTTATCACCCTAGTTTTTGCTTTTATAACCAAGGAGGACCCTGTGAGGCCTTCCTGGGACAGACTCCTCCCCTATATCCTCTGCTATAGCACCTTTCTGAAGTACTTAGATCATAGTATCTGATGCACACTGACTGGGTTGTTTTACAGATGTTAAGACCACCATCAATTGGAAGAAATTAACTACTTCATGATTATGAACCTCCAAACATACTGATAATGTTAACCCCTGTGACACCATCTTGTTACCTCACCATCAATCAATCAGAGAACTGTACATGAGCTGATCATACAGCCTGGGACCACTCCCCATTTACCTGGCCTTTACAAATGCTTTGCTAAAACCCTTTGGACAGCTTGGAGCTTAAAGCACCAGCCACCCATTCTCCTTGTATGAGAACCTTTACAGTAAATGCTGCACTTTCCTTCATCACAAACCAGTGTCATTTAATTGGCTTCACTGCACACAGGCAAGCAGACCCCAGTTTGATTCAGTAACACTTCCAAAAGTATTTTATATATTGTCTGTCTCTTTCTTCCTCCCTCATTTTGAACATATCCTCTAGAACATGTGTTCCAACAAAGTGGGGACTTTGTCAGTCTTCTTCACTGCTGAATCACCAACAACTACAGCAGTATCTGAAACATAGCAGGTGGCAATAAAAATGAAATAAATAAATGAATAATGAAATATTTCTGGGGCAAAAGACTTATCCAACAGTCTTAAAATCTACAGCATGCCTAGGACTTAACAGTCATGTGGATTCCTTAAAAAACTGGAAATAGAACTGCCATATGACCCAGCAATCCCACTCCTGGACATACACACCGAGGAAACTAGATCTGAAAGAGACACGTGCACCCCAATGTTCATCATAGCACTGTTTATAATTGCCAGGACATGGAAGCAACCTAGATGCCCATCAGCAGACGAATGGATAAGGAAGCTGTGGTACATATACACAATGGAATATTACTCAGCCATTAAAAAGAATTCATTTGAATCAGTTCTAATGAGATGGATGAAACTGAAGCCCATTATACAGAGTGAAGTAAGCCAGAAAGATAAAGACCAATACAGTATACTAACGCATATATATGGAATTTTAAAAGATGGTAATGATAACCCAATACGAAAAGCAGAAAAAGAGACACAGATGTACAGAACAGACTTTGGGACTCAGTGGGAGAAGGCGAGGGTGGGATGTTCAGAGAGAACAGCATTGAAACAAGTATACTATCAAGGGTGAAACAGATCACCAGCCCAGGTTGGATGCATGAGACAAGTGCTCAGGGCTGGTGCACTGGGAAGACCCAGAGGGATGGGATGGGGAGGGAGGCAGGAGGGAGGATCGGGATGGGGAACACATGTAAATCCATGGCTGATTCATGTCAATATATGGCAAAAACCACTACAATATTGTAAAGTAATTAGCCTCCAACTAATAAAAATAAATGAAAAAATAAATAAATAAAATTATCACAGGCCTCTTCAAACAACAACAACAACCAAAAAAAAACAGTCATGTGGGGTGTTATAAAGTAATACACTTTTGAGACTCCTGGCTGGATTAAGAATCCACCCAATGTCTTCCAATAAGACTGGTCTTCCAGAATACATGGCATCCTCTATTCTATGCATCACCATACCATGTTTGGCTCCAGGAATATTTAGTTCTCATTTCTTATGAAAATCTAGTTTTGCAAGATATCCTTCATGTTTTCTGGCATATAGTTTTACTTATCTTTATTTCTACTGTTAAATTAACACATATACACACTCTTATTATGGGCTTATTACTTGCAAATCATTAGCTTGATATAATTACACAGAAAAATAAATTGATTTTTAAAAAATAGTAACTAGATAGCAGGGATCTGGTTTAAGGAGTTCACAAATTGGTTGGAGTAAAAAAGAAAAAATGAAGAGGTAAGCAAAAAGATATAAATAACATTAATATAAAATATCATGAGAGAGTGGCATAAGATTAGTTGCCAAATTAAATATGAACAAATTACTTGCTATGGAAATTCACAGGAAGGATACCTGAAGCTGAACTGCAAAGAAAAAACTTCAAGAAAGACAGGGAATGAATTTTAATTAGCCCTTGAAGAACAAGTAGGATTTATAAAAGTACAAAGACTGAAAACGTCATGAAATCTCACGGAAACTTGTTTTGCTAAAAGAAGAGAATATGGTTTAGAAGGTAATCAGAAAAAAAGCTCACAAAAGAATGAGACCAATTCAAGTAAAGACCATTAATGCCAGGATGAGAAGTCTGAAATTTATAGGCAATGAGAGCCACTTAATGGTTTGATGCAGGGCTTTCCCATGATCAATGCGGTATTTTAGGAAAATTATTCTGACATGGAGTGAGACAGAAGGATGAGAGGAAGCTGTCACTAATCTACTTGCCCTCTCTGTAGGGAGCTTTCCTTTTTATTCACTCAAGCTTTGAGACCAGTTATCCCCCAAAAAACAGTTTCTGGGTGAACATTTCCAGGATGTTCACTGCTACAAACACCTTATTTAATTGGAAGAGATCACAAATAACCACATCACAGGCTGACACCCTCAAGCTCTGCTGCTGTTGCTATTTAGTTGCAAAGTCATGTCCGACTCTTTGTGACCCCCATGGACCGTAGCCCGCCAGGCTCCTCTGTTCATGGAATTTTCCAGGCAAGAATACTGGAGTGAGTTGCCATTTCTGACTCCAACCTTCAAGCTCTACTTCATGATGAAGCTAAAGAAGACAAGTCACAGGGCCTTCCCTGGTGATCCAGTGGCTAAGACTCTGTGCCCCCAAGGCAGGGGGCCTGGGTTCAGTCCTGGTTGGGGAACTAAGATCTGGGGCAACTAAGCCTGAACAGAGCACCTACTAGCCTACACGCTGCAACTACTGAAGCCCATGCCCCCTAGAGACTGTGCTCCACAACAAGAAAGGCCACCACAATGAGAAGTCCATGCCCACAACAAAGAGTGGCCCCCATTCACCACAACTAGAGAAAGCCTGTGATCAGCAATGAGGACCCAGTGCAGCCATAAATAAATAATTTTTTAATATATTAAAAAAAAACCAATGTGAAGTAACTTAGCCAAGGTAACACAGAATGTAAGTAGTGGGTGCAAGAGTCACCTAGCCTCATCTTCATTGTACTACACAGCCTACCTTACCTTCAAATGGCATTCAGGCCCTGAACAGTATAGCTCCAAACTGCCTCTCCAATCTAGCAAAATGTCTACATCTTTTATCTTGTATATATACAGTCAGCCTTCTATACCCATGGGTTCCAAATCCACAGATTCAATCAACTACAGACTGAAAACATTCAAGAACAAATAAAAAATTCCAGAATGTTCCAAGAAGCAAAAACATGAACCTGCTGCATGTTAGTACTATTTACACAGTATTTACATTGTATTTACAACTATTTACATAGTATTTGGGCCTTCCCTGGTGGCTCAGGGGTAAAGAACCCAGGGATTGAACCTGGGTCAGGAAGATCCCCTGGAGAAGGGAATGTCAATTCACTCCAGTATTCTTGCCTGGAGAATCCCATGGACACAGGAGCCTGGCGGGCTACAATCTATACAGTCACAAAGAGTCGAACATGACTTAGTGACTAAACACCACACCACATAGTATATATACTATATTAGGTATTTTAAGTAATCTAGAGATAATTTAAAGTACACAGGAGGATGAATAAAGGTTATATGCAAATACTACATCAGTTTATATAAGGGACTGCAGTAGCATGGATTTGAGTATCAGTAGGGGATCCTGGAATCAATCCTCCATGAATACTGGGGGATGATTATAAATCAAAGTGGTTTCATTAATTCAATAGTTTCATTATTTCAAAACAATCACAGAAAATCTGTTGATTTCTATGTTATCAGTAGTTGCTTAATCTGAATATACACATATTCTATGACTGAAAAGTAAAAGGAAAACCCCATTTAAAATGAAGCCAGGGGACATCTCTGATGGTCCAGTGGTTAAGACTCTACACTGCCAATACAGGGACAGCGGGTTTAATCCCTGGTGGGGGAACTAGGATCCCATATGCCATGCAGCACAGCCAAAAGATAAATAAAAAGAAGGCGGAAGTCATGAAAGGGGAGATCTCCCACACTATCCCTCATTGCTGTCTGCAGATCCCAAACAGGAAGAGATATAACTTGGATCTCCAATAGGAAGATTATTACTTTCCTTACTCCAAAAAAGAAAGATTTTCTCCTTGCCCAGCAACAGCCTCATGCTGAAAAACTATTCAGCCAAAAGAAACCATCGTCACCCTAAATTCTCTCTTTCCTCCAATGGACTTTCTTTCAAAACAGCCCCCTCCAACTTCTTTCTTCTCTAGAAAGTAATGTTCCTCTCCTTCTGCCAGACTTGCCTATGGTTTTGCCACAGCTTGTGCATCGTGAATTGTAATTCCTCTACTATTCCCAAATATTAATAAACCCATTTTGCTCATAAAATACTTGATGTCTTATTCTAAAGATCAACACAGCCTAGAAATTCTACTCCTAGTAAATGCCAACAGGAACAGGTACAAAAGTTCATCAAAAGACAAGTTCAATACTCACAGTAGCACAACTTACACAAGCCAAAAACCAAAAAAAAAAAAGTCATAACCCAAATGTCTATCTATAACAGAAGATAAAATATATATACACAGAAAATATAAAATTGCAATGAGAATAAACAAACTACAACAACACACACACATGTGAATCTTACTAACACAATGCTGAGTGAAGAAGCTGGGCACAAAAAAGTACAGACTCTATGATTCCATTTACATGAAGCTCAAAAACTACATATTAGAAATTAGGGAGAGGGGTTTACCTGGTGGTCCAGTGGTTAAGAATCTGCCTTGCAATACAGGGGACACCAGTTCAATCTCTAGGATGGGAGGATACCACATACCACAGAGCAACTAAGCCCATGCACCACACAGCTAAGCCTGCACTCTAGAGCCCTCTAGCCACAACTACTGAGCCCATTTACCACATCTACTGAAGCCCATGTGCCTAGAGCCCATGATCCACAACAAGAGAAGCCTCTGCAACAAGAGAAGACACCACAACAAGAAGCCCATACACTGCAACTAGAGAAAACCCTTTGAACAACAACAAAGACCCAGCACAGCCCAACAAACAAATTTTTTTAAAGGAAGTTAGGGGAACTTTCCTGGTCATTCAGTGGCTAAGACTCTGAGCTCCCAATGCAGGGGGCCCAGGTTGGATCCCTGGTCAGGTAACTAGATCCTGATGTATGCTGCATGTATGCTGCAACTAAGAGTTTGCATGCCACAACTAAAGATCCCATATGCCACAACCAAAATGGAAGATCTCACATGCCGCAACTAAGACCTAGTGCAGCCAGATAAATAAGTAATTTAAAAAAAAAAAAGAAGTTAGGATAAGGGTTCTCAGCCCCCTGGTTGGGGGGAGCAGATACGACTGGAAGGGAGTCAATGCCTTAACACAAATCAAAGCAGTGGCACCAAACTATTAGAGTTACTGTATTCTTCACACACTGCCCTCAAGTTGAGAAAGGGGAAAAAAAGCCTGCTTCAATAAGCAATGTTCTTGATGAACAGTAAATATTATTAACTTTATTAAATCTTGCTTTTGAACATACATCTTTTTAATATTTTAATATAATGTGTAATATGTGATGAAATGGGAAGTATGCATGAGGCACTTCTGTCACATACTTAAGTACAATGGTTGTCATGAGGAAAAGCACTTGTGTGAAAACTTGAGTTGTAAACTGATGTAGCCTTTCTTTTGATAGAACGTCATTTTTACTTAAAAGAATGATTGACAAGCTGAGGTTATTCAGTCTTAAGTATCTGGCACACATTTCCTCTAAAATGAACTATTTTAAGTGAGCCTATTACTTCAAGGAAAACAACTTAGTATTTGTTGACAATAAAAAATTCAAGCTTTCAACAAAAATTATTTTGGAAAACTTATACCTAACACAAAGAGCTTGACAATTTCACACTACTTAAGACTCTTTTGGGGGGCTTCCCTGATAGTCCTGAGGTTAAGAATCCACCTTCCAATCCAGGGGACACGGGTTCCATCTCTGGTAGGGGAACTAAGATCCCATATGCCATGGGCAACCAAGCTGGCGCAAGCAACTACTGAGCCTACATGCTTCAGCTAAGACCAGACACAGCCAAACAAATATTTTTTCTAAAAAAGACTCTTCACTGATAGGTTAGTGGTAGGAGTAATCATTATGGGGCTTTTTTGTTTTGTTTTTGTATAATGAAATACGACAACATTTGGAAGATTTGCAGAACTCAATGAGCAGAGATCTGGAATAGGTAAACCCTTAGAAACAGGAAAAATGATGGAGCAGGAATAGAGAGTGACTGCTAATGTGTATGCAGTTTTATTTTGGGGTACTGGAAATATTAAATTGTAGTGATGGTTTTACAACTCTGTAAATATACTTAAAAATCACTGCACTTTATACTTTTAATGGGTGAATTGCATGGTACATTAAATATATCTCCAAGAGTTGTAAATCAAAAATTTTACCACTGTAATAAAATCATAATATCTGAAGTTTATTTAAAGAAAAAAACCAGACTGTCACCCCATAGGCCATGGTTTACTGATCCCTGTTTAACCATTATCTTTGAATTTCTCATTCTTGAACACCTTTTGGCGACCAGTATTTCAAAATCTACTTTTAATTTACTGTTTCCCCTTATTCTTCCATCATGCTCTTCTTTTATCTGTACATCAAAACAATTTTCTTTAAAGTTAGAGTTGCCTATGTTCTGACTGGGGGTGAAAGACCAGTTTCCAAGTTCACTCATGTGGCTGTTGATACAAAGCCTCAGTTTCTCAACTCAAGAATATCTTAATCAGTCACTTGCGTTTCCTCATGACTCCTTAGCTGACTTCCTCCAAAGCAAGCAAGCCAAGAAAAAGAGCAAGGAAGATGCTCTGTGCCTCTTATGACCTAGTTTCTGAAATGTACATTACCTCCACTTTATTCTATTTGTGAGAAGTAAGTAGCCAAGTCTTGCCCACATTCAAAAAGAGAGGAATTACGCTTCATCTCTTGAAGAGAGGAGTAGCAAACAATTTGTGGCCATATCTTAAAACCACCACAGACTCCTTGTGTGTGATAGTCACACAATCATGTCCGACTCTGCAACCCGTAGACATGACTGGTTGCCACTCTTTGCGAGCCCTGTAGCCCACTAGGCTCCTCTGTCCAAGGAATTCTCCAGGCAAGAATACTGAAGTGGACTGCCATTTCCTCCTCCAGAGGATCTGCCCAACCCAAGGATCCAACCCACTCCCTTATGTCTCCTGCATTGGCAGGCAGATTCTTTACCACTGGGCCACCTGAACTTTTTTTGCTAACTTGATGGTATGTGAAATTACAACTTCCTAAACCATGTGTTTTTAATTCAAGTATGACAGGAACACATCAGGTTACTCTGGGTAAGTTTCACTTCATCTATGAGTGAAGCAAACTAGTATCCAGAATTCAGCCATTTTATTCTTTCTCTCTTTTTTTAAGCAGTTTAAGTAAACGACTAACACAGTCTGACAGGGAATCAACCTGGAGGCAATACTGAATAGTCAAGAAGAGCATAAGCTCTGAGGCCAGTCTGTGGAGATTTCGATCTTGCAGTCAAGATCTGTCACACTAACAGGTGTGAAATCTTTGGGCGGCAAATTTACTTCTCTGTGCCTCAGTTTCCTCATGCACTCTCATACTATATCAGCATGGGAAGGAACAACTATATTTAAGCCTAAAACCCAGGAAGAAACAAACCACCCAAATGCTTCGTCTCTTTTTCAAAAGTGCTCTTGAAGCCGGCGCGAGGACGAGGAGAGCGTCTTCTGGATAGCTGTCCCACTTGCCGCCGGACTCAGGGGCTCGGTCCTAAGTGAGCTGACGGAACTGGAGAATATCATCCCACTCAGCACCGGCAACATCCTGCCTTCCCTTCAGGAACCCAGCTGGTGCGAATAATCCCGCGCGCCCGCAACCGCCCCGCCGCTCTCACCTGAGGGGGTACTGTAGCTCCTAGACCCGCAGCCGCGCCTCCGACCGTGGCCCAGGTCGAGAGGCGGGGCGAGGGTCAAGCCACGCCCACCCAACCTCGGGGCCGGACCTCACTGGGCCCCCACCACCGCCTATCTCACTGCGCCTGCGCCCGAAGGCGCGGGGCAGGCTGGGAGGTGTCAGTGGCTTGTGGCTTGGTGCGTAGGTTGGTTACCTGTACCGCTGCTCAGGTGTTCGCCGCGGCCTCTGGGTATCGCTTTTGCCACTGCTATTCCAGCCGTCTTTACCTCCCAGGCTTACCAGCCCCTAACCCAGAAAGTTCCTGCCCGACCCACGCCCAGATCGCAGCAACCAGCCGGGGTCTAACGCTAGTGACACCTCCTCCCCACCTGTGTACCTGGCACTACGCTAATTCCATGTATTATGTCATTTTAATACCTTCTGCAACTGACACGGAAACTAGTTAAAGAACTTGCTTAAAGTCAGAGATCCAATATGTACTAGAACTTCAAATAGATTGCAGATTGGCCACTACTCTTCCACTTTGAATGGCGCAACAACAGAAAGTCTAGCCAAGGGTCATATGCATTACATAAGTTTTCAATGTCTCTCAAGGGCGGTATTATCTCTACAGCTGAGGACTCTTAAGTGACTGGCCGAGGGACACCAGCCCAATTTTGGTCACAAGATCTGGGTCACATGTGGCCTCCGTGTTTCTCCAGTTTTTTTAAACGACTTTATTGAGGTGATATACTTAAAATCTGCACATAGTTGAAGTGTACAATTTTATTTTTACATGTGTATGTATACACCCCTGAGACCATAATCAAAGTCAAGAGAGTAAGCATACACATCATCCCCCCAAATTTCCTTCTGCTCATTTGTAATCTCTATTGC
Source organism: Dama dama (assembly GCF_033118175.1). Classification (NCBI taxonomy): domain Eukaryota; kingdom Metazoa; phylum Chordata; class Mammalia; order Artiodactyla; family Cervidae; genus Dama; species Dama dama. The sequence goes on from NC_083684.1 coordinate 49,374,330, forward strand.
CAGTCACAACGTACTATACTTACTCCTCAGAGAACTGCTTTTGGTCACTGTAGATTAGTTTACATTTTATAGAACTGACCATAAGTGAAATTATATACTACGAGCTTTGGGAGAGGTTGGGGGTGAGTCAGGCTTAATTATTTTGAGGTTAATCAATGTTGTTGAGTATATCAACAGTTCATTCCCCTTTACTTCTGAGTAGTAGTGCATTATGGGCTTCCCTGGTGGCTCAGATAATAAAGAATCTGCCTGCAATGCAGGAGACCGGAGTTCAATCCCTGGGTAGGGAAGATCTGCTGGAGACGGGAATGGCTACCCACTCCAGTATTCTTGCCTGGAGAATTCCATGGACAGAGGAGCCTGGCAGGCTGTACAGTCCCTGAGGTCACAAAAAGTCGGACATGACTACACAACTTTCACCTTTTCTCACTTATGCTATATTAATTTTAATATACAGTGAAAGATATGAGTTGAAGTTAATTTTTTCACGTATAGAAATCCAGTTGTTTCAATTATTTGTTGAAAAGATTATCCTTTGTCCATTGAATTGTCTTTGTCTTTGCCGCTTGATTAAGAAGCAATTGATCAAATGAATGTGGGCTTAGTTATGGAATCTATTCCATTCATTGATCTATTTTTCTGTCTTGAAGTTGATTACCATGTGTGTTCTTAGTGACTCAGTCGTGTTTGACTCTTTGCAACCCCATGGACTGCAGACGGCCAGGCTCCTCTGTCCATGGGGATTCTCGAGGCAAGAATACTGGAGTGGGTTGCCATGCTCTCCTCCAGGGGATCATCCCTGGAGGGAGATTGAACCCAGGTTTCCCTCATTACAAGAGGATCCTTTGCCCTCTGAGCCTCCAGGGAAACTCAAGAACACTGGAGTGGGTAGCCTATCCCTTCTCCAGGGGAATTTCCCAACCCAGGAATCGAACTGGCATCTCCTGTAATTGCAGGCGGATTCTTTACCAGTTGAGCTACCAGGGAAGCTCTTGGTTACCATAACTTTATAATAAACCTTGAAATCAGGTCATTTACATCCTCCAACTTTGTTTTTTGGTCTCAAAGTTGTCTTGGCTATTCTATATCCTTTGCATTTCTAAATGAATGTTAGAATCAATTTATCAGTTTCAACAACAAAAAAGCCTGCTGGGGTTTTGGTTAGTCTTTCAGTAAATATGTAGATTAATCTATGGCACATTGATGCCTTCAGAATAATGAGTCTTCTAATCTACAAATATGGTATATATCTCCATTTAAGCATTTAAGTATTCTATAATACTTAAGTATTCTACAATTTCTCTCAGAATTGTTTTGTAGGTTTCAGTGTACACATCTTGCAAGTCTTTTGTTAGATTTATGCCTATTTCATACTTTGTATGCTAGTATAAACAGTATTGTTTCTACATTTTTTTAAGACTTCTTCATTTATTTATTTTTGTCTGCACCAGGTCTTCATTGGTTGCACTGGGTCTTCTCTGGTGTATGAGGGCTTCCTCTAGTTGTGTAAAGCATAGACTACTCTTCATTACAGGGCACTAGCTTCTCATTGCGGTGGCTTCTCTTGTCATGGAGCATGGGCTCTAGGGCTCGTAGGCTTTAGTGGTTGCTGTATGTGGGACCAGTAGTTGCATCTCCTGGGCTCTAGAGTGTGGGCTCAATTGCCCCACAGTACATCGGATCTTCCCAGACCAGGGATTAAACCTGTGTCCTGTGCATTGGCAGGCAGATTCTTAACCACTGGACCACTAGGGAAGCCCTGTTTCTACATTTTTAATAATTTATTGCTAATAAATAGAAATACAACTGATTTGTGTATGTATATATATATATATATATATCTTATATCCTGAAAACTTGCTAAACTCAATAGTTTGAGTAGCTTTTTACAAATTCTATAGGATTTTCTATAGATACAATCATATTATCAGTTATCAGTAAATAAAGATGAATTTCTTCTTTTTTTTAATCTGGATGCTTTTTCTTTTTCTTACCTATTGCACTAGCTATAACCTCCAGTACAGTTCAGTGAGAAATGGATTGTCTTTTCAGTAGCTGGGTCAACTGGATATTCATGTAAGAAAACATGAAACTTGACCCCTATGTCACACAACACACAAAAATTAATTTGAGAAGTATTATAGAGCTAAATGTGAAAGGTAAGATAATAATAGTATTAAAGAAAACATAAGAGACTATGTTAAGGGCTAAGAGCAGGCAAAAATTTATTAAATGGGATGCAAAAAAGATTAATAAATTAATTCCATTTAATGTATGAATTAAATAAGTTTAATTTACATATTAACTTAGATACTAAAACTTCTATTCATCAAAAGATGTCATGAAGGGAACTTCTCTGGTGGTCCAGTGGCTAAGACTCTGTACTCCCAACACAGGGGCCTGGATTCTATCCCTGGTAAGGGAACTGGATCCCACATGCTGCAACTAACAGTTTGCATGTCTCATTTAAAGATCTCACATAATGCAACTAAAGATCCTGCATGCCACAGCTAAGACCCGCCTCAGATAAACTTTCTTTTTAAAAAAAAAGGTACGAAATGTTTATTTAAAAAAAAAGTTGCCATGAAGAAAGTGGAAAGGTTACTGACAGGCCAGGAAAAGAGATTTGCAAAACATGTATCTGACAGAGGACTCCTATAAATTGATTTTTTTTTTTAATCTGGAATCATCTTTAAGAGAGCAGAGGGACAGAAGACTTGCATTGATATTCACAAAAGAAGATATCCAAATGGCCAATAAGCAGATGAAAAAGCATTCAACATCAATAGTCATGCACAAACATACAAATTAAAACCACAATTGGGATACCACTACAAACCAACATACTAACCTCCACCATGCTGCACCCACTTTGGAGAACTGGCAGTATCTACAAAAGCTAAACATACATGTCCATCCTGTGACCCAGCAGTTCCATCTCTGGGTATGTCCAACATAAATGAATGCTTCTGTCATCAAAAGACATGTACAAGAATTTTCATAGCAGTTTTATTCATAATGACCAAAATCTGGAAACAACTCAAATGTCCGTCACCAGTAGGATGGATAACTGGCTATATTGTATTATATTCACACGGTGGAATGCTACTGTATGGAATGGAATATTACAATGGTGAAAAATAACAAATCACTGCTACATGCAAGTATGCGAATGAATATCACAAATACGTGCTGCGTGCTGAGTCGCTTCAGTTGGGTCCAACTCTGTGCGACCCTATGGACCATAGCCTATCAGGCTCCTCTGTCCATGGGATTCTCCAGGCAAGAATACTGGAGTGGTTGCCATGCCTTTCTCCAGGGGATCTTCCCAACTCAGGGATCGAACCCTCATCTCTTATAGCTCCTATATTGGCAAGCAGGCCCATTACCACTAGCGCTACCTGGGAAGCGTCACAAATATAACACTGACCAAAATAAGCTGAGATTACAAATACAAAAGATTACATATGTGTGATTCTATTTGTGTGAAGTTCTTAGACAGGCAAAAGTAACCCACCAAAAAGTTACTTTTGTTGGAGGAAGTGATAATGACTGGAAGAGAGTACAGGCAAACCTATTGGGGGTACCAGAAATGCTCTATATCTTGGTCTGAGTGGTGTCTAAGCTGCTACATATACACATGTAAAAATTCGCTATTCTCTACACGTAAAATGTATGTATTTTATGTATGCAAGTTATATCAACATAAAGGAAAACTAAAGTGTCTGTTTCTGAACATAATTATTCGATTCTTCTGATATGTATGCCCATTTCTGGGCCAAAACTGCTCTTTGGATCACTATAACTTACCAGTAAGTCTGATATCTACAAAATAAGTTCAGCTCTTTTCTTTAAAAAATTTCTTGCAAATGTACATTTCAAGTGAATTTTAGGATCAATTTTTCGAATTCCTTAGAAATTTTCTGTTGTGATTTTAATTGGGATTATACAATATATTTAGTTAATTTGTAAAGCAATTACATTTCTACAATACTGTGTGTGTGTGCATTCATTCGTGTCCAACCCTTTGAGACCCTGTGGACTATAACCCACCAGGCTCCTCTGTCCATGGGCAAGAATACTGGAGTGTGCTGCCATGCCATCCACCAGGGCATCTTCCCGACCCAGGGATCGAACCCATGTCTCTTACATCTCCTGCACTGGCCGGTGGATTCTTTACCACTAGTGCCACCTGGGAAGCCCTGCTACAATACTGACTCCATTCAATTAACATGGTTCATTATTGAAAATTCATGGAATTTTCAATCAACTTTTAAGGTATTGTTATATAGGACTTGAACATTTTTTCGGGTATCTTATGTGTATGATGTAATTACATAATTATGAGTTCTATTGTATTATAAAGAAATATTTATCTCATTATATTCTCTAATCACTGTTGGTATATTAAAAAGCTCTTTTCTTTTTTAAAATTTTCTGGCCACCTTATCGAACTCTTTCATTCATTTTAGTAGTTTTTCATTTGACTCTTTTCATTTCTCGGTCATGTGTAAAATGTTAAAACTCTCTCTCCTTTCTATGGGGATCTGACTTTTGGTTAATTTTCTAACAATGTTTTCCTGGAAATAGATTAAGATGGTACGTGCCCACTAGGCAACACCGTTTACAATAACAATGACCCCTGTGGTTTGTAAGTTTATCTGGACTAGGAGTCACCGTTAGTTAGTTTAGTCGCTCAGTAGTGTCTGACTCCTTGCAAACCCACCGACTGCAGCACGCCAGGCTTCCCTGTCTATAACCAACTCATAACTCAACTCATGTCCATGGAGTCGGTGATGCCATCCAACCATCTCACCCTCTATTGTCCCCTTCTCCTCCTGCCTTCAATTTTTCCCAGCATCAGGGTCTTTTCCAATGAGTCAGTTCTTCACATCAGGTGGCCAAAGTATTGGAGTTTCAGCTTCAGCATCAGTCCTTCCAGTGAATATTCCGGACTGATTTCCTTTAAGATGGACTTGGATTTCCTTGCAGTCCACCGGACTCTCAAGAGTCTTATCCAACACCACAGTTCAAAAGCATCAATTCTTCAGTGCTCAACTTTATTTATAGTCCAACTCTTATATCCATACATGACTACTAGAAAAAACATAGCTTTGACTAAACAGACCTTTGTTGGCAAAGTAATGTCTCTATTTTTTAATACGTTGTCTAGGCTGGTCATAACTTCTCTTCCAAGGAGCAAGCATCTTTTCATTTCATGGCTGCAGTCACCATCTGCAGTGATTTTGGAACCCAAAAAAACAAAGTCTGTCACTGTTTCCATTGTTTCCCCATCTATTTACCATGAAGTAATGGGATCAGATACCATGATCTTAGTTTTCTGAATGTTGAGTTTTAACCCAACTTTTCCACTCTCCTCTTTCACTTTCATCAACAAGCTCTTTAGTTCTTCTTCACTTTCTGCCATAAGGGTGGTGTCATCTGCATATCTGAGGTTATTGATATTTTTCCTGGCAATCTTGATTCCAGCTTGTGCTTCATCCAGTCCAGCATTTCTCATGATGTACTCTGCATAGAAGTTAAATAAGGAGGGTGACAATATACAGCCTTGATGTACTCCTTTCCCGATTTGGAACCAGTCTGTTGTTTCATGTCCAGTTCTAACTGTTGCTTCTTGACCTGCATGCAGATTTCTCAGGAGGCAGGTCAGGTGGTCTGGTATTCCCATCTCTTTAAGAATTTTCTGCCGTTTGTTGTGATCCACACAGTCAAAGGCTTTGGTGGAGTCATTAAAGCAGAAGTAGATATTTTTCTGAAACTCTCTTGCTTTTTCTATGATCCAGTGGATGTTGGCAATTTGATCTCTGTTCCTCTGCCTTTTCTAAATTCAACTTGAGCATCTGGAAGTTCATGATTCATGTACTGTTGAAGCCTGGCTTGGAGAATTTTGAGCATTACTTTGTTAGCATGTGAGATGAGTGCAGTTGTGCAGTAGGTTGAGCATTCTTTGGGATTGGAATGAAAACTGACCTTGTCCAGTCCTGGGGCCACTGCTGAGCTTTCCAAATTTGCTGGCATATTGAGTGCAGCACTTTCATAGCATCATCTTTTAGGATTTGAAATAGTTCAACTGGAATTCCATCACCTCCCCTAGCATTGTTCGTAGTGATGTTTCCTAAGTCCCGCTTGACTTCGCATTCCAAGATGTCTGGCTCTAGGTGAGTGATCATACCATTGTGGTTATCTGGGTCATGAAGATTTTTTTTCTATAGTTCTTCTTTATATTCTTGCCACCTCTTCTTAATATCTTCTGCTTCTGTTAGGTCCAAACCATTTCTGCCCTTTATTGTGCCCACCTTTGCATGAAATATTCCCTTGATATCTCTAATTTTCTTGAAGAGATTTCTGGTGTTTCCCATTCTATTGTTTTCCTCTATTTCTTTTCATTGGTTGCTGAGGAAGGCTTTCTTATCTCTCCTTGCTATTATTTGGAACTCTACATTCAAATGGGTATGTCTTTCCTTTTCTCCTTTGCCTTTAGCTTCTCTTCTTTTCGCAGCTATTTGTTAGCCCTTGTCAGACAACCATTTTGCCTTTTTGCATTTCTTTTTCTTGGGATGGTCTTGATCACTGCCTCCTGTAGAATGTCATGAACCTCTGTCCATAGGTACTTCAGGTACTCTGTCTATAAGATCTAATCCCTTTAATCTATTTATCACTTCTACTGTATAATTGTAAGGGATTTGATTTAGGTCATACCTGAATGGTCTAGTGATTTTCCCTACTTTCTTCAGTTTAAGTCTGAGTTTGTCAATAAGGAGTTCATGATCTGAGACACAGTCAGCTCCCAGTCTTGTTTTTGCTGACCGTATAGAGCTTCTCCATCTTTGGAGTCACCATAGTTCATTTTTAACATGCAAGTCCCTTGTAGGGACGCTTGGCCATCTGCTGAGTGAACTGCTGCAGAGATTCCCACTGCTAGGAATGTCTGACAGTGCTTGGGTGCATGTGTGGTTCCTGTCCTATATCCTGAATGTTGCTGCTGTTGTTAGTTGCCCAGTCATGTCTGACTCTTTTGTGACCCCGTAGAGTGTAGCCCACCAGGCTCTTCTGTCCATGGAATTTCCCAGGCAAGTATACTGGGGTAGTTTGCCATTTCCTTCTCCAAGGGATCTTCCCGACCCAGGGATCAAATCGGTGTCTCCTGCATTGCATAGGCCTGTCCTATGCCATGTGTGGCCTGCAATAGTCTTGTGAGTCTGAAGATATTTAGTCAAATCTAAGAAGGGGAAAAAAAAAATCTAAGAAGGAGCCTCACGGGCATTGCAGAGTGGCAGCAGCAGTAGGCTAGACTTTTAGACCCTCCATTCAATTTGACCAGTGGACTGTGAGATAAGGGAGTGAGGAAGAAACTGCTGACAAGGTACTAAATGTCTGTGCAAGAGAAGCCATCTACACATTCTCTGGTGTTGAAAACTCTGCTGTATATAAGAGGGGATAAATCATCCCCTTGTGGGGAGCAGATTTGGGTTGAAGTAAAACCAAATTCACACTGAGAGAAGAAATTTCCCACTGCTCACTGTGGGACCCACTGCAGCTGGGCCATAGAAACTTATTAACAAACATTGGTTGGTTGGGTGTTGGACAGGGGTGGTAAAGACAAAAGAATGACTCATAAGACACTGCTGGGGTCCAGCCCCAGCAGGATCCAGGGGAACCCTCAGGATGAACGGCGTCAGCGAGAGAAGACAGACAGACACACACAGACGTTTCATAGAAGAGGTAGCTTTTTTTTATTTTTAGGATAGCTCAGTTTTTATAGAATGAATGTTACCTCCCCTTTAAGTCACCACATATTACATCAGATATTGGTTTATGTTTCCGTCAATATTTTTTTTCCCATGTTTTTCCCCTAAGCATTCATCTAGAATGTTTCCGACTACAGGGTTTATATTTAAATATCCCATACATAATCTTCTTGCCTCAATGGCCTAACATTCTCACTCTAACAAAAACAATGTTTCATAAATCTCAGGTATAGTGTAAATTCTTTGGACAATAAAACAATACATGGGAAGGGTTACAGTAACATGTTTGACATTTCTGAAAATAGTACCATGAGAAAAACCTGATATTTTTCTTTACCTGAAACCACAAAATCTCAATTTACAATGATTAACTATTAAACAGCAAAAACACCTCTAAAGCAGCAAAACACCTCTATTAATAGTAAGATAATGGCAGTAAAGCTGGTTAATATAAGTCTTCTATTAAAATCCTATATACCCCATTTTCTAATTTTACAAAAATACACATAATATCCCATGTTGTTTAAAGAAAGGGAAACAATGAACAAATAGCAGCAAGGAGACAGCAATCGTGAAAACCCTTTCAACCAAGGAGAAAGTAAACTAAAGCAGTACATCTACTTCTAAATCTAAACACCTCTACTCTTTTCTATTCTAGAAAATTATAATCTTTTAAGCAAGCAGCCAAACTATACCTGTGGCCTTTTCTTTTATGACTTGATGTTTATGGTCGTGTCCTGAGCCAGAGCAATCTTAAGCATTTCCAAAAAGGCTTGGACTTTTCCAGCAAGGCCTTATTACTATAAATTGTCATTTCCAAAAATTAATAGAAAGCCCAACAACAGTAAGACAGAAGGAAGAAAGGGACATACCGGGCCCCAAGGACAACCTTGAGGGGAAGAGCTGCCTTGCAGGTTCCTTTCTCGTCCCGGCGGCTCCCAACAAGACACCATGCCTGTGATGGGACTGCCACCTGATAAAGTGGGCGTGACTGCCCAGTAGACTGATTCCAGGCAAACTTGAATCTACAGAGAGATGTTTGAGAGTACCCAAGAGAGTAGAAAGCAAAAGCAGACAGCAGGCTGTGTGATGGCCATCAGGTCTAAGCAGAGCTACAACAGTATAGTAGTATGTGGGGTCACCAATAAAAGATTAAAGAAAATGGCAAGGGATATCCCTGGGTCAACCCTAAACATCTCTTATGATTCTGATAAAAGCTGTGGACTGAGAATGCTTGCGGCCACTTAAGGCTGCACAAGAGCCTGACCAATGTCCTCTGCTGCCATCTAGTGAAGACTTGGTGGGAATGCAAGCACTTTCTAAAGTGAGAAGAGGTTGTCAAAGCAATAACTGGTTATTTTAAAGGCCTGCACTGTATACTTTCAGACTGGATAAAACCTTTGATATAGAAATGGTATATATGGAGAACAGTTTATTTTTCTTAAAAAGTTAAATAAATCTCAGTGTAGTATGTTCCATCTTCTAAAAACTAATCACGTAATATTGTTAGCTGTAAAATACCTAGAAATCCCAGAATAAAGAAGGTATTGTAGGCACTATAAATACAGATGACCAGACCATTCTAGATTCATAGGATATGGAGGGAACATCCTTACCATAATACAAATCCTGGTGATGACAAAATATTCAAACTTGTCCTTTATGTTAAAAGTGCTAATCACAATCTTGGGAAAAAAAGAATGGAGCTGGAGGAATCAACCTACCTGACTTCAGACTAGACGACAAAGCTGCAGTCATCAAGGCAGTATGGTACTGGCACAAAGACAGAAATATAGATCAGTGGAACAGAATAGAAAGCCCAGAGATAAATCCACACACCTATGGACACTTTATCTCTGACAAAGGAGGCAAGAATATACAATGGAGAAAAAACAATCTCTTTAACAAGTGGTGCTGGGAAAACTGGTCAACCACTTGTAAAAGAATGAAACTAGAACACTTTCTAATACTATACACAAAAATAAACTCAAATGGATTAAAGATCTAAATGTAAAACCAGAAATTATAAAACTTCTAGAGGAAAACATAGGCGAAACATTCTCTGACATAAATCACAGCAGGATTCTCTATGACCCACCTCCCAGAGTAACGGAAATAAAAGCGAAAATTAACAAATGGGACCTAATTAAACTTAAAGGCTTTTGCACAATGAAGGAAACTATAAGCAAGGTGAAAAGACAGCCATCAGAATGGGAGAAAATAATAGCAAACAAAGCAACTGACAAAGAATTAATCTCAAAAATATACAAGCAGCTCATGCAGCTCAATACCAGAAAAATAAATGACCCAATCAAAAAATGGGCCAACGAACTAAACAGACATTTCTCCAAAGAAGACATACAGATGGCTGACAAACACATCAAAAGATGCTCAACATCACTCATTATCAGAGAAATGCAAATCAAAACCACAATGAGGTACGCCAGTCAGAATGGCTGCTATCAAAAAGTCTACAGACAATAAATGCTGAAGAGGGTGAGGAAAAAAGGGAACCCTCTTACCCTGTTGGTGGGAATGCAAACTAATATCACCACTGTGGAGAATAGTGTGGAGATTCCTTAAAAACTGAAAATAGAACTGCCATATGACCCAGAAATCCCATTGCTAGGCATACACACAGAGGAAACCAGAATTGAAAGAGACACGTGTACCCCAATGTTCATCGCAGCATTGTTTACAATAGCTAAGACAAGGAAGCAATCTAGATGTCCATCGGCAGATGAATGGATAAGAAAGCTGTGGTACATATACACAATGGAATATTACTCAGCTATTAAAAAGAATGCATTTGAATCAGTTCTAATGAGGCAGATGAAACTGGAGCCTATCATACAGAGTGAAGTAAGTCAGAAAGAAAAACACCAATACAGTATATTAACACATATATATGGAATTTAGAAAGAGGGTAGCGGTGACCCTATATGTGAGACAGCAGAAGAGACACAGATGTAAAGAACAGACTTTTGGACTCTGTGGGAGAAGGTGAGGGTGGGATGATTAGAGAGAATAGCACTGAAACATGTATATTACCATACATGAAATAGATCGCCAGTCCAGATTCGATGCGTGAGACAGGGCATTCAGGGCCGGTGCACTGGGATGACCCTGAGGGATGGGATGGGGAGGCAGGTGGGAGGGAGGTTCAGGGTGGGGGACACATGTACACTCGTGGCTGATTCGTGTCAATGTGGTGGCTAAAACCACTACAATATTGTAAAGTAATTAGCCTCCAGTTAAAACAAATAAATTAATTTTTTTTAAAAAGTGCTCATCAAAGCCATGGCAAAGATTTTTTTTTTAATAAAGCACTTCTGCATGATAACCTAACCTTAGGTTTATTTCCCTGAAAGATGTCAAGTATGTTGCTAGGCTATATTGTTATCGTTGTTCAGTTGCTAAGTTGTGTCTGACTCTGCAACCACATGGACTGCAGTCTAGCCCATCAGGTTCCTCTGTCCACAAGGTTTTCCAGGCAAGGATACTGGAGTGGATCGCCATTTCCTTCTCAAGGGGATCTTCCCGACCCAGGGATCAAACTCGTGTCTCCTGCATTGCAGGTGGATTCTTTACTGCTGAGTCACCAGGAAAGAAAGGCTATATTGCTTACAGTAAAAATGATCATTGGTAGAGACTTCCCTGGTGGTCCAGTGGTTAAGAATCCACCTGCCAATGCAGGGGACATGGGTTCAATCCCTGATCTGGGAGAATTCCACATGCTGCAGAGCAACTAAGCCCAAAAGCCTCAAATACTGAGCCCAAGTTCTGAAGCCTTCTTGCCTAGAACCTGTGCTCTGCAACAAGCGAAGCCACCTCATTGAGAAGTCCATGTACCACAACAGAGTAGCCACAGCTAGAGAAAGGCTGCACACAGCAACGAAGACCCAGTGCAGTCAAAAATAAAAATTAAATAGTTTTTTTAAAAGCTAATCTTAAAATGATCATTGGTGGGACTTCCCGATGGTTCAGGGGTAAGACTCCACACTTCCAGTGTAAGGGGAGCGGGTTCAATCCCTAGTTGGGCAACTAAGATCCCACATGTTGCACGGTGTAGCCAAAATATTTTTTAATTTTTAAAAAATTTTTCATCATTGTAAACTGGACTGACAGATCTGCAACTACCTAACGGGGAAGCCATTGTTTGGGGGTTCATGAGTACTGGACTCATAATTAGGCATATTCCTTGCAGAAATCCTGGAAACCACGCCTGTGAAATTATGAGATTGTCTCTTGTGAAGCAGAGTGAAGTGAGGTGAAGTCACTCAGTCGTGTCTGACTCTTTGCGACCCCATGGACTGTAGCCTGCCAGGCTCCTCTGTCCATGGAATTTTCCAGGCAAGGATACTGGAGTGGGATGCCATGAGGCATGAGACATTTAAACCAAAGCAGCTCTCATTAAGGTCCAATGTGGATCTAGCATCTTTGTACCTACCAAGTGAACTGTGGCAAAGAACGTCTGTGGCAAAGCTCCCCTACCCTATTTCCTTCTAAACAGACTGAGTGTGACTTGTGGTCATCTTGTGAGTCTAAATAAGCCTGAAAGTGAAACTGTCAGTCGCTCAGTAGTGTCTGACTCTGCAACCCTATGGACTGTAGCCCACCAGGCTCCTCTGTCCAAGGAATTCTCCAGACAAGAAGACTAGAGTGTGTAACCACTCCCTTCTCCAGGGGATCTTTCTGACCCAAGGATTGAACTCCTAAATAAGCCTAAGAGACCACTAGTAGGCCTTGCATAGGTACTTACATCAGCTGCCCCAAATGACTTTTTTTTCCCTTTTGTTTTCTGTAACTATACTCATTTCCTTTTCTTTTGTTATTTGTTATAATTTGTTGAATTACAGTCAGCATAATGCTGAGGGGAGGGAGAGGAGTACAGTGGTGACAAGGGGAGAAGGGATGCCGTGTCCCTACATCTTACTGTTTCACTGTTTATTGTGAAAAGCATATTTTCTGTATTTAAACATATAGAAAAGTTGCAAAAAGAATATAAAGAACTCCTAGAAAGATTCACAGAAAACTGACTAATTGCTAACATTTTGCCACATTGCTTTACGTTTTTTCTCTCTCTACATATATATGTATTTTTATTGTCATTATTTCTATTTGAGAGTAAGTTGCAGCCACCATATCCCTTTATTCTTAAATATTTTATTGTGTACTTCCTAAAAGCAAAACATCTATGTAGATTTCCCTGGTGGTCCAGTGGTTAAGACTTCCCCTTCCAATGCAGGGGCTGCTGTTCTGATCCCTGACCTGGGAACTAAGATCCCACTCAAAACATAAAATAGAAACAATATTGTAACAAATTCAATAATGATTTTTTAAATGGTCCACATTAAAAAAGAACTATGTACACAATTGCAGTACAATTTTCAAACTGGGAATTAATATCAATACAATGCTATTACCTAATTATCAGATCTATGAAAATTTCCATACATCCCAGTGGCCCAGGACTCCGGAATTCCATGCCCAAAGAGCCTCAAGCCTATTTCTTCTTCTTCTTTTAATATTTATTTAGTTATTTGGCTGGGCCAGTCTTAGTTGAGGCACAAAGGCTGTGTCATGTTCCCTGACGAGGGATCAAACCTGGGTCCTCCGCACTGGGAGCACAGAGTCTTAGCCAGTGGGCGACCAGGGGAGTCCCACCTCAAGCCTGTTTCTAAATAGGCCTCCATAGGCCTCTCTTCCCACGTCCACCATCGTGAAGCATGACACATTGCCACTAACAGGATGTTTTTCCTTAGGCGTGAGTGTGACTTCAAGAGGCTGTTTGGAGGAATGTGGACAGAAATGACCACACAGATGGGGCCTTCACACTGTTGGAAAGAGCTGAGAGTGGGAAGAGAAGAGGGACTGGGCCAAGGTTGGGGGTGGTGTTCCCCCTTCACCATCTTCTGACATGGAACTCCAAGGAGTCAGAGAAGTCTACATTTGACCTGGTCTTCCCAGCCAGTTTGAAGGTACAGTTCATCTGTTGCTGTTGTTCCGTTTCTAGGTAATGTCCGACTCTGCGACCCCATGGGCTGCAGCACGCCAGGCTTCCCTGTCCTTTCCTGTCTCCCGGAGTTTGCGCAGACTCATGTCCACTGAGTTGGTAATGTCATCCAGTTTATCTAGAAAAATAAAATAGCATTTTATTTAATCTCTTATTGCTTGAATTATAACTGTTAAACATTTCGACATATGATACATGACCCATTTGTAATTTGACCCTGCTCCACCATGGAACACCCTGTGTAAAAGAACAAACACTTCTCAGGACAGTCTTAGGGTGATCTGGTCCCCACAGGCGTTCACCTGAGGAGGTAATCTGCAAGCTGACTCCTGTCTCCACATTGCCCCTGGGAGAATCGGGAGTGTCAGTGGCAATGCCTCCCAGCTTCCCTTGCCTGCAACCACTCAGTTTGGTGACAAGCTCCAGGCTTAGTGCTCAGCATTTTCAACAACAGTGCAGAATCCAAACTGGCCAGTTCCTCATTCTTTCCACTCTCTACCTCTGGAATATCTTTTCTTTATAATTTATCTAATTTCCTTGAACAGCTTGATATTTGACCAACAAAATAGACGTTTCTTTCTTTCTTTTTTTTTTTTTTTTTTTTGGCCACACCACTCAGCATATGGGATCTTTGTTCCCCAACCAGAGATCAAACCTTCACCTCATGCAGTGAAATCTCAGAATCTTAACCAGTGGACCGTCAGGGAAGACTCTTTGGAGGTTTATCTCCCTCTTATTTGTTTAACACACTACTACTACCACAGCTACTGTTGCTGAAAGGTATGCATGGGGGGGTCTGGATGCTCACCCCTCAAAAGTCAAAAAGCAGGCCAGGTTGGTGGAAAGTTTGCTTTATTTCAGATGCTGGCAACTGGGGGGGAGGGTGGTGGACATCTGTCCAAAGGCTGACAAGCAGGGGGTAAGAGCTTTTATAGACAGAGTGGGGATTGGGGTCACATGCAGAAACAACACAGTCCTCTCCAACAGTCATCTTCAGTTGGTCATCAGTGGTCTGATTAGCATCATGTTGGTTGTTTTAGGTACAGTTAATCTTCAATTCTGGGTGCATTTGTTCCCATTTCTTTGCAGCTCAAGTCCAAGTACAGTCTGGTCATTGTGTAGTTAACTCCTCCAGCTGGTGTTTTGATATCTATAAGACAGCTCACAGGATATGGCTCAGAATATTATCTATAACCCTTGAAAAAGAACTGAACGTCCTTGACTGTTCTTAATGACTACATTATTATTATTTAGTCTCCTTAGACTGTTTTGCTTTGCTTCAGCATTTTTCACTTCTCTGATTAAACTTATCCTTTGACTGAAGTTTCCCACAGGCAAAAGGAAGGCAGAGAACACGGTGGGGGGGCAAGAACCATACAGTCCTGCTCTGTCTCAATACTGCCATCCACACTGCCACCACTGCCCCTGGTCAGCACAGGGTCCTAAGGCTCATTTTCTTTTCCCAGAACACTCTAAATCCAAAAGATATTGTAGGGTATGCATCTTACCAACTCTAATGTACACTCATGTCCAAGACACTTTGGAATTCCAACTAAGTAAATAACACCAATACGGTGCCCAGATCTTAGAAGTGAGGTGTACCTGGGAAAATGAGCAATTCTTTAAGATATTACCCCATGAAGTACTTCTAACTTTTAATGTTGCTTAGAGGTAAGTGTGTAAATGTCACTTTTGATAATGTAATACTTTCGGTAAGACAGCCAAAAACATCCAAATTTAATTACTGCCACATAATTTACACAATTACTAACAATATGAGTGAGTGATAATTGCTCAGTCATGCCTGACTCTTTGCAACCCCATGGACTGTGTAGCCTGTCAGGCTCCTCTGTCCATGGAATTCTCCAGGCAAGAATACTGGAGTGGGTTGCCATTTCCTTCTCATAATACAGGAACATATAGTTTATTGTTATGTAATTTATTGGGGTTTTTTTCATTATTTTGCTTAGTTTTTAACTTTTGTCCTAAAATTACTTTCTATAAATGTCATATAAACTCTAGGGAGTTCTCTGGCAGTTCAATAGTTAGGACTCAGTGCTTTCACCGATGTGGGCCCAGGTTCAGTCCGTGGTTGGGGAACTAAGATCCCATAGACTGCTGCGGTATGGCCAATGTGTGTGTGTGTGTATGTGTCTGTGTGTGTGTTATATATATTCATGCATGCTCAGTCATGTCCGACTCTTTGTGACCTCATAGGCTGTAGCCCGCCAGGCTCCTCTGTCCATGGAATTTTCCTGGAAGGAATATTGGGGTGAGTTGCCATTTACTCCTCCAGGGAATCTTCGCTTCCCAGGGATTGAACCCCCATCTCCTGCAGCTCCTGCATTGTCAAGTGGATTCTTCACACTGAGCCATCTGGGAAGCCAGGTTATATCTACATAAACTTTAAAAGTTGTTCCATTGTAATTTGTTTCTTTTTATGATGCTTTGAATCTCCAGAAAAAGGCAATTTTTATGAAAGTGTTTTGCAACAATGCATTGATCAGTTACTGCATCATTTTTGTTTGCCAATAGTTATTCCTGTTACTTACCATGATTTACTTATTTATATGTTCAATAACCCTGGTCAACTATCAGAACACAAAATCAGTTAAGATACACAATAGAGCAAAAACAGGAATTTTTCCCACAAAGAAGTAAAGCAGAATCAGTTCCTAAGTAGGCCATTTTCTCTTCTAGCTAGGTGCTGTAACAGAAAGAACTGAGGTTTGGACTGAAAATACGTGAGTACAAGTCTTGACTCCACCATCATCCACCTGAGGTCAAAACCTTCTCTGGCCCTTGATTTTCCCAGTGTAAAAAGAGGCGTGTACTGATACTGATTCTCTGCTCTACCACACCTGAAGTCATATGAAGATCAATTGATAAAATGCTTTGTTAACAGTATATGAATATGCTATTTGTGATTATCCCACAGCATGCAAAATCTGTTCATTGGATCATGATCCCTCATGCTGCAGTGGTGTGGCAGACTGTAGGAACAGTCCTCTCTCTTTACTGAAATTGTACATTGAGAATAATTACCTCCTTAAATTTTGCACCCTACCTTGATGCCTACCTTGTCTCACCCCAGCCGTGGCCCTGATTCCTTGGAGGGAGACCCAAAGCCTGCAGCTGTAGGAATAAGCCAGTGTAATTGTTTCCTGGTCTAGTGTGCTCTGGTGCTGAAGGGATTCCATCCTAGGATTCCATCCTAGAGGGATTGACCTACTACATCCCCCTCCATTCCTCTGCACTGGGCTCACAGTGTGGGCCTCGAAGTCATTGAATTTTAACTTCACGTCCCATCTTGTCTTAAGTCTTTGCTCTCTGCAAACTTTACATCTGCGCATACATTTCAGGGGGAAAAAAAGTGCAAGAGCACCTATGGACCTCTGTTGTAGATTCTCTTTGGAACTTTGAGACTGTGGGTTCATGTACCCCACCAAACTTGGGGGATTCTGGACCACTGGTCTTTGATATATTTTCCCTCCATTTTTGGAACTCCAACTACACATATATTACACAACTTGATATTGTTTCACAAGTCACTGAGATTCTGTTCATCTTTTTCGACCATTTTCTCCCTATACTTCATTTGAATAATTTCCACCAACCTGTCTTCAATTTGACTCTGCTGTGTTCTGCAGTTCCATTCTGCATTAGGTCTATACCATGGATGCATTTGATAATCCTTAATCCTGGCCTTACTTATAAGACATGGCCATGCCCATTTGGATTTCAACAGAAAGCTTTATTTATTTATTTTGGATTTTAATAGAAAGCCATACTTATTTCTGGTTTTTCCAGTATGTATGGATGTGAGAGTTGGACGATAAAGAAGATGGAGCACCAAAGAATAGATGCTTTCGAACTGTGGTGCTGGAGAAGACTCTTGAGAGCCCCTTGGACAGCAAGGATATCAAACCAGTCAATCCTAAAGGAAATCAACTCTGGATATTCATTGGAAGGACTGAGGCTGAAGCTGAATCTCCAATACTTTGGCCACCTGATGTGAAGAGCTGACTCATTGGAACAGACCCTGATGCTGGGCAAGACTGAAAGCAGGAAAAGGGGGAAACAGAGGATGAGATGGTTGGATGGCATCACCAACTCAATGGACATGAGTTTGAGCAAACTCCAGGAGATAGTGAAGGACAGGGAAGCCTGTTGTGCTGCAGTCCATGGGGTCACACAGAGTCAGACGTGACTGAATGAATGAACAGCAAGAAAACTTTATGAGTTCCACAAGTCTATCTTAGTTGCAAGACCCGACTTCAAACTAGTACAGAAATTTCTGCCTAAAATTCTGTTAATAGCTAAAACTCTCAGTTGGGTTCCCTGAAGTCTCGCCCTGCATATATTCCTGTTAGAAGTCAGCCAGGACTTTGAGAGGAATTTATATGCAGATTTTGTAGTTACTCTCTGTGACTCGCTCCCTTCTGGGATGTCCTCCATCAGTTTTCAATTTTAGGGCAGTTTTGACAGTCCTAAAATCTCATCTCAGTCTTCAGCTAGTAAGACCACCACTTTAAAAAATAATTTTTATTGAAATATAGCTGATTTATACTGTTGTGTTAGTTTCAGGTATAAAAGTGATTCAGTTACTCTGTTTTAGATTCTTTTTTAGACTCTTTTCCATTATAGATTACTATAAGATACTGAGTATAGTTTGTTTTTTGTTTTTTGATTCTTTTTCATTATAGGTTATTACAAGATATTGAGACTAGTTCCCTGTCACTTTCTAATTTAGCTCTATTCTACCATGTGTCTTGTGTTGCTAAAAAATAGAAGTGCCCTTAGTGGAAAAGCCTGATAAATTGGAAGTAACCAAGTTTCTTTCCCTTCTTACAAGACTCATATTCCCTGCCATCTTTAGATTGCTCACAAGTGCCTTCAAGCAATAGCATTTAAAAGAGGTTTTTGGTCTAGGGTTAATCACTGTTATCAGGAGATAAGTCAGTTCAATACAAGATACTATCATTTCCAAAGCTAAAACCTCACTTTCCATAGCATTTTAAAGGAGTTATTCTTCCTTAGACACTTAATTGTAGTAAAATCATATACAGTGAAGATAAATCTTTCTAGTTTTCACTGTGTAAAATATACATAACTGAGAAATTTACCATTTTCACCATTTTTAAGTGGTGTTAAATATACTCATACTGTCGTATAACCATCACCATCATCCACCTCCAGCACTTTTTCATCATCCCAAACTGAAATTCCATATCCTTGAAACAAAATTCCCCACTACCCGCTCTGTCTAGGGTTTCCCCGGTGGCTCAGCAGTCAAGAATCTGTCTGAAATACAGATGACACGGGTTAAGCCTGAGTCGGGAAGATTCCCCTGGAGAAGGAAATGGCAATCCATGCCAGCATTCTTGCCTTAGAAATCCCATGGACAGAGGAGCCTGGTGGGTTACAGTCCATGAGGTCACAAAAAGGTATAACAGGACTTAGCAGCTAAACAACAACCACAAAAACCCCTGCCTGTCCCCGACTCCTAGTAACCACCATTCTATTTTCTGTCTCCATGAATTTGACTGTTCTAGTACCTCATATAACTGGTATCATACAGTATTTGTCCTTTTGTTAGAACACTTCCTTGTCAAAATTAATGAACTCCTGGTTAAAGATAGCTGCGGTCTTTTGTTTGTTTGTTTTTACTATTGACTGATTGATTGATTTGATCACACCAAGTCTTAGGGGATCTTTGATTTTCATTGTGGCAGGTGGGATCTTTAATTGCAGCATGTGGGATCTAGTTGCTTGACCAAGGATTGAATCCTGGCCCCCTGTGTTAGGGGTTTGGAGTCACAGCCACTGGACCACCAGGGAAGTCCCTAAAGATGATTGTTTAACCCACAGTTTTATCCCCATGCCCTCCCCATACACCACTAAAATAATAGTAAAGGAGGTAAAAGTTGCAACAAGAGATGGGAAACGACCATCCACAATGAGCCAGGAAACCACCAAGAGATAAGAATTTTCAGCAGATTGCAGTCAGGCAGCCTCCTGGTGATGATCAGGGGGCCTTTTGGCAATGGTTACAAAGGGGCTTAGTCAGCTTCAGAGGTGACCAGGTTTCTGAGGTGACCAAGGCTCTTCTGTGGCCTTGGTACAAGGTCTCGCACCTGTGGCCTTGGAGCAGGACTCAACAGAACCTACTGTATAGCACAAGGAAGTCTGCTCAATGTTATGTGGGAGCCTGGATGGGAGAGGGATTTGGGGGAGAATGGATACTTGTGTGTGTGTGGCTGAGTCCCTTCACTGCCCACCTGAAACTATCACAACATTGTTATGGGGAATCTAAAACAATAAAATAAAAAACTGGTGAATAAAACCAAAAACAAGCAGACTCACAGATAAAGAGAACAAACTAGTGGTTACCAGCGGGTGAGGGAGAAGGGCAACACAAGGGTGAGGGCAAAGGAGGTAGAAACTACTGGGTGTAAGACAGGCTCAAGGATGTATCATACAACATGGGGAATATAGCCAATATTTTGTAATAACCGTAAGTGGAAAACTAACCTTTAAAACTTTTTTTCAATTTTTTAAAATTTTAACTAAATAAAAGAGTGGCCTCCCACCTGATCACCATCAGTGAAGTCCTTCCATCAGTGAGTCCACTACAAACACAAAGGCCCAATCACAAGGATGATTCATGATCTCATTCTTACAAATGCGCCAGTGGTCACCAGACTTCAGTGAAAGCCTCCAACACGAAAGACTCACTCTAAAATAAGCATACAAAATCAAGGCCAAGAAGCAGGTGTTAGTCCCTCAGTTGTGTCTGACTTTTTGGGACCCTGTGGACTATTGCCTACCAGGCTTCCCTGTCCATGGAATTCTCTAGGCAAGAATGCTGGAATGGGTAGCTATTTCCTTCTCCAGGGGGTCTTCCGGACCCAGGGATCGAACCCAGGCCTCCTAGATTGCAGGCAGCCAGCAGGGAAGCCCATGGGAAGTCCCCAAGAAGCAAGGGGAACTGTTAATACAGCAAAGAATATACATAGTCAAAAACAGGCACCACCAGGACATATCAGGCCTACCTTACAATGCATATAGCCTTGGACTTCTGTCCTGCATGAAGGAAATAAAAGCAATTCAGGAAAATAATTTTTAAATATCTCTAAGTATTTGTTCTGTGAAATAAATCTTCATTTATTATAGCTGGAAATTAATAGTGAATGTCTACAATGGATGAATCAAGAACTGATGCTATAAGCATATTATTTAGAGATGCAGATAACCACCAGGAGAAGCAGCTAAAAAGAATTAGAGGCCTCCATAGGTCCATGGCTGGGGAGAGGTAGGCTAGGAATAATTGCTATGCTTCCTAAGCCCTTCTGCATGTTATGAAGGTTTAACCTTATGCGTGTACTAGTGGCACTTTGATTTTTTTTTTAATTTTTTTCAAAGAAAATGACTTCACGATTTTTTTTCTCATGTACTATTGTTTCATTCTGGAATTTTCCAATTAAGCTTTTGGCTAAACACATACATATGATAATGATAATTATTCAGGAAACTGGGAGATTTGTAAAAACATTGTGCGCCATTAGAGTAATCAAGCTCGGCTCTAACACATCTTGGCTTTTCAGGATAATTAGACCACACTGGAGGCCCAGATGGGGTGAATGAGAAAGCCATGGGTGTCTGCCATAGAGAACCACTCAACTGGCAATTGAAATTTGCATGTTAACTTAGTACACAACAAGAAATGAATAAAAATGCTTGGATTTGGGGCAAAATGTTTTATTTTAAAAACCAAACTTAGAACATAGGTGCAGTGATGGATGTCCCACACAACTCATTTAAGCCTTCATGTATGAAAACAATCTTCAAAACTACAAGTAGTTTCTTCTATATCTTCTGGTTTTTTGGTGTTTTTTTTAAAGGTCACCTCCCACTGTGAGTATTTTTGCTGTAAATTCACAAAATATGAAAAAAAAAAGAGAGAGAGAGAAACTATGGGCTGTAGCTCGCCAGGCTTCTCTGTCCATGGAATTCTCCAAGCAAGAATACTGGAGTGGGTAGCCATTCCCTTCTCCAGGGCATCTTCCCAACCCAGGGATTGATCCCAGGTCTCCTGCGCTGCAGGCAAATTCTCTACTGTCTGAGCCACCAAGGAAGCCCCACGGGGGGAAAAAAAACAACTATTAATTCATCTGACAGATATTTTGCATGTCTGCTCTGTGCAAGGCCCTGAGTTGGTGCTCAGAATGCAATGGTGGAAAGGCACATATAGTCCCTGCTCTAGGTATAACTTACAGAATATGCATATGGAAACAAGCAATTTCACCACCACGTGGTTAGCACAAAGGCCTTAGTACAGGTCGGATAGGATCACGTGAGAGGAGCAACTGTTTCAGATGCTTCTCTCAGGACATCAGTGGGGAGCTCCTGAACTGACATGGTACCTAGGCTGAGAGCTGCAGTGGGAAGGCTCAGAACGAAAATCTGATAGAAGTTTAACATGGCTTGTGGAATAGAGGACAAAGGCTGCGAAGTGGAGAGAACGGGGACAGTGAGATGGGAGAGTTAAGCAGGAGCCAACTTCCACAGGGTCTTGTAAACAACATACCCTGGCTTAACTCGAAGAATAAGTAAGGTTGAGGGGAGAGGCTTGCAGGCCAGTTCTGGCATCATCAGATTTGCATTTTAGAAACATTTTCCTCAGATAAACTCATTATAGATTAATTTTCATTATTTTGGAAAGATAAGACTTTCCAATCAGACCCACTTCTTACCCATTTCTATTGCTTGTTGTTAAGATCAAGGGACAAATATTTGAATAATGCTAAGAACATGTAATTAACTATAGAGTACTAAATTTTCTAAGATTTTATTGGAGTACTGCTGCTTTAAATGTTGTGTTAGTTTCTGCTGCACAGCGTAGTAAACCAGCCATACATATACACATATCCTCTCTTTTTTTGGGGGGGAGGAAGCTTACCATTTAGGCCACACAGAGCATTGAGGAGAGTTCCCTGTGCTATACAGTCTAGAGTGCTATTAATGTATAAAGTGCTTTACCGTAGGCACTCCCACTGCATATACTTAGGTTACAGAGGGAAATGTGGTCCTGATCTTGCCACTCTGACCTTGTATAATGGGAGATACATAACTCAGAGGGCTACTATAAATTGAAACAATGAAATTATGTCTTCTGTGCATTTAGCTATATGAGTTCAAAAACCACGCTCTGAAAAGGGATAGTAATAAAGACAGTAACAATCACACTCATGTGCATGCAGCCAGAGCAAACAGGGGATGGAAACCATCCTCCACATCGGCATTAGTTAGTCTGTTTCAGTGCATTTCTCGTAAAATAAACATCTCACTGTGCTGAAAGTGGCTCAGGTATTTGAAGGGACGTATTTTAAAAGAAAATCATAGCCCTGAAAGGCCAGTCAAAAATGCCATATGTTAACTGAAGGACTAGCAGCCCATCCCAATTCTGGAGCAAAAACTGGCTATGAGGGTATAATAGGCATATTCCTAATAGATATAAATATGGCCCCCAAATCTTTCAAGGGCTTCCCTGGTGTCTCAGATAGTAAAGAATCAGACTGCAATGCAGGAGACTTGGGTTTGTTCCCTGGGTCAGATCCCCCGCAGAAAGAAATGGCAATCCACTCCAATATTCTTGCCTAGAGAATTCCACAGACAGAGGAGCCTGGCAGGCTACAGTCCATGAGGTCACAAAGCATCAGACATGATTGAGCCACTAATACTTTTCACTTTCACTAAATCTTCCAAATTCTACTTCCAGTTAAGCTGTTAAAAAGTCACAACAGAGCACCTCTTCTAGTATAAATGTAGGGAAAAATTTGATAAAGTACTTTACAGTTATCAGAAATTAGTCTGAAGAATGTAAATTCTAGAGAAGGAGGACAAGACTTCAGAGATGAGGAGGGATTAGTGGCCAAGGGGGGCACTGGCCAAGTCTGGGCACAGCCTAGCAGATGATGGGAACTTCCATAGCCAGAGTTCTCTGCTTGGTTAAGACACCACTGGAAAAAAAAAAAAAAAAAAGAAGACACCACTGATAAATTAAACATCTCTGTGGGCTAGAGAAGCAGAGAATAAAACATAAAAGAACTTAAAACATAGAGCTAGGGACTTCTGTGGTCATCCAGTGGTTAAGAACCTGCCTTCCAATGCAGGGAACATGGGTTTGATATCCCTGGAAGGGGAACTAAGATCCCATATGCCATGGGGCAGCTAAGCCTGTGCTGCAACTACTGAAGCCTGGGGCCTAGAGCCCATGCTCCGCAACAAGAGAAGCCACTGCAGTCAGAAGCCCTTGCATGGCAGCTAGGGAGCAGACCCTGCTTGCCACAACTAAGAAAGCCCAAGTACTCCAACAAAGACTCAGCACACTCAAAAATTAATTAGTTAATTTAATTAGACTAAATTAAATTTGAAAATACATTGGTTCTTTAAAGCAAAAGCAATAATGTCTTGTGGGAGCTTACACACAGAAATAAAATATATGACAATAATAATACAAAGAGAGGATGTAAATAGAATTACATTAAGGTCCATACATTGTTTATAAAGTAATAAAAAGATAATTCAGTCTAGACGACAGTAAGTTATGGATGCATTTTATAATTTCTAAGGCAACCACTAATATAAATGCAAAAAAGTAGAGCTAGATTTCCAATAGAGGTGGTAAAAATGAATAATAAAAATTATTTGATTAAGACCAAAGAAAGCAGAAAAGAACAAATAAACAAAAAGTAGAACAAAACAAAAGAACAAAGGAAAACAAATAGTAAAAAGGTAAACTTAAATGTAATCATATCAGTAATTATGTTAAATATAAATGGACTAAATATTCCAAGTAAAAGTTGCTGCTGCTGCTGCTGCTAAGTCACGTCAGTGTCCGACTCTGTGTGAGCCATAGACGGCAGCCCACCAGGCTCCCCCATCCCTGGGATTCTCCAGGCAAGAACACTGGAGTGGATTACCATTTCCTTCTCCAATGAAAAGTGAAAAGTGAAAGTGAAGTCGCTCAGTCACGTCCGACTCTTAGCAACCCTATGGACGGCAGCCTACCAGGCTCCTCTGTCCATGGGATTTTCCAGGCAAGAGTACTAGAGTGGGTTGCCATTGCCTTCTCTAAGAAAAAGTTAGGACTTGTCAAATTGAATATAAATAGAACATTTAGTTATACGCTATTACAAAGCACACATTATAAATAAAAGGATACAGATAGATGAAAGTCAAAGGATTAAAAAGATATGCCAAGCAACACTAGTCATGAGAAAGCAGTTATAGCTCAATTAGTATCAGGTAAATCACCTGAAAAAAAGTGTTTCATAATGATTGTTTTCATAGACATTTCAAAAGGGTTGCTTCATCAGGAGAGAGTAACAATCCAAACTGCATGCACTAAATAACAAAACTGATAGATATAAAAGAAAAATAGATAAATCTATACTCATAGAGGTTTTTAACATACCCTTCTCAGTAACTGATAGAACAAGCAGAAAAAAAAAATCAAAATATTTGAAGAACATTCTCAACAAACTTTTATAAAATACTACACTTAACAACTGCAGAATACACATTCTTTCTAAGTGCCTATGGTGAAGCTGAAACTCCAATACTTTGGCCACCTGATGCGAAGAGCTGACTCATTTGAAAAGACCCTGATGCTGGGAAAGATTGAAGGCAAGAGGAGAAGGGGATGACAGGGGATGAGATAGTTGGATGGCATCACCGACTCAATGGACATGAGTTTGAGTAAATTCTGGGAGTTGGTAATGGACAGGGAGGCCTGGCATGCTGTGGTCCATGGGGTCGCAAAGAGTCGGACACGACTGAGTGACTGAGCTGAACTGAGAACATTCATTAAGAAGTCAGGCTGTAAAACAAGTAATAAATTCAAAGGACTGCATGCAGAGCATAATCTCTGACCATGATGGAAATAAATGAGAAATTATTTTAAAAAAGGCAACTATAATATTCTCCAATGTCTGGAAATTATGCCACACACTTGGAAATAATTTATGGGTCAAAGAAGAAATCACATTGGAAAGTTAGAAAACATTTCTAACTGAATGGTAATAAAAACAATGCATATCAATCATGTGGGATATAGCCAAGGTGGTTGTTCGAAGGAAACTTACAGGTTTAAATGCTTATGCTAGAAAAGAAGAATTCTTTAACATCCATAATTTAAGCTTCTACCTTAAGAAGCTGAGAAAATAAGAGCAAATTAAAACCAAAATAACTAGAAGGAAAGAAATAATGAAGATAACAGAAGTCAATAAAATGGAAAACAAACATAGATAAAATTAACAAAACCCAATCTAGTTCTTTGGAAAGATCAATAAAACTGATAACCCCCTAGCAAGACTGATAGAGGGAAAAAAGAAAGAAGACTCAAATTATAGGGGAAACATCACTGCAGAGCCTACAAATGTTAAAAGTTTGTTAACAGGTTATTATGAATAAGTTAATACCAATACATTCCACAACTTAGATCAAATTTCTTTTTAAAAAAACAGGGAAATTGATAGAAGAAACAGAAAATCTCAGAAGTTCTACTGTATGAATATCAAGTTTTACAGAAAAGAAACTTATTAAATGGGGATCAAATTCACTAACACTTGCTAAAGTAAGATGTGATCACAGAAAAAGACTTTAGGAAATTGTTGCAGTATGCTTGTGCTTAGTCATTTCAGTCGTGTGTGACTCTTTGAGATCCCATGTACTGTAGCCCACCAGGCTCTTCTGTCTGTGGGATTAGCCAGGCAAGAATACTGGAGTAGGTTGCCGTGCCCTACTCCAGGGGATCTTCCCCACCCAGGGATCGAGTCTGCGTCTCCTGGGTCTCCTGCAATGCAGGTGGATTCTTTACTGCTGAGCCACCAGGGCAGCCCAGGGAATTGTTGACTCTACCTAAATTTTACTTGCTGCAAGAAAGTATTTGTGGAGATTGGGAATGACATATTTACAGATCTATGTATAAAATAGATAACTAATGAGAACCAGATGTACAAGCTGGGTTTAAAAAAGGCAGAGGAACCAGAGATCAAATTGCTGACATCCATTGGATCATAGAGAAAGAAAGGGAATTTCAGAAAAACATCTACTTCTCTTCACTGACTATGCCAAAGCCTTTGACTGTGTGGACCACAACAAAATGTGGAGAATTCTTTAAGAGATGGGAATTCCAGACCACCTTACCTGCCTCCTGAGAAATCCGAACACAAGTCAAGAAGCAACAGTTAGAACCTTACATTGAACAACTGACTAGTTCAAAATTTTGAAAGGAGTACAAGGCTGTATATTGTCATCCAGCTGATTTAACTTATATGCAATGTATATCACACGAAATGCCAGGCTGGATAAACCACAAGCTGGAATCAAGATTGCCAGGAGAAATATCAACAGTCTCAGATATGCAGATGATACCACTTTAAAGGCATTAAGTGAAGAGGAACTAAAAAAGAGTCTCTTGATGAAGATGAATGAGGAAAGAAAAAATGCTGGCTTAAAACTCAACATTCAAAAAACTAAGATGATGGCATCTGGTGCCATCATTTCATGGCTAATAGAAAAGGAAAAGTAGAAGCAGTGACAGATTTTATTTTCTGGGGCTCCAAAATCACTGTGGGATGGCGACTGCAGCCATGAAATTAAAAGACGCTTGCTCCTTGGAAGGAAAGCTATGACAAACTTAGACAGTGTATTAAAAATCAGAGGCATCATTTTGCCGACAAAGTTTCACATAGTCAAAGCTACAGTTTTTCCAGTAGTCATGTATGTATGTGAGAGTTGGACCATAAAGAAGGCTGAGCACCAAAGAATTGATGCTTTCAAACTGTGGTGCTGGAGAGGACTCTTGAGAGTTCCTTTGACAGCAAGGAGATCAAGTCAGTCAATCCTAAAGGAAATCAACCCTGATTATTCATTGGAAGGACTGATACTGAAACTGAAGCTCCAATACTTTGGCCACCTGATGCAAAGAGCTGACTTATTAGAAAAGACCCTGATGCTGGGAAACATTGAAAGCAAAAGGAGGTGAGGGTGGCAGAGGATGAGATGGTTAGATAGCATCACCAACTCAATGGGCATGAATTTTGAGCATACTCCAGGAGATAGTGAAGAACAGGGAAGCCTGGCATGCTACAGTCCATGGGTTTGCAAAGAATTCAACATGACTTGGCGACTGAACAACAACATATGAGAACCTATTGTGTAGCACAGAGATCTCTACTCAGTGCTCTGTGATGGCCTAAATAGGACGGAAATCCAAAAAAGAGGGGATATACATATACACAAAGCTGATTCACTTTGCTGTACAGCAGAAACTAACATACATTGTAAAACAACTGTATTGCAATAAAAATTTTAAAAGGAAAGAAAGAAAGGACAGACTTGCGAGGCTGCTGCAAAGAGTGTGTTTAGTGGACAGCTTTCAATCCAAGTCCATGCTCAGAAGTCCATGCTTTTCCTGGGTGGCCGAGGCCAGTGACGGTATAGCAGGAGTCCTAGGGCCTGACAGTTTCTGTCTGATGTGGGACTATTCTAAAGAGTAATCTTTGCTCCAGGATTCCTGTTAGGTTGACTCGAGATTTTGTCAAATCTGCAAATTCTGCTTGCTCCATCCTGCTTCCACTCCCATTTTCACAGGCATTACCTCCAATAAACCTCTTTCATTCCTGTCTCAGTATCTATTTCTGAGAAGAGCGAAGTGACACACACGCTGAATTTAGAACTCCTAAGGTGTGGCTCCTCCAAAGTATGTAAAATGACTGACCCAGGCATTTGTCTTTCTTTTTGCATCATTCAGGAAATGCATTTGACTGCTAGTTAAGAGAGACTTAAAATAATGCTGACACAAGTAAGATAGTTGACAGGCCAAGTTGGTAAGGTGGCTCCACGGTGTCAAGAAAGTCCCAGCCTTCTAGGCACTCCAGCCAGTCAGGTGAATGAAACATGGGGTCTAGACTAGACCAGACCAGGCAAGTGGCCACTCAATGACCCTAGATGATGCTACATGAAACAGAATTACTTAGTCATGCCTCTTCCAAAAACTGTGAAACATAACAAAAGGTAATTGTTTTAAATTACTGAATCTTAGGGTGGTTTGTTATATAGCAGAAGATAGCCAGAGCACATCTCCTAACTAATAGAGAGGAAAAAATTACCATAAAATCTTATATGTAATACCTTGATACAGTAGTATTTGGAAATTGTTACTTTCTTGCTTTATTTTTACATGCTGCCTGGTTTTTTCTTTTAAAGAAGTCTTCATACTCATGTTTGTATCTAGCTTTTTATCTTAAATATTCTCTTATGTATAACTGATTCACTTTACCGTATACCTGAAACTAACAGGTTAGTTTTGCAAAGCAACCATATGGAATTTTATATATATATATTTATATATATATATATATATATATATATATATATATATATATATATATATATTCTCTTATAAGCCTGTGCCCATTTGCCATGTAACTTTAAAGAGTCATAAAATGAGGAGACATACTTTTTATTATGATACAATTCACATAAATCCACTTTTTCAAGTGTAAAAGTTAGAATCTTCATAACGTAGTGTAACTACCACCACTATCTAATAATTCCAGACATTTTCATCACCCCAAAGAGAAACCATTAGCAGTCACTCCCCATTCCTAGACCCCAGCCATAACCCCCAGCCCCTGGCAACCACTAATCCATTAATCTATTTTATGTCTCTATGGGTTTTCCTACTCTGAACATTTCATATCAATGGAATCATATGGTACGTGGTTTTTGTGTCTAATTTCTTTCATTTAGTGTAACGTTTTTAAGGTTCACCCATGTTGTAGCACGTACCAGTACTTCATTCATTTTATGGCTATAATATCCTATTGAATGGGTACATATATTTAGTTTATGCGTTTATTAGTTAATAGATATTTAGGTTGTTCCCACTCTATTATAAATAACACTGCTATAAACATCTGTGTAAAAGTTTTTTGTGGGATACGTATTTTCACTTTTCATGGTCACATACCCAGGAATGGAACAGTGGCATCATATGGTAACTTTATGGTCAACTTTTTGAGGAACTGTCAAACTTTCCCGAATAGGATGCACTACTTAACAATTTTTCCACAACCTTACTAACACTTGTTCTTGTCCATCTTTATAATTACTAGCCATCCCAGTAGGTAGGAATTGGCAGCTCACTGTGGCTTTGATTTGCATTTCCCTAAAGATCAATGATGTTAAGCATCTTTTTCTGTGCTTTTTTTGGCCATTTGTATATCTTCTTTGGAAAAATGTCTATACAAATCCTTTACACATTTTTTTAAATTTACTTTTCATTGAAGTATATTTGATTTACAATGTTGTGCTAATTTCAGCTGTATAGCAAAGTGATACATACATACATATACATTCTTTTTTAATATTGTGTTCCATTATGGTTTACAAATTTTAATCCAGAAATTTGTTTTTCAATTTAATGTGTTATAACTTCTGTTAAAGACTTGTTTACATATTCTTTATATATCCTGAATCTCTTATCAGATCTATGATTTGCAAATAGTCTCTCCCATTCTGTGAGTTGTCTCTTCACTTTCTTGATAATGTCCTTTGAAGCACAAAAGTTAATTTTTATGAAATCTAATTTACCTATTTTTCTTTGATTGTTTGAGCTTTTTGTGGCATAGCCAAGAAATCGCTACCTAATCCAGGTCAAGAAGATTTACCCCAATGTTTTCTTCTATGACAGTTGTCTTCAACCTTTTTGGCACCATGGATCAGTTCCTGGAAGATAATTTTCCATAGACCAGGGTGGGTGGAAGAGATGGTTTTGGGATGATTCAAGTGCATTACATTTATTGTGCTCTTATTTCCAATCTAATACTGCCACTGATCTGACAAGATCTAACAGTCCACAACCCAGAGTTTGGGGACCCCTGTTCTAAGAATTTTATAGTTTTAGCTCTTACATTTAGGTCTTTGATTTATTCTCATTTTTATCTATACTGTGGAAGTGATTTTGAATCTTGTTTGTCAAATGGAGATGGAATAAAGAGACTTTCATATCAAACAGGAATGGTTAGAGGTGGGAGAGTGACACGTATGTTCTGAGAAGCAATGAATTCAGCATGGCCAGAGCCTAAGGCACACAGAGAATATGTTGGGAGTTGCAATGAATAACCAGGGGCATACCAAAAGACACTGAGGTGCAGGAACCTTCTTTCTCCCATATTCTCCATTACCCAATCCCCAAGCAAACACAAATGTAAGTTAAAAAAAAAAGTGTGCCAGCTAGAAACGTAACTTTGGACAAGCCTCCCATCCTTTTCATCTCCTCTTCCAACCTGACTGCCTCTCCAATGTAGAAATTCTAGACTTTCTATTGTTGAAAACATTCAATGGAGAGGTAGCTTTTTTTTTTTTTTTCTGTAGGCCAGCAGACATAACTGATGGCTCTTAAGCAGGGGAGCAACATGGGATTCGGGTTTTCAGAAACAAAGGTAGTGAAAGGTGCCACTTTCTCAGCCTTTTTCTAGTACCTAAGTTAGAGATTCACATGCATGATACACTATGGGCTATCACACTGATCAGCTGCACTTATGCACAGTTCCTGGTGCCCTAGGGTGCAGGAAGCCATGAACTGAAAACATAAAATAGAATGAGCAAGATTGGTGATTGACTGGGTGCAGCCAGATAAGGATTCTGATTTCAAGACTGGACACCTGAGTGAGTCCTGGGGCCAGTGTTAAGGACAGAGAGCGTGGATAAAGGCAGGTTTATTGGGGGGAATGGAGTGGATGCATATATTTTTGAACATGTTGAGCTGGAAGTGCCTCAGGGACACCCAAACAACTGTATCTAGTATATGTACCAGTGTGACCCTGGAAGTCAAGAGATCTGGAATGAAGATGTAAATTTGGGAATTAGTTAAAATATGAAAAAGGATGCCCTCACTCAGGAAGCATGGAAGATAAGCTAGGTCCAAGGCCTGGAAGCAGGAGGAAATAACAGAAGTAAGAGTTCAGCTCCTTAGCAGGAAACTTGTACTGAAGCAGGTATTTCATAGTCTTCCTTCGAAGCTCTTGTGAACCAGACCCAACACAGCCATTAGTCTTCTGTACTACTTCCCTCTCTGTTTCCTGCCAGGCTTCTCACCATTTGTTCACTCAGCTCACCAGACATCCTACCTATGCTCTGCCTTCATCCAACTTCATCCAACTTACAGAAAAGCTGCTCTGTTCTAGGTTCTGATCATATAGTAGTGACCAGAGTAACATCGGGAGAATGCAATGGCAACCCACTCCAGTACTCTTGCCTGGAAAATCCCATGGGCGAAGGAGC
The DNA here is from genome assembly GCF_033118175.1 of Dama dama. NCBI lineage: Eukaryota > Metazoa > Chordata > Mammalia > Artiodactyla > Cervidae > Dama > Dama dama. The sequence continues at coordinate 49,406,472 of NC_083684.1, forward strand.
TTGGTAGGCTGCAGTCCATGGGGTCGCGAAGAGTCAGACATGACTGAGAGACTTCACTTTGACTTTTCACTTTTCTGCACTGGAGAAGGAAATGGCAACCCACTCCAGTGTTCTTGCCTGGAGAATCCGAGGGACGGGGGAGCCTGGTGGGCTTCCGTCTATGGGGTCGCACAGAGTCGGACACGACTGAAGCGACTTAGCAGCTGCAGCAACAGCAGAATAACATCCTTATCTCAAAATGTTTAGATTCTAGTGAACGGGACAGAGAGGCCCAACTAAACATACTAGAGGGAGATGGGACCTCCCTGGTGGCTCAGCAGTAGAGAAGCCACCTGCAATGCAGGACACATGGTTCCCCTGAAGAATAAAATGGCAACTGACTCCAGTATTCTTGCCTGGGAAATTTCATGGAAAGAGGAGCCTGGTGAGCTATAGTCCACAGGGACACAAAAGATCAGACACAACAGAGCGACTAAACAATTAGAGGAAGATAAACGCTATGAAGAAAAAGAAAGCAGAGCAAGGGCATGTAGAGTGATTCAGGTGGTATCATGATAAATAGGACAATAAAGACTCATGTGCAGAAGCAACATTTGAGTAGAGATCTGAATGAAGTGGGCAAGTTTGAGGTGAAAAAGGGATGGCCAGAACAGAATGGTGAAGCAAGGAAACAAGGAACTAAATCATGTATGTCTCTATAGGGCAAAGTAAGGAGTCTAGCTAGCTTTCATTCTGTGTGACATGAGCTCACTGGGGAGAGGAGTATTGAGTAGAGGAGGGATACAATCTAACTTCGATCTTAACAAGATCCCTCTGGCTGCTGTGTTGAGAATTATGGGGACAAAAGCAGAGGTAGAAGGGCCTTCTAGGAGGCTGTTTCAATAATTCTGGGTGGTTTGTTGTAGGGCAGAGGTGGAGATGGCGAGAAATGATCAGATTCAGGATACAGTCTACACTTGAAAAGGATAGAATTTTGCAGTCAGAACAGATACAGGTCTGAGTGAGAAGTCCCACTATTATAAGGATGAACAGTTGCGTGGCAAGATTAGGTTTAGAGGGGAAATCTTCAGACACACAAACTTGCCAATTAAACATTCAACTAAAGATGCTGAAGAGGCTGTGGATATCCCCTGACATATAAGTAAAGAAAGGATTTGGGAGCTGTTTAGCCATCAGCCACTGTAGTCACCCCCAACTGTGCACCCTGAGGGAATTCAGAATGGAGAAAAGGTTTACTAACATTAAAGAAATGATTTCAATGAGCCCAGACTCCAACTTCTTCCCATACACAGAAAAGTGTTGAATTCATTAACTTGAGATGTCTGGTTTTTCTTTAAGAGTAATCTTTTGATGTTAAACTACCTGGGTTTGTTGTTGTGCTGTTTTTCAAGAACTCCTATATATCCTGGCTCCTCCCTTACTTCTTCCCAGCAGTCCCTCAGAGCTGAGAGGCTGTCTCCAGAGTTAAGTCCTCAGCAAACCCCCCCGGAAGAAAGCACAATTCTCATGCTGAGCTTTTTTTTTTTTTTTTTTAAGTTAACAGTGCTATGGCTACAATGAATCCAGAGTTCACAGAACTGAACAAAACTGCAGCCAGTAGGATTCGGTCTGTGAGAAATGGTACTGAAAGCAATGAGAACCATTTGAAAGCTTTGGACAGAATCCCACGTCTGAGCAGCGAAGGGGAGTAGAGGGGAGACTCGCTGGGTAACAGATGCTGTAATGACGGCTCCAAGAGGGGCGCAGTTGCTTCCAAAGGAAAATGACCAGGTCTCAGAGGTGCTCACCAAGAGCTTCGAGGCACGTTAGAACTTTCCAGCTAGAGGGATCCGCTTTTGCAATGACACCGGACTCAGGACGGGTTTCAAAGGGTCTGGAAATGGCGTAGGCCACAGCGGAGGTCAAGAGGACCGCGCGCGGCGCCACGCCAGCCCACAGTATCCTTACATTCCGAGGCTCCTGGCCTATCCCTGGATCTCCTCTCAGGCCTCGGGGAACGACAGCGACACACCAGGCCAGCCACACTGCTAGGACTTCCAAGGCCGCGAAGGAGCCCTGAGCCACCGGCCGCCAGACGAGTCTCGCGAGAGCTCGGCCTCCCCGTCCAGCATGCCCCGCGCCGCCGCCGCTGCCGCCGCCGCCGCCGCCGCGCCGCGGCTTGAGGGCGGGAGGCTGGGGGAGGGTAGCGGAGCCGGCGCCGCCGCCATGTTGGGTCTGAGGCGGCTGCTGTAGGCGCCGACGGAGCAAGTGGGCGAGCGGAGCGGCCACAGCGGCGTGGGATCTGCCTCTCTGCGAGCGGCCGGGAGCGGCGGCGGCGCCGGCGCCATGAGCGGGGGCACCCCTTACATCGGCAGCAAGATCAGCCTTATCTCCAAGGCGGAGATCCGCTACGAGGGCATCCTCTACACTATCGACACCGAGAACTCTACCGTAGCTCTCGCCAAAGGTATGTCGGGGCGGGCCTCGGGGTGGGAAGGCGGGCCGAGCGCTCGGGGCTGCGCCGAGCTCTCGGCTCGCGACCTCCTCGTTCCCTCCCTGCTCCCTTCCTGCTCCCTCCCCGCTCCACCGTCCTCCTTGGGGGGCCGCTCCCTTCCCTCGGTCCCGGCCCCGGCGTCGCGGGCCGGGCCGGGCCGCGGCCTCCCCGGGGCTCCCAGGCTTCCGCCTTCAATCCGGGGACTAAGGACCGCGGCCGGGGCGGGCGGGGCAGCCCTGAAGTCCGAGAACGGGCCGAAGAACACAGAGATACGCGTCTTCCAACTCCTAAATTCGGTGGTTCTGTCTTCTTAACCACCAAACAAAGCCTGAGTATTCAAAGAATTTTTCCGCCCAGCCAGAATTTAAAGCTCTGATTTGCTGATTTTCCAGCACCCATTTTCTCGCGTTTTTAATTTCAATTCGTTGCATATTCCTCAGGTGAACTTTAAGTAATGTGCCCAAACTTTGGGTTTCCCCTGCGACGCAGACGGCCTCGAAATGCCATTGGTACCTGGAGCAGATCACATCCCACTTGTTTCCTGTGTGGTATTTACCTGTTAAACCGGAATCCTTCTCCAAACCTGTTGTGCAACCATGTCTTTTCAAATGTTCGCTGCTCTCCTTTCGGCCTTGTTTTTGGAAATCCGATGGGAAGAAGGGTGCCAGCTTTTTCCGGGTCCCTTGTTCCCAGGGTAGATCTAAGTGGTCAGTGGGAGCTGACCGACCCCCGTGGAGGCTCTCTGGTGTCGGAGAGGAAGGTGTCCACCCCAAAGTACGTATCATCGCCCAGTCTTGGGGGTTTTGTTTCCGTTCACAAGTCTGGGTTTTTGTTCCACCAGGAAACCAGGAGGAAAATAAACTTTAGCTCCTGATCTTGAAAAAAACCTCACAAGTTTTGGGAACATGTAGGAGAGGGAAGCAAGATAACTAAGGTCATTTTCGCAGCACATCTGGGAGAGTTATAGAAAGAATAGCATGGTAAGGAGAAAAGTCCGGCGATAGGAAGAAAATTTTCTAAATCTGTTTTTAAGAACAAGATTAGTCTTTGACCGATAGGAGAGTCATTTCGCGGTATCACGCAAATATTTAAAGATACTTTTTGGATTCCCTGGTACATCCTTTTTTAAAACACTCTTGTTGGGACAAATTTTCTATCTAGGTAGGGAGTCTTAAAATTATTTTCTCTAAATTTTCTTTCCTCTCCTCTCCCACCTGTCCCCCCTCGCCCCGCGTGCGTATTTAGCTGTATAGTTTTAATTTTTATGGTTTTGTGGAATCGTGAAAAGGGCCCTCTGAAGTTTTTGATGAGAGCCACATACAAGCTGAAAACAGTATTTCTCATTAAAGTGGTTTAATAGTTTTTTTTGTTTTTTTTTTTAAAGCATTGTTTGGCCCAATCTCGCTTTTAAGGTTTCTTGCCAGGTTAGTGACTTATCAGTGAGTTGGCTGTGGTACCTTACTCTAACCCTTACAAAGAAAAGAACCTATGCATTTTTAAGATTTCTAATGTATTCATTTGTCTTTTTAAAAAAAAAACAACCTGTAAATACTTTCTTTTATGCAAGAACCTAAAAGCATCTATATAGCAATGAAAAGTTTTTTTTAATCATTGATTTCATTTATATCTGTTCTTATTATGGCTTTGATATGTAATCCCATGTACGTAATATATTCTTTTTTTCCAAAGAAATTTGAGTTGTTGAATGTATAACAAAGGTTTGGGAATTGTGTTTGCAAAAATTGGAGTTACCAAATGTGGATATTATTCTGCTTAGCAGTTTCTAATCTAAAACTGCTTTGTAACTGTCCAGTAAACAACCAGGTACTTATTTCAGATTTCAGAATTAGAAGTGGGAAGTTTGGTGTTAAGATTTTAGAATTTACGTGATTTGTTAAGTAATTTGATAACCGAAATTCCACCTTTTTCAAAATTTGAATGAAGAGTGACAGTCTAACGGATGAAACGAAAAGTTTATTCATGGATTTTAGAATACAGTGTGTTTAGAATACAGTATGTATTTGCATTTAGAGATCCTTGCTAACTCTTTTTAAACTATGAATTGAGTTATTTCTTTAACATTCTTAGAATTCTATTTAGGACGTTAATCCTTTTCCCCTTTAGAGAGAGGTTTTTTCCCCCCCCCCCCTCAGTGTGAAATATAACCACACATGTTGTAAAGATACATGGATAAAAATGAAATATTTTTAAACAAAGGTCCTTGTAACTGCCACCCAGGGAAAGACAGGCTTTGCCAACATCCCACAAGCCTCCCACCCCTGCATCTTCCCATCAACAACTGCTGCCTTCTTAAGCTAGATAGAAATGTTATTCTGATATTGATTGTTTTATCACTTAAGTTACATCTCTGAATGATAAGAGTTTGTCCCTGTTTAAACTTTATATAAATGTAATCATGTTGCATATATTTATTTTGGCTTTTATTGTAACAGTATTCCATCATGCATATAACTTGTTTATCTGTTTCTCCTGTTACTTTGGATATTCTGAAGCTATTCAAATTGTTTAGTTTTTAGCAATTATGAACAATACCTTTGTGTTTGAGTTTACTGATACATGTTTATGTAATTTTCTTTATGCTGTGTACTTTGAATTGCAGGATTGTGGGGAGTATGTCTTTGTTAGATGATGAAGAACTTTTCCAAATTAATTGTTTACTAATTTTTATTTCAGTTATTAGTAAAGTATATGAGAGTTATAGTTCCACATCTCTCACCAACAGTAATACTTGTAACTACCACTTTTATCAGGTATTTTAGTTCTATCCAATCAGGTATTTTAGTTAGTATCAGGTATTTTAGTTCTATCCAGCTGGTGGGTATGTATTTGTACCTGGTTTTAATCTTCCTGATTACTAGTGAGGTAAACACCTTTTCATATCTTGGTCATTTGGATTTCATCTTTCATGAAGTGCCTTTGAAATCTTTTGCCCGTTTTCCTGTTGAGATGCATGTTGTTTTTTTTCTTGAGTTCAGTATTCAGAATATGAATCCTTTACTGGATGTATCTGTTGCAAGTATCTTTTCCCATTTAATGGTTTCTTTTGGTGAATAGAAGTTATTCCTTTTATTGTAAATATGTTACCACTCTTTTCCATTGTGACTAGTGTTTCTTGTCCTTTTTTTTTTTTTAAGGCACTTTTCCCTACCCCAGGGTCAGGGACTGACTTTGATTATCTTTTCAAAACTTTTCTACTTTGCCTTTTCACATTTAAGCCTATAATGCCCCTGTAATTGATTTTGTGTATGTTGTGAGGTATTTAAATCTTTAAATTTGGTAAGGAAGTCACTTGGCTTATATGGTCCAGATTATAATTTAGGTTCTTTACTTGGATATTACTTACAATTTAAATCCATCTGAAGCTATAAAATACTCTTGATATTTTGGGCTAGCTCTCTTTGATGTAGTATATAATTATGATGACCATATGGCCTGTTTTGCCCTGGTGGAAAGTCCTTGTTTGTGCCTGTTATTTTGGCTAAATTGTTAAAACATCCTTTTTCTCTCTTGAAATTCTTGCAGTTTGGATAATAAATTGTATGGTACCACTGTATGTAATCAAAAGCCCAGTGCCAGAGGTACTGCCAAATAGGTGTTATCTTTTATTTCTGCTAGAGATTTCACAGACTAGTTTTAGTTCTGTGAAAGTGAAATTGAGATAAGTTTGATGAACTTTGATACATTGGAATTTTCTAAATCAATATCAGGAAGTTTTAAGGGCAAGTAAGGAAGAATTTAATGTCAGTATAAATATTTTAATAGATAATCTGGATTGTTGTGTTTTTTTTGAGGTCTTTATCAGAGGTCTGAGTTTTTTTTTCTTCTAGTACTGATCATGACCTACACGTAATCATCTTTGTTTATTTGCATGTGTTTATTGTCTCCACCTTCCAACCCCACATAGAGTCTGAGCCCCTGGGATGAACAGATATTTATTAAATGAATGAATAAATGAAAGTTATTTAGCATTTTAGTTTATTAATCTTATAGAAGTCTCTTGGGGATATCTCCAAATTCCATGTTTTCAGTTGTATCTCTTTAAAATTAAAATACATAAAGTATGTTCCCTCCACCAACAGTAAGAAATTTTGGAGAATGGAAATATAAGAGAATAAAATCTTTTTTCTTTTGGCTGTGCTGGGTCTTTCTGTGCACGGGCTTTCTCCAGGTACTGCGAACTGTACTACATGGGCTTCTCATTGCAGTGGCTTCTCTTGTTGCAGGGCACAAGCTCGAGGTGCATGGGCTTCAGTAGTTGCAGCTCACAGGCTCCAGAGCACACGCTCAGTAATTGTGGCATATGGGCTTGATTGCTCTGTGACATGTGGAATCTTCCCAAACCAGGCAGATTCTTATCCGCTGTACCACCAGAGAAGTCCAGGATAAAATCTTAAGACATGCATGATATAAATGACATTATTGGGGAGACAGAGTTTTTCACCTTATGGCTCAAGCTCAATTATAATTTTCATTTAAAATTTAAAGGAAGAATCAGTTCAGATTGTTTGAGGGAACTGCAAGTGATCATGTGCATCAGTAGTTTGTAGGATGCTTCCGATTGTATGTGCACTTGTATTTGTGAATATGACACCCAAACACATAATAGATCCTGTGTACCAAGAGATTCCCCACAGAACGGAAGCTTTGTAAAGGCATGGGTTTTGTCTCATTCATTGCTCTGTCCTCAGCAGCTGGAATAGTGCCAGGCTCAGAGCAGACCCTTGGTAAATATTTGAATAAATGAAAGGATACTTACAGCTTTTGAAGGTTTCTCATTGTGGAAATCTCAAAATTGGAGGAAACTCACATACCTTTATAAGCATTATATATGTGGATTTTTAAAGTATTTAAGTAAAATAGACTCAGTTCAGTTCAGTCACTCAGTCGTGACTCTGCGACCCTATGGACTGCAGCATGCCAGTTCCCTATCCATCACCATCTCCTGGAGCTTGCTCAAACTAATGTCCATTGAGTTGGTGATGCCATCCAACCCATCTCATCCTCTGTTGTCCCCTTCTCCTGCCTTCAATCTTTCCCAGTGTCAGGGTCTTTTCCAATGAGTCAGTTCTTCGCATCAGGTGGCCAAAATAGACTAAATAGACTAACGTGAGTAAAATTCGTATCTAACATGCCTTTAGCTAACTGTACCTGGTTAATAAACCCTTAAAATGAAAATCATGTTGCCATTGAATTAGGAAAAGAGACTTTGTGAGGAAGAATGATTTTATAAGCCAGCTGCTTTTAAAACAAACAGTTTGTTCTTAGAGAATGAAGTGATTGGTGGAGGAATATAAAAGTGGGTAAGTTGGTAATGGTTTATATTTCCCATTGGCATAGCTTACTCACCTCTTGATTGTTAATTATCCACATAGTCATAAACTCCAGAGAGAGTGGGAGAGCTTGTGCTGGATGAAATGCCTGTCAAGTGCTTTATTGATTTCTTGCCTTCTCTCTGATTTGGGGATCTGAATCTAGCAATTCACAAAATCACTACTTAGGAACAGCAAAGATCTAGTGAAATTTAATGCTGCAGTTTCTTTTGGTTGCCCTATTTAGTGAGATTGCCAGAACCTGGAGCCTTGGAAACAGTTTGTTGTTGTTGCATAGTCCACAGAAATTCTTGGTAATTCTGAGAGTCTCAGGTCAGGTGCCAGAAACTAACTGTACATTTTCCAGTAGAATAAGAAAAGCCATGGCTTTCTTTTTGTTTCTTTCTTTTTTTAAAAATATTTATTTTTTTTATTTGGCTGCACTAGGATCTTCAGTCTTCTTTGCAGTCTGCAGGGTTTTTAGTTGTGGCATGTGGGATCTAGTACCCTAACCAGGGGTCAAACCCAGCCTCCCTGCATTGGGCACTCAGGGAAGCCACTGGACCATCAGTGATGTCCCAAGACATGACTGAATTGGAAGTAAAGAAAACAACATAAAGCCTGAAGAAAATAATAGTAGAAGAAAAGAAATAGAGTAAAGAGATCTTACCCGTGTGACATAGCAAGAGTTTTGTATTTAACTCAGTGCCAAAGTAGTAATAGCAGTAACTGTAGATGGTTTAACTTGAATTTATTACTCCATGATAGAAAGTGCTCTCTATAGGAGCAATTTACATTTTATTTTCTCTGTGATACTTTAAAGTAGTACTTCAGTTAGCCATTTTAAAAAGTGGATATCAGTGAAGTAAAATTTTTAATGGATCAAGTGTGAGTTAGGCTGTGAAGTATTTTACTCACAAAGATTTATTCTAGTGTTGTGGAGTGTTTGTTTTTGGAAGCAAATGTGACCTAAAAGGCCAGTTGGAAAACTTAGTAGTGACCTTGGACAAGTAATTTAATCTCAGCTTTAACTTTATATTTTAAGTAAGGATAATGATGTGCATTCTCAGAATTAAATGAGATAATACCAGAAGTGAACTAGTTTGTTACAGTGCTTAATAGAGTAGCTTTCTCATTGTTATTTCCAACCACTGTCTCCATCTTTGTCTAGGTAACCCATCTTCATCAGTCATTCAGATCTGCTGTAGCCTACAGTCTGTTGAACTTACTACCTTTCATTGACCTACACTCTCCTTATAGCTTTACCACCTGTTTTAATTCCATGAGGAGTTGTTACAGTCAGAACAGAGCTTATACTGTCAACCCTCTCCCCCCTCAGCCCCCACACTTTCTTGTACAAACTTCACAGCCCTGATGATATCAGCACAGACATGCTGGCCAGTTTCACTGTACATTTATGTTCACTAAGCCCAGAAGTCGTGATTACTTCCCATATATTGTATATATTATATGTTCTTGGTCCATTCATTCCGGTTTTGTACATGACCATTCCATTCCTTGTTTTCCTCAGACTTCTATCATCTCTTCCCCCATCTTCACTTTCAGCCTGTGAACCTTGCTTCTTATTTATTTGAGGAGAGAATAGTAAACAGAAGAGAGTTTTGCTCAACTCATCCCACATGTACCCAGTAACCTGCATCTGTCCCAAACCTCTCCTTTTCTCTGTTTAGATAAACTGTTCTCTCCTAAGGCCACCCATGCATTTGTGCAGTAGGTTTCATCCCCTCTTGATGATTCAAGGACATTGCTCCAACAGCCTCTCCTGCATATTCAGTTTCTCCTTCTCTACCAGACCCTTCAGTCTACTCACAGATATGCCATTATTTCACCCATCTTAAAAACAACAGCAGCAGCAACAACAAAAACAGTGCTATTCTTAATGCAGTTACTCTTTTCTATCTACTGCCCCATCTCTCTCCTTCCATTTACACCAAAACTCCTTGAAGAAGTTGTCTGTATCAAGGTTGCCAAAGATTTCCATGTTGCCAAATTCAGTGGCTGGTTCTTAGCCTCAGTCTACTTGACTGATCAGCAGTATACTGCACAATCGATCTCTCTTGCTTCTAACCATTTATTCACTTGGTGTCATCCTAGTTTTCTCTTAGACCTCACTGTCTCCTTTGTGATTCTTCAACTCCTAATCCTCCCATTGTTGGAGGGTGCCAGGGCTTAGTTCACATCTTCACTCTCTTATTCTCTTCCTCTTTTTTCTTTTGTGTTGTTTACAGATTATTTCCTTGTTTTATCATGTGCACTCTTCTCTTGATTTCGTTCTGAATTTCATGACTTCAGATGCTGTCTGTGGATTATTATCTCCATCCTGCACCCCTCCTGCAGACTCCCGATTTGTGTATCCACTGGCTTCCTTAATATTTCCACCTGGAAGGATGTCTACTAGGCACCTCCCATTCAGTATGTCCCAAACCTATTTTTTCATCTAGTCCTTTCCTTCTAATTGAATGACAGCTTATTCTTTTAGTTGGTTAAGATAAAAAAAATCTTTGCGTCATCCTTAAATTTCTCTCACAGTACATGTTTCTGATCTTGTCAACTAATTCCAGGATATATGCAGAATTTTACTTCTTAACCACCTCTGCTACTTTACTACTTTGCATTATCTCTATCCAGTCTATTCAGAGACATGCAGGGGTTCCTGTTTCTTGTTTACCACGTTGACTTCTTAGTTGGTTCTTTTCCCCTCAGTTTTGCATAAGTGCATCTTTGTCATTAAAAAAAGGGGGGGATGTATGGGTGGCGAATTTTCTTAGTGAACCTGTGTTTTTCTTGATTGCTTGATTGGCTATTATTATGAATTCAGATTGTTTTTTCATATGGACATTTTAAATTATTGGATTATTGTAGTCTAACATTCTGGTGTTGCTGATGCCAATTTGATTCTCATTTTTCTCTCTGGATGTTCTTAGAGTTTAGAAATGTTGCCACACTGGAGTGTGTTTTTCCTGAGTGGTTTCAGTGGGCCTTGCAAATCTGAAGACTCAACTTTCTTTAACCTAGTAAATTTGCTCTGTCTAACTCTCAGATTAGTTTCTCTTTCACTCCTGTGTTTTTTGTTTTATTTTTTAACTACTATTGGATGAAGTTATTTTTAATTAATTTGCTTTTTAAAATATTTTTATATCTCTGTCTGTTGGTTATATCTTCTGGAGATTAAAATACAAAACCAACCATAAGGAAGAATACCCAGCAAAGCAGCTTAGAGGGTTGAGGCTAAATTTAGACTGCAAATTGGACATGCTTTTCCTTTTTCTTCCTGTTTATACGTCTTAACTAAAACTACATGAGAAGGCATTTTTTAAAACACGTTAAACCCATAAAAGACAAAGTAGATTTGGAGAGGGGACAGCAGCAACAAAATTTTGAAGGGTGAAAAAAAAGTTTTTGTCTTTTGAGTTTAAATATCTTCTTAGCAGAATTTAGCTGCAGACTAAGGAGGCAGTGGGTAAAGCCAAGAAGTAAACCTGATTTGCACCCAAACTAAAAGTCTTAGGAATTGGCAGCATCATATGCAATGAAAACAAGGACTATAGTAATGGGGTGAAGATAGAGGTTAGAACTGGAAGATTAACTTGAAATTTGTTTCAACAGTGGTCAGTTTTCCAAAGCCCCTTTGGCATTTCCCACATCTGGATAGCTACTTCTCTCTGATCCTGGTACTCTGGTGAGGGTAAACGAGATTCTGGAGAAACCTCAGCACATTTAGGAGCAGAGGTACCTACCACGCCAAAGACAGCATGGAGCACAGGGGGCATAAGGGAAGCTTGCACATGCCTGGAGCTTACTACATCCAATCAGGAGAATTGCCGAGCACCTTTTATGACTACATGTTAGACCCTGTGCTATGTGCTAGGAAATCAAAGAGCCACAGAGACAAGGTTCTTGAGGACTCAGCAGCTAAGGTAGGGCCTGACAGATAGTCACAGTTAGCCACAGGAAGAGGATGTCTAGGAAGAAGTGTCCAATCCTAGGTCACGGGGAGTTTTGCAGTCTGTCAGGAAAGTGAACACGCAAAGTCCCAGACTCTTGTCCTGACCAGCCACAACACTATGCAATTTGCTTAAAGGTTGGACCACGCTAGTTATCATTTAGGTCTTCAGGTCAGCCAAGTTCCTTCAGATTTGGGCCATTGACTGGAATGTTCTTCCCTTACTGCTTAGATGGCTATTGAAGAACTGGACAAAGCAACAGATTGAGAACAAAGTCACAAAGGAAAGAGAACCAAAGCTCTGGAAGGCTCAAGTCCCAATGAAAATGTGTCAAATAACACTCAAGCCCTCCCTCCCCTTTTATTTTTCTTCCCCTGCTCCATTTATCTTAGTTTATTCAGTTTGTCATTTGAATAACACGCTAACAAGTCTGAGTTTTTCTTGGTTGGTTGTAAAGTAAAAGTGAAAGTTGCTCAGGCGTGTCTAACTCTTTGCAGCCCCATGGACTATACAGTCCATGGAATTCTCCAGATCAGAATACTGGAGTCGGTAGCTGTTCCCTCCTCCACGGGATCTTCCCAACCCAGGGATCAAACCCATGTCTCCTGCATTGCAGGCGGATTCTTTACCAACTGAGCTATCAGGTGGGTTGTAAGGAGCACTGGAAAGTTTTTAGCCAATAAAGTGATTTGTCAGAGTCCAGCTGTAGGATCTTTATGCTGACAGCATTGTGCAAAAATTGTGAGTGAGGGACAATTTGAGCTGACAGTATTGAATGACGGTACCTATAATGATTCCTAGCCACCAAAATTAGGAAAGGAGCAAGAGGGAATCAGCTTTATCCTTCTAGATGCTACTTGAGTAGCCTCACCCCTTCAAAGCCTTCCCCAATTACCCTAGTCAGAAACCGTATATTGCATCTTCTATGTTTGCAGTTTATCTTCTGTTTTCTTTTTGTGCTTAGCAAACTTTTCTTATTTTTCGCTATAGACTATTTTTCAGCATCTTTCCCCCCTTGTGTCCTTTGTACTTAACAAATTAACTGTTGATAACATGAAGGATTATTATTTCTGAAAAGTCTCCTTCGTCAGAAAATGTGTGGTTGAACTTGACATTTTATAGGAAAGGACACTATGATAAATGAAGATGGTATTGAGGATATTTTATTCTCTCAGATTAGTAATAGTATTAATAATAAGTAAGTTAATATGTAATAATAAGTATTAATAATTCAGTTCAGTCACTCAGTCAGGCCCGACTCTTTGCAACCCCATGAACTGCAGCACACCAGGCCTCCCTGTCCACCACCAACTCCCAGAGTTCACCCAAACCCATGTCCATCGAGCTGGTGATGCATACTTTTGCTTTATAGAACTGTTTCAGCATCTCTCCTGTTTGCCATTTCAAAAAAGTCCTAATTTTTGTGTTTTGCATTACCACTGCTGTTGTTTTGCATCACCATCTGAATTATCAAAGTGCCTTTTGGTTTTAGTATTCTCTCTCCATGGCACTCTTTCTGAATTCTTAGTCTAGTCATTATTTCCTTGTACTCAGTCTGAAGTGCTAATGGTTGAACAAAGAAAGATATGTCTTGAGTAAATCTGCACATATTAATAATCCACTGGGAGGAAGCAAGTGAAGTTGCAAGGTCTCAAATCTATAATCATGGAAGGTGGCATTGGGCTGAAAGAAATGTAGAAGTCTTTCTTCCCCCAAAACTGAGGAAGAGGGGAGAAAATGAGTGAAGATATGAAATGTATTAATGAAAAGGATGAGATCATTTGGAGTCTTTTTAGTCAAAGAGGAGTTTACTTTCACTTTTAGAATTAAGTGATAAGGAGTTGGTTTTAAGAATATGTTTGAAAAGGTGAGAGGAAAGTTATCTGGATCATGAACTCTGTTATCTTAGAGTCACCAGTGACTGGCATGTGACAGTGCTGAAGAGATTGAGAATACTGCAGAGAGGTCAATAGTCAAGTCTGTTGGGGAGGACAGGTCTGAAGTACGTACAAGAAGGGATTACAGAGACCGGAGACAGATGATTTTATTTAGTGCAGTATTAGTCCCTAACAGAAAGTAGTGTGGATAAGGGTGAAGAATGGACCAAAGCAGAGAGTACAAGGTGTGCAAAAAGTGGAGGCTTGCAGCTACAAGCTGTGACGTGATTCAGAGAGCAGCCCTGTGGGATCTTATATTTTAAATCTCCTCACCCAAATAAAAAAAAATCCGGAGCCTACTTACCACTATCCTGCTCTCAGGGTCTGTGCGTACTGTGTTGTAGAAGAGATAGTTTAATAAGTGAAGATCTTTTAATATTTAATTAAACCTTGTGTTAAACCCTTATATAACTTAAGCTTATTCCAAATATGTAGTGTATCAAATAGTTTCAGCAAGAGTTTGTATAGCATACTGGATATGCACTAAGAACTGTACTTAAAGATAAATGTAAGGAAAATAAAAATACCAAGTGGAGCTTTTTGTTTGTTTGTTTTTAGATTTACTATTTTTTAGCTGTGATGGGTCTTTGTTGTTACACACAGACTTTATCTAGTTGCAATGAGCAGAGGCTACTCTCTTGTGGAGCGTGAACTCTGGGCCCATGGGCTTAGTTGCTCCATGGCATGTGGGATATTCCCGGATCAGGGATTGAACCGGTGTCCCTTGCATTGTAAGGCAGATTCATAACCACTGGACCACCAGGGAAGCCCCCAAATGTAGCTTTTCAGCACTTCCCCCCAACCCCCATTTGATGCTTATATGCTGGATTTTTTTTTTTAATCCATGTGCTGTGCTTTCTGTTTTCCCATCCTATTGATGTCCAGCTGTTATTTCTTTTTGCTGTAAATAGTCATTTTCCCATTTTATTCTAAGTAGGTTTATTGTGTAGTGTAATTCAGTTCCTTTGGTATCAAACAGTGCTCAGTAATTTGGGAAATAGCTTACTTAATAGCTTTTTCCACTGTGAAATTTATTCAAGAAATATTCAAATGTCAGCACTATTCAGGGCACTGTGTTAGCTACTTGTGTTAATTGCAGGGATACAAATCTTCGTCCTGAAGATCTTTCGGTTTTAAAAGAGGTCACTATATACAGAGGTAGAAGGCTGTATGATTTTTAAAGGAAGAATATGTCAGCAGCACCTGGGAGTATTGCTGGGGGGTTGTGTGGTAGCTGGTGTCATGTCACTTTGCCTGGGCCACTCTGTGCTTAGTTGCACAGTCGTGTCCGACTCTTTGCGACCCCATGGACTGTACCCTGCTGGGCTCCTCTGTCCATGGGGGTTCTCCAAGCAAGAATACTGGAGTGGGTTGCCATGCCCTCCTCCAGGGCATCTTCCCAACCCAGGGATCTAACCAGGTCTCCTGCATTGTGGACGGATTCTTTACCCTCTGAGCCATGAGGGAAACCCACCTGTGGCCAGGCCACAGTGCCCAGATATTTGGTCAGATATTCTGGATGTTTCTGAAGGCTTTTTTTTTTTAAACCAGATTAATATTTAAATTATTGTACTTTAAGTAAAGCATATTTGCTTCCCCATGATGTGGGATGTGGGTGGGCCTCCTCCAGTCAGGTTGAAGGTCCTAATAGAACAAAGACTGACCTCCTCTGAGCCAGAAGGAAAGAATTCTACCAGCAAACCACCTTTGGACTCAAACTGCAACTCTTCTCCAGGTCTCCAGCCTGCTGGCCTACTCTGCACATTTTGGATTTTCACATGAGCCAATTTCTTAAGTCTCGTGTCTATATATGTGCATTCTGTTGGTTCTGTTTCTCTGCAGAACTATGATGAATATAAGTAGTATCTAAGCTGAAATTTAGGATAGGTCACGTGTGGGGAGGAGCTTTGGTGGAGGACAGAAAACTTGGTCTGTGTATGGAAATAATGAGCTTGGTTTGAACTTGTGTTTGGATAAGTGAATGGGACCAGGTCTTGCAATTGATACTTGAGAGGAATTTTAATTTTAAGACTACTTCATAAATGTTATTATGGATTTCCATTTGAACTTAGTTTCCCAACTTACTTTTGGACATTTCTTGAATAATCAACCTTTTGTTTATTGCTCTCACAGTTTAGTATCCAGGAGACTTGTTTTTCTTGTTTATCAATCAGTATCAGAGCCTAACTTATAATTTTTAGTTTGTGTCCAAAAGTTGAGGCTTTTGGAAAATATTAACATCATTTTGATGGTGCCAACTACATTTCATTTCAGTTCAGTCATGTCTGACTCTTTGCGACCCCATGAACTACAGCACACCAGGCCCCCGATCCATCACCAACTCCTGGAGTCTACCCAAACCCGTGTCCATTGTGTCAGTGATGCCATCCAACCATCTCATCCTCTGTTGTCCCCTTCTCCTCCTGCCCTCAATCTTTCCCAGTATCAGGGTCTTTTCAAATGAGTCAACTCTCTGCATCAGGTGGCCAAAGTATTGGAGTTTCAGCTTCAACATCAGTCCCAGTGAACTTCAGTGAACACCCAGGACTAATCTCCTTTAGGATAGACTGGTTGGATCTCCTTGCAGTCCAAGGGACTCTCAGGAGTCTTCTCCAACACCACAGTTCAAAAGCATCAATTCTTTGGTGCTCAGCTTTCCTTATAGTCCAACTCTCACATCCATACATGACTACTGGAAAAACCATAGCCTTGAGTAGATGGACCTTTGTTGGCAAAGAGACGTCTCTGCTTTTTAATATGCTGTCTAGGTGGGTCATAACTTTCCTTCCAAGGAGTAAGCATCTTTTAATTTCATGGCTGCAATCACCATCCGCAGTGATTTTGGAGCCCAGAAAAATAAAGTCAGCCACTGTTTCCCCATCTATTTGCCATGAAGTGATGGGACTGGATGTCATGATCTTAGTTTTCTGAATGTTGAGCTTTAAGCCAACTTTTTCACTCTCTTCTTTCACTTTCATCAAGAAGCTCTTTAGTTCTTCTTCACTTTCTGCCGTAAGGGTGGTGTCCTCTGAATATCTGAGGTTATTGATATTTCTCCCAGCAATCTTGATTCCAGCTGTGCTTCCTCCAGCCCAGCGTTTCTCATGATGTACTCTGCATATAAGTTAAATAAGCAGGATGACAATATACAGTCTTGACATACCCCTTTTCCTATTTGGAACCAATCTGTTGTTCCATGTCCAGTTACAACTGTTGCTTCCTGACCTGTATACAGGTTTCTCAAGAGGCAGGTCAACTATGGATATATTTATCATATTTAAACTTAACAAAGCTTTGGTATTTTATAATGGGGATACTGTATTGGGAATTTGGTCACTATAGCTCTTCCCTCTTGTTGTGTACTTTGACTATATGTGTGGGTATTAAGGGTCTTCCCCTGGTGGCTAAGTGGTAAAGAACCCGCCTACTAATGCAGGAGAAGTGAGTTCTATCCTTGTGACGGGAAGATCCCCTGGAAAAGGAAAATGGCATCCCATTCCAGTATTCTTGCCTAGGAAATCCCGTAGACAGAGGAGCCTGGCAGGCTGCAGTCCATAGGGACACGATTCAGTGACTGGGTATGCATGCATGTGGGTATTAATACACTGTGAACCAAGTTTGACATTAGTGTATGTTTGAATTTGCCTTGATCTAGAGGTAGAGATATTTTAGATAAATGATTTTGCCAGAACTTTGACCCTATTTCTTTTTTTATTAAAAAAAAATAGTATCATGGGATGCGTTTCTATTAATAAGTCTTCGCTATTTATAGCCAGAAGTGGGGAATTTATTATATTCTTTTAAGACTAATGCAGGAAAAAAATACTTTCCCTACTTCCCACTCTTTGGAACGTTAGCCTAAAATGTGAACTTTTCTATTTTGGGAAATAAGAAAAACTAGAATACTTACTAAAGCAATGTAGCATCGTGAAGTTAAGAAGATAGAGGACAACTTCTCCTAGTTTCAGCATTGTATTCCAACTATTACTGTCATTTTGTGTATTTTCTTACTGCTATATTTGTAGGGGTGTGTGTGTGTGTTTCATTTTTGTTTTTAGCCTCACCTCAAGGCATGTGGGACCTTAGTTCCTCAACCTGGGAGACCAGGAATGGAACCTACACCCCTGCAGTGGAAGTGCAGGGCTGCCAGGGAAGTCAGTGTGAGTGTTGAGGTAAAAATCATGTAACATAAAATTAACCATTATAAAATGTAGGATTTAATCTAGTCACAGTGTTGTGTAACCATCAGTTCAGTTCAGTTGTTCAGTTGTGTCCGACTCTTTGAGACCCAGTGGACTGCAGCACACCAGGCCTCCCTGTCCATCGCCAACTCCCAGAGTTTACTCAAACACAAGTCTGTTGAGTCAGTGATGCCATCCAGCCATCTCATCCTCTGTTGTCCCCTTCTCCTCCTGCCTTCAGTCTTCCCCAGCATCAGGGTCATTTCCAGAAAATAAGTCAGCTCTTCTCATCAGGTGGCCAAAGTATTGGAGCTTCAACATCAGTTCTTCCAATGAATATTCAGGGCCGATTTCCTTTAAGATTGATTGGTTTGATCTCCTTGTTGTCCAAGGGACTCTCAGGAGTCTTCTCCAACACCACAGTTCAAAAGCATCAATTCTTTGACGCTCAGCTTTCTTTATGGTTCAACTCTCACATCCATACATGACTACTGAAAAAATAATAGCTTTGACTAGATGGACCTTTGTTGGCAAAGTAATGTCTCTGCTTTTTAATATGCTGACTAGGTTGATCATAGCTTTTCTTCCAAGGAGCAAGCATCTTTTAATTTCATGTCTGTAGTCACCGTTTCCAGTGATTTTGGAGCCCAAGAAAATAAAGCCTGTCACTGTTTCCCCATCTATTTGCCATGAAGTGATGGGACCAGATTCCATGATCTTTGTATTTTGAATATTGAGTTTTAAGCCAGCTTTTTCACTCTCCTCTTTCACTTTCATTAAGTTTCTTTAGTTCCTCTTAACTTTCTGCTGTAAGGATGGTGTAATCTGTATATCTGAGGTTGTTGATATTTTTCCCTGCAGTCTTGATTCCAGCTTGTGCTTCATCCAGTCCAGCTTCTTATCAAGTACTCTGCATATAAGTTAAATAAACAAGGTGACAGTATACAGCCTTGACATACTCCTTTCCTAATTTGGAACCAGTCCATTGTTTCATGTCCAGTTTAACTGTTGCTTCTTGACCTGCATGCAGATTTCTCAGGAGGCAGGTTAGGTGGTCTGGTGTTCGCATCTCTTTCAGAATTTTCCAGTCTGTGGTGATCCACACAGTCAAGGGTTTGGCGTAGTCAATTAAGCAGAAATAGATATTTTTCTGGAATTCTCTTGTTTTTTCTATGATTCAGCGGATGTTGGCAATTTGATCTCTGCTCCTCTGCCTTTTCTAAATCCAGCTAGAACATCTGAAAGTTCACGGTTCATGTACTGTTGAAGCCTGACTTGGAGAATTTTGAGCATTACTTTGCTAACGTGTGAGATGAGTGCAATTATACTGTAGTTTGAGCACTGTTTGACATTGCCCTTCTTTGGGATTGGAATGAAAACTGACCTTTTCCAGTCCTGTGGCCACTGCTGAGTTTTCCAAATTCGCGGGGATATTGAGTGCAGCACTTTCACAGCACCATCTTTTAGGATTTGAAGTAGCTCAGCTGGAATTCCATCACTCCCACTAGCTTTGTTCGTAGTGATGCTTCCTAAGGCCCGCTTGACTTCGCATTCCAGGATGTCTGGCTCTAGGTGAGTGATCACTCCATCGTGGTTATCTGGGTCATGAAGATCTTTTTTGTGTAGTTCTTCTGTGTTCTGCCCACAGTTTGAAGGACACTTACTTTAATTTCTCATTTCCCCTTCCCCAGCCCATAGTGGCCACTAATCTGCTTTATATTTCAGTGGATTTCCTGACGCCAGGTAAATGGAATCATAATATGAGATATTTTGTGACGGACTTCTTTCACTTAGTGTGTTTTTAAGATTCATCATATTGTAGTGTATTTCAGAACTTAATTCCTTTTTATGGCTAAATAGTCTTCCATTATACCAGATACGTTGGGGGCTTCTCTGGTGGCTCAAATGGTATAGAATCTGCCTGCAATGCAGGAGAGCTGGGTTCAACCCCTCGTTCAGGTAGGTCCCCTGGAGAAGGAAGTGGCAACCCACTCCAATATTCTTGCCTGGAGAACTCCATGGACCGAGGAGCCTGGTGGTCTACAGTCCATGCGGTCACAAAGAGTTGGACATGACTCCGCAACTAACACACTCTGTATATTCTTGCCACTTAATGTCTTCTGTTTCTGATAGGTCCATACCATTTCTGTCCTTTATTGTCCCCATCTTTGCATTAAATGTTGCCTTGTTATCTCTTATTTTCTTGAAGAGATCTCTAGTGTTTTCCTCTATTTCTTGGCATTGATCGCTGAGGAAGGCTTTCTTATCTCTCCTTGCTGTTCTTTGGAAATCTGCATTCAAATGGTTGTATCTTTACTTTTCTCCTTTGCCTTTCGCTTCTCTTTTCTCAGCTATTTTAAGGCCTCTTCAGAGAACCATTTTGCCTTTTTGCATTTCTTCTTCTTGGGGATGGTTTTGGTCACCACCTCTTGTACAGTGTTACAAACCTCCGTCCATAGTTCCTGGGTGATGCTCTGATATCACCCAGGAAATTCCAAGAGATTTAGGAGCTCTGTGTCAGAAACCCAGGTCAAAGACCAAACTTTAGAACATAAGATGCCCTTAGTACATTTATCTTTTAGGAAATTACAGAAGTTTTGGAGCTCTGGTCAGAAGCTAGAGACGAAAACCTATTTATATAGGCTTCTCTGGTGACTCAGATTGTTAAAAATCTGCCTGCAGTGCAGGAGACCCAGCTTCAATCCCTGGGTTGGGAAGGTCCCCTGGAGAAGGGAATGGCTACCCACTCCAGTATTCTTGGCTGGAGAATTGCATGAATAGAGGTTTGAAGTCCTTGCAGTCCAAGGGACTTTCAGAAGTCTACTCCATGATAGCCAGCATCATATTCAATGGTGAAAGACAGAAAACATTCCCCTAGGAACAGAAACAGAAGAAGATTGTCCACTTCCACCACTGTTACACAGCAATGTACTAGAAGTCCTAGCCAGCACAGTTAGTCAGAGGGACTATACTGTCATGAAGTATGGTCCCTTTGATGTACTGTTTGATTCAGTCTGCCAGTATTTTGTTGAGGAATTTTGTGTCTGTATTCCTAAGAGATTTTCATGTAGTTTTCTTACGGTACTTTGTCTGACCTTGGTATCAAGATAATGCTGGCCTCATAGAATGTGTTAGGAAATATTCCTTTTTCTTCTGTTTTTTGGAGGAGTTTGAATAAGATTGATGTTAATTCTTAAAGTGTTTAGTAAAATTCACCAGTGAAACTTGGTATCAACAGTGAAGCCTGGTCCTGGTTCTTTGGAGGGTTTTGACTACTAGCCCAGTCTCTTGTTGGACTTGTTAAAGATCTATTAAGATTTTCTGTTTCTTCTTGAGTCAGTTTTGGTAATTTGTATGTTTCTGGAAATTTTTCTTTTTTGTCTAGATTATCTATTTTGTTGGCACACAATAGTTTGTAGTATTCTCCTGTAAGTTTTTTAATCTGTGTAAGGTTGGTAGTAATGTTTTTGCTTTCATTTGACTTTAGTTATATTTCCTCATCTTTTTCCTTAGTCTAGACTAGCTAAAGTTTTGTCTTATTTTGTTGATCTTTTCAAAGAACCAACTTTTGGTTTTAATGATTCTGTGTCTCTGTTTGCTATGTTGTTTATCTTTGCTTGAATTTAGTATTATTATTTCCTTCCTTCTTTCTGCTGGATTTGGGCTTAGTTTGCTCTTTTTCTGATTTCTTTCTTCTTCTTTTTCTTTCTTTCTTTGAGTGTACTGGGTTTTAGTTGCAACACTCGGTTTCTTCGATCTTTAGTTGCGGCATGCAAACTCTTAGTTGTGGCATGTGGGTTCTAGTTCCCTGACCAGGGATCAAACCTGGGCCCCCTGCATTGTGAGCACAGAGTCTTAGCCCCTGGACCACAGGCAAATTCCTCTAGTTTCTTAATAGATGATTTGAGATTTTTTAAATATAGCATTTATAATTATAAATTACTTTCTTGCATATGGCATTCTTTATATCCCTTAATTTTGGCAGGTGGTGTTTTCTTTTCCATTTGTCTTCAAGTTTTTTCTTTCTTTTTTTAAAAAAAATTATTTTTTAGTTAACAGTTAATTGCTTTACAGAATTTTGTTGTTTTCTGTCAAACCTCAACATGAATCAGCCATTCAAATTTTTCCTTAATTTCCCTAGTGGTATCTTTTTTGTCTTATTGGTTCTTTATGAGTCAGTTGTTTAATTTCCAAATACTTGTGATTTTCTAATTTCTATTACTAATTTCTAGCCTCATTTCCATTTTAGTCAAAGAGGATACTTCATAAAATTCAATCCTTTTCAATTTATTGACAGTTGATTTGGCCTAAAATTTGGTCTGTTGTGAAGAATGTTCTATGTGCAATGTAAAGTAATATACATTTGCTGTTGTTGAGGGGGAGAAAAGATATTCTAAATCTTTTAAATGCCTTCTCCAGTACTACTAAGGAAGTCAGTTATGCCCTGCCCTTGAGGGTTAAAACAATGGTCAACCTCTCTGGCTGGCTTCTCAGTGAATTTTTAGGTAGATCATAGCATACAACCCTAATTTTTTGGAGGACAAGATCCCTGTTCCCCACATGGCACCAGCAAGCTAGCCAAAAACATGGGCTACTATCCCCATAGCTGCCTTTTACAGAGATGGGAGATGATGAATGGTAATAGCCAGCCCCTCTGGAAAATGCCAGAATTCACCAAAAGTTACCGACCTCTTTCTTCATTAGGTTCTCACTTGGATTCTATAGGCATCTGATTAGACTCCATAATTCCAAAATGGTTTGTTCAGATTGTTTGCCAGCCCAGTAGTTGTTTGGGTGGAGGGACCATTCCTGGATCTTCTTACTCCACCATCTTGCATAATGCCCCTCACACCTATGTATTTATTTTTAATAGTTGTAATCTTTTGAAATTAATATTTATATAATCTGCCTCATGCATAGCATGTTTAATGTTATTATATGTTTACCTAACTTTTTGATGTTACAAATAATATAGCAGTCTATTTTGGGGGAAAAAAAATGTGGACAGAGTTGTAGATTCTGAGTAAGAAATTACATTTAATAAGTCATGTTCTATTTTGACCTTTTTAGGTACCTTTTCACCATCACTTGACCCGTAACTTCCAAACTGACCCTCTGCTTCCTTTTTCACTTTATCTTCCAAGTCACAGAAGAAAAAATACTGAGAATGGTGGTTGCTAGGGGTAGGGGAAAAAGTGTTGTGGTTCATAAAGTTTCAATTAAGCAAGGTGATAAAGTTGTAGAGCTCTGCTGTTTGTTTGAAATTAGCAATTCTGTGATGTACATTTAGAATTTTGTTAAGAGAGTAGATCTCATGTGGTGTATTCTTACCACAGTGAATCTGGTGGGCTAGAGTCCATGGGGTTGCAAAAGAGTCAGATACGACTTAGCAACTAAACAACAACAATGCAATTAAGAAAAATCGGGAATTCTCTGGTAGTCCAGTGGTTAGGACTTGGTGCTTTCACTGCTGAGGCCTGGGTTCAATCACTGGTTAGAGAACTAAGATGCTGCAAGCCGGTTGAGGTGACCAAAAAGAAAAAGAATTGAATTAATAGATAACATTAACAAAATTGCTGGTGAAGTATACCTAACAGTGGAGTTGTCTGCCAGCTTGAAAGGGAAAAAAAGCAAGGTAGCATGGTGGAAGAAAGTATAACGAAGAGCTGAGTCTGCTGCTTGGAGGCAAGGAAAGAGTGCATCAGGATCAGGAAAAACGACATAGTAAGGACTGGTTACTGAGCCAGGAGGAAACTTGGGGTGAGAGGGAATCATACACTATTCCTACATGGTTTTCTATGTTTAGCCACTGCTCCCTAAAATACAATAAATAAAATAGCAGGTTAAAATAAATTAGGGATGAAACAATGTGATTTCTGACTGTACTGACATAATTCCCTTAAGAGCCAGTTGCACATGAGCTAATTCATGTATTAAAATTATTTGTAGCAGAATAGTACCGGTAATTTTCTACTTTTTCTATTCTTGTCCTGCTTTCTCTCTTTCTGCTCTTAGCATCCAGGTTTCAGCCTTCACTACCTCTCATTTGTTCTGTTATCTTACAGATATATATATACAGATACAGGTATATCTGTTATATACCCTTCTGATTGCTGTTCTAATTAACTTATTCTTTATAATGCTACAAGAACTGTCTTGAAGACATAAAATCTGATCAGGTAGTCTCTATCATTAAAACCTGTTTCTCAAACTCTTAGTGTGTGCAAATCATTCTTCATGGTGTCTGTTGCCATGATTTTTTGCATTGACTCTCTTGCTGTATGATAGAGATTTTCTTCATATCCCATTTTGGAAAGTATGCTTTTAATTTTCAACTCTATTGTGGGTTATCTTTAGGACTTCAAATAACAAATTTTTAAGCCATTGTATGTGAATTTATCAACTTGCCCCAAACTTTTATTAGGTAACTTCTTACTGTAAAAGTTGAGAGTATTCACTTAGGAATTTCCTTTCATGTTTCTTTTGCTTCTTATTTTCATCTCCCAATTTTTGTGAGACTAGGGTGTGAAATACATACCATCTTAACAGCCCATGGACTGAGAAGCCTGGTAGGCTACAGCCCATGGGGTCACAAAGAGTCAGACAGGACTGAGCAACTTCACTTAACTTTTCTAACACTTTGTAACTTTGTAGTCTTTTTCAGAACTATTAAATTTACATTCCATCCTAGCACCTTCAGTGGTAAAGAATCCACCTGCCAATGCAGGAGTCCTGGGTTCAATCCCTGGGTGGCGAATGGAGTAAGAAATGGCAACCACTCCAGTATTTTTTATTGTAAAATTACATGGACAGAGGAGCCTGGCAGGCATGCGGTTGTGAAGTGTTGGACACAACTAAGTGACTGAACACGCATGCACACTAGCACCTTGGTAAATTGTCACATACATTTATGCGCTTAAATGATTTTATTGTCCATCTCTTATTTTTTAATGCTTTTGTCTCTGTGAGTTCTTTATTTTGGTGTAGAAAGGGTAAGTCTGTGTGGCTTATAGTGCACTAAAGTTCTTTTTTTTTCCTGGAAATACAGTGAAACCTTCTGATCATATTTAGGTCCTTATGTCAGGAAATTTGTTATATCTTTAGTTGCATTTTGTCTTGTTCTGTTGTCTTTCTCAGACTGTTCTTGTTATGTTTATTCTGCAGCTCTATTTGTCTTACCTCTTTTTTCTTTAACTCTATGTGTTTTCAGTATGTGAGTTTTATTTTTCTTGAGAATATAAAGCAGTTCTTTCTGAAATTTTCTTGTTCCATCTTTCTTTTGGATATATGGATATAATTTGAATGGTTATGCCTTGGATAGCCTAATAGATCTTCTCTCTGGTTTTATAGATGGTAGACCTTTAACCCCACCCCACCTGCCCACAGCTTCAGGATGAGCTGATTTGTTACCTTGAAGGTCTGGAACTTTATAAAATTTTGTGTGGTGGTAATAGTGCTGGTGCTGAGGTTAGGGGTGAGATTGATCCACCTGTAATTTTCCTAGCTTTCTTTTTGGTTAAAGGACAAAAACATAAAACCATATCTATTACTTCTGCCCTGATACAATATTGTTTGGCCACCAGAGAGAGAGGGGAGCTTCAGCTCTGACATTCTACATCTTTTCCTTTATCACATCTGTGTCCCCATCCATCAAGTTGGAATATGCCTGGGAAAATTTCTCAGCATGCTATGTATGGATTCTGGAGTTGGCCTTCCAGATTGGACTAACTCTAAAAGTATCTGCATGATACTTTTTAGTAAAGTTTTATGGTACAGGTTTGAGGTATTTTCTTGGTTTAGGGATATTTTAACTTTTTAATTTTCTTTAGTAATAGGGCAGAATAGTAATCTGCAAACCTACAACTATGCCATCATCTTTTCCTGAAGGTCTCATAAGTACCACAAAAAATTTTTAGGATTAAAAAAAGGCATGTAAGCTGAAATATTTATCTTCATTCTAGCTATGGATAAGATCTGTAGAAAAATATAAAACTTTGCACAATGTTAAGGGGTTTGCTTCCTCTAGGATACTCTTTAAATGAATAGTATCTGATATGGGAAACTTTCTTATTTGGCGCTTCTGTGGAGATGTCAACATTTTTAGAAGTCTCCTAAGATAGTGAACCTGAAATTTCTTTAGTATTGATAAGAAATCTTGAGGAATTGATTTAAAATATAGATATTGATTTCTGTATCCTCTTCACAGAAAATCTGAGTCAGTGGATTCCAGAATCTTTTTTTTAGCTAGTTTACCCTGAAACAGCTGGTCACAGTTCAACTTTGAATAATGCCATCCTGAGTGTTAGTCAGATTTAATTACGAGGTAGATATTTTAGGTAACTAGGGCATTTCAGGCTGTCCCATGGAGCCGAGTAGCTGACAGAGGCTTTACTTGGTTTCTAGAGGACGTGTTACTAACCAAGGAAGATATTCTTTTCATTGTCTTATCTTAAACCTAAAGCTCAATTTCCCAGACTTTGGGATTTTTGTAGATTGGGAAAATCTTCACTCAGTGAAGATTCACTACACACACATACACACCCACACCCACCCCCATACCCACCCACACACACACATACACACAGAGGAAATATCATACAAGTTGCCAGTTTTTTATTTTGCTGAATGGGGACATTAAAAATAAATCAGCAATGAAAGGGCTTTTTTTAGCACCTCTTACCACAACCACCAAAGATGTAAGTAAGTAACAGTGTAGAGAGAACACAATACTTTCTAATATAATCTTCGTAACACTGATAGTCTTTTAAATCGAATACATGTAAATCTATGCAAAACCCACTTTCTTTTCCACTTTTAAAAGAATTTTACTTTAGCTACAAATTAATGAATACTTTCTCATGGAGGGCATTTAAGGACTGCTCCTTAGCACTGGGAACAGTGCACTCTAAGAGGCGCTACCTGAATACAGTGAGTAGACATCTGTCTCATGTCCTCTGTTTTCTTACCAGTTCGGTCCTTTGGTACAGAAGACAGACCAACAGATCGTCCAATACCACCTCGAGATGAAGTCTTTGAATACATAATATTCCGTGGGAGTGATATTAAAGACCTTACTGTTTGTGAGCCACCAAAACCACAATGTTCTTTGCCTCAGGACCCAGCTATTGTTCAGGTAACATTGTAAATCTGTCTTGGAGTATAAATAAATTTCATACACATAACTAGCCTTGGATTTTACCTCCTTGTTTTAGTCTTTTAAATTTTCTCTATTGAACATTCATGTAGCTTATTACCATTTTCTAGTTACCTAGATACCCAGAATAACTGGGTGATGTTCTCATCCAGGTTTCTCTCTTTAGATGATAAATCGGAACTAAATAGAGTAAGAAATAGCTGAGGGATTAATTTTTTTTCTTTTTCTTTTGCTGTGCCACACAGCATGTAGAATCTTAGTTCCCATGTGGAAGCCCGGAATCTTAACCACTGGATCACCAGAGAAACCCAGGAATTAATTTTTTTCATAAGAATTTTCTGATTGCAGTAACAAAGTAGCTAATGTTTATTGAGTTCTGAGTTTATGAGAAGCACTATTAAAAGCACTGCACATATAATAAGGCAAACCTCACAACACTCTCTGAGCTTGGTACTATAGTTATTCTCTTTTATAAGTGAGGAAATTGAATTAGAGCCATAATTTGAGTAGACCCAGGCATCCTGGCTCCAGAATCCAGGATCCATTCCACTATATTATTCACATATATTCTATTATTATATATTCTATTATTCACATTTGGTTCATTTTACAAACTAGGGTGATGGTGGCTGCTCTTAGGTATGATTACTAGGTTTAATGGAAAAAATGCTGAATCACATTATATGTTTGTATAGTGTACATGGAGTGTTATATAGTCAGATAGCACAAACATAAAAGGATTTTAACATATACTGATAATTGATTCTGTAATAAAGTATTAAAAAGAAGATCCTGAGGCTTCTCATTAAGAGAAATTTCAAAATTTTTGTATTTTAATAAAAACAGAAACATGTGATGTCTAATAGATTGCAAATTATGAGTTAAAGAGGATGTTTACATTATAGTACCCGTTTATATGTTAATTGGAAATACATAGAAACTGTGAATTTCTACTATAGCAGCAGCATAGGAGACAGGTTAACATAAGAGTATTTTCAGTTGTGGGCATAACTGATTAAAAGCTTTGTGGCCCCCAAGTGACTTTCCTCCTGAATCCGTTTTCTTACCAACTTTTTTTCTTATCAGAAGTCTTTGTTAATGTGCGCTAAATTGTGCTTGTTGGCTTTTCTAACTTACTCTTTTATGCTGCGAGTGATAAAAATCTTAGTTTTTCACAAAACTGATTGTTAAAAATACACAGAATGTATATGCATTATCTTGCATAGAATGTACCTTCCAGCTTTTAAAAGTAAATACCTAATGAACACTCCTAAAGAAAATATTAAGTGCTGTATAAAATTAAAATTGGGGGGAGAGAAAGTACCTTTTAACATTTATTTACTGTTTTTTTTGAATACAAGATAAGCTTTTTATTAAGAAATGGCTGGGACTTCCATGGTGATCCAGTGGATGAGATTTCACACTCCCAGTGCAAGGGGCTTGAGTTTGATCCCTGGTCAGAGAACTAGATCCTACATACTGCAATTAAACATCCCACATGCCACAACTGAAGATCCCTGAGAAAATGTAAACTTCTTAAATGAAGGGAGAAAAGACATTCTCGTAGAAATAGTTGCCTGCACCCAACGGGGGATTTTCTCCAGGCACTCTTCCCGACTCAGGGATCAAGTCTGGGTCTCCTGCGTTGTATGCCGGCTCTTATACTGTCTGAGCCACCAGGGAAGCCCCAGCATAACAACAACTATATGTAAATAGTAAATGATTTTGTATGTGATAGTTTGTTTCTGCATCTCTTTCCTATAAATGTAATAGTATACCTCTAACAATTGAAAAGAATAAAATCAAAAGTGAGATACCTTATGTATGTCAGCACCAGATTGAAACTTAGTACTGTTGATATAACCAAATTTTATTTTTCTCATATTTTTTCTTTAAACAAAGTTCGTTTATTTACTCAGGTAACTTTTCTTTGGTTCTTTCCTAAATGTGCTCTAAAATGAAACCTTAAAGAGTTCATTGTAGAAAAAAGTATTTATAAATCACATTAAGTATAATTGACAAATATAATCAAATATTGCAGTCAGATTATTCAACTGTTGTAACATTAAATGCATGTTGCAAGTTGTTATAATTGCTTCTGTGTCTAGTAATTATAATTTAATAGTTTTCTTTAAAATGTAAATATGCAAATTTATTTCCATTATGTACATATCGTTTAGAGCCTGATAAATTAACCCATAATCTTTTCTTCAGTCTTCACTAGGTTCATCTACTTCTTCATTCCAGTCGGTGGGCTCCTATGGACCTTTTGGCAGGATGCCGACGTACAGTCAGTTCAGTCCAAGTTCATTAGTTGGGCAGCAGTTTGGGGCTGTTGGTGTTGGTATGTTGTGCTTTTTTCCTTTCTTTCTTTCTTTTTCGTAATTTTCCTGTCTTTATCATAAAGTTATATAAAACCTTCCACAAGTTTTCAGACATTGTTTGATGTTCCTTTTGTAACCTGTTTTTTTGAAGACTTTGGTCCTTAATGATTAGTGGTTCTATAAAGGCCATCTCTTAGAATAGTAACTTTTAAAAATCTAGGTATAGCCAATTACCAAATTTTATGAATATTATTTTAAATTTACACAAGATATAGCCCTTTAAAATAAACATTTTTTTCAATAGGATGAGTTTTCCAAAAGGGAAATGGAGATATGCTGTTGTTAAGGAATAGTAAACAACACTGTGGGCTTCCCTTGTGGCTTAGACACAAAAGTGTCCGCCTGCAATGCAGAAGACACGGGTTCAATCCCTGGATTGGGAGGATCCCCTGGAGAAGGGAATGGCTACCCACTCCAGTATTCTTGCCTAGAGCATTTCATGGACAGAAGAGCCTGGTGTGCTACAGTCCTTGGGGTCGCATAGAGTTGAACACAACTGAGCAACTAACATACACACTGTAAGAAAATATAGACAGGCTAGGCTAATAACAGTCCCACTTGGAACTAGAAGACAAAGGCTCTCGTGTACAACTTGATATAATTAGATTAACTTTTTTGTGTTTTTGTAGCTGTGCATTTTACCTTAAACCTTTATTGATTTCATTGAAATAATCACTTATCAGTTTATTTCACTGAATCACAAATCCAGTTTTCAAGTTTATCTTGAAACTCATTAGTATGTTAACAGAATTTGTTAAAATAAGTAAACTTTTACACTCATATTTTACACTCTTACAAGAACAAATACAACTCTTAGAAAACGTGACTTAGGGTTTCTAATTGCTAGTGGTATTGGTGTTGTTCATTTTGAAACTATTTTTTGTATGTATAATAGGACAAGGCGTATGAATAATACATTGATGTTGATAGGCGATATTTTTACCTTGGAGAAGGGAGATACACATATTGAATGAGGAAAGGTAAAGAACAGTGTTGTGGTAGTGAATGTGAATTGGAGGTATAGCGACCCCATGTACCACAGCCTACCAGGCTCCTCCGTCCATGGGATTTTCCAGGCAAGAGTACTGGAGTGGGGTGCCATTGCCTTCTCCAAAACGGAGTCTAGGCCCCTTTTAAAAAGAAGAAGAAGGAAACTTTTTCTAAGTAAAATAACGCTAGCTAGGAAGTATAAGGAATGGTGGACATAGAAAATCACCATTGTTAACCTCTAGTGAAATAATTAGCAGGGATTACCAGTGGATGCTAAAATCATTGGGTGAATGAGGTTGAAACAAGATATTAAAATAATCTTAAAGTATCATCGCACGGTTTACTTGTTAATTACAAAGGGAGAAGATGTACTGTTATAATGGAGAAATCTGATGGTCAGTCACCATCTTAATTAATTCGTCAAGTTTGGTATTGGCATAATTATTGATTATATGTCTTCTGGTGTGATGGTACAGGGGAGAGGTGTAAACTACTTCACTTCTGGGCATTGCTCAAAATGGAGACTCTAATTTTGAAGAAACTGACATACATTTTCAGAAAGTCAAGTTTTTCAAAGGATTCAGTGTTGTGAAGAAGAGAGGGAGCAGGGCTGTTTTAGACTTGGGAATACTGAAGAAACATAGCATCCAAATGTAATATATGTTCAGATCCCAAGTTTTAAGAAAAGCTGATAATAAAGAATGTTTTAGGGACTATTGAGGAACTTTGAGTAAGGACTAAATGTAGGATGATGTTCATTTTCTAGATGTATTTCTTAGATGTAATGGTATTGTGGTTAACCATATAGGAGAATATGTTTTAGGGAAATGACTTTAGTACTGAAGGGTGAAGAGTCAGATTGATTATGGCATATGTAGATGAAAAGAGAAGTCTGTATATCACAATATGAAGAAATGAAAAAATGGGATAGGTGTGCTAAGAAGTCAGTAGTTGGTGAGCTAGGTGAGGAATATATTGATATTCAGTGTACTCCCTTTTTTTGACACAAGTTTGACATTTTTCAAGTTTATTTATTTTTGTTGGGGTAGTTCTTTCATCTCTAATCAAAATTTAAATACTTAATTACTTCTTGGCTAGGTGAAATAACTTTGGTCCATGTACCTCCTAATCCTACTCAAGGAAAGATCAGTGTTAACTTATCCATGTTAAATCAAGGTATACCCTGTGTTAATTATAACTGTTAGAATCCTATTCTGAGGATTCACAATAAGGGACAGTTGCAAATTATTTTATCCTTTTGAGATTCCTTTCACTAAATTGAATAGTTAGCTAACATCTGGATTATTGTACTTACCCTCTACATTACTGTGAAGTTGCATGACAGTATTTATAAAAGCATTTGAAACAGGGCCTAGCACAAAATGCATAGTAAATGCTGCTTTTGCTATTCCTCATATCCTGCTCCTCTGATCAGAGTATTTTGTGGTGGTGAAATACATTAATATATTCCTTATAAATACTTTTATCTAATTTTTATATTGGGGTTTGCTGGTTTAGTGTTCTTTGAATGTCAAAAGGTAGATTTTACTTGTGTTTTCCATATGAGTAGACTAGTTTTTGCAGTAGCAAATTATTTTTGATTGTTTGATTTCTATATTGGTAGGATAATTTGTGGAGTGGCTAATTAAAGAACTATATATAGTATTTAGAAGTAGTTAAATGAGGAGGAGGAAAACTGTAGCATTGATTAAGGTGGCAGATGTTCTTTAGAAACAGAATTAACTCAGATACAGTTTGTGTTGATACAAATTAAGCCAGATTTTAATCTAAGCCTCTTGTTTTCATTTTCTGTGCCCAGTATTCTGATGTAAAGAGGAAGTTTAAATAAATTGGAATTACTCTACTGCTATTTGGGGGAATTTTTTCCATTGTAATTTTCATATATTATCATCTTTTTATAGTTTTATTTGCAGTTTATATCATGAAAGATTAGTATCTTTAATATCTAAAGAGCTTTTGAAAATAAAGATCTACAACCCAACAGAAAAATAGATAAAGATTAGGAACTAACTTTGAAAAAACACAAATGGCCCTTAAACATGGAAAGATGCTTAAATCTTGCTTATGATGAGATAATTAAATCAGCACCACAACACCATTTCTCATTATCAATTTGACAGAAACCCAGAAGTTTGAATATATTCTGTTTTGTCACAATTGTGAGGAAACAAATACTCTCATACTTTGAAAGGAATGATGCAGTGTGTAGAATGAAAACATTGTTGTTTTTTTCAGCTGACACTCAGATAGTTCTTACATGCAAAGATTAGGTCACTACTGCCTTTAATTCATAGGCCTTTAGGAGAAATTAATTATCTCAATAAACTGAAGCACCAAACAGCCATGGCATGCTGTCTCTCATACTACTCTTGTGGGCAAGAGGGGGTAAATTGCCTAAATAGTCAGGCAAATGAATACATTTTAGCTACCTAAATAATCAAATCATATTGGACAGTGACTCTCTTAGGTCTCTAGTGTTTTGTACAGATTAATTTTTAATCACTGAGCTTAATGAACACTTAACTTGCTTATGAACTTTATAAAGTTAGTATAAACCAGGAGAGTGGTTCATGCATTAAGAATGACAGACTAAGGATTATTAAAGATCTACTTTGGAATTCCCTGGCAGTCCAGTAGTTAGGACTTTGTGTTTCCACTGCAGGGACCCATGGTTGGGGGGAAACTAAGATCCCACATAACATGTGATGTGGTCAAAAATAAACAAAAGACCTACTTCAGTAATGTGTAAAGGAATTGAACATTCCAGTTAAAAGGCAGAGATCATCAAACTGAATTTTTTTTAAAAAGACCCTCTTATGTTCTAATGAGGTGGATGAAACTGGAGCCTATTATACAGAGCAAAGTAAGTCAGAAAGAAAAACACCAATACAGTATATTAACGCATATATATGGAATTTAGAAAGATAGTAACGATGACCCTATATGCAAGACAGCAAAAGAGACACAGATGTAAAGAACAGACTTTTGGACTCTGTGGGAGAAGGCAAGGGTGGGATGATTTGAGAGAATAGCATTGAAACATGTATATTATCATATGTGAAATAGATCACCAGTCCAGGTTTGATGCATGAGACAGGGTGCTCAGGGCTGGTGCACTGGGATGACCCTGAGGGATGGGATGGGGAGGGAGGGTCAGGATGGGGAACACATGTACACCCATAGCTGATTCATGTGAATGTATGGCAAAAAACACCACAATATTGTAAAGTAATTAGCCTCCAATTAAAATAAATTTTAAAAAAAGACCCTGTTATATGATATTTATAAAAGATGAATTAAAAGAATAGAAAAAGGTGTGGCATACCATATAAACACTAATAACAAGAAAACTATGTTAGAAAAATTAACATCAGACAAAGCTGCTTAAAGGTCAGAAGTACTGCCAAAGATACAGAAGGATTCTTTATAACAGTACAGTGGGCAGTTCATCAGAAAGCTGTAACAATCCTAAATGTGTATGTGACTTTTACAAAATAGTACACCAACACCAACAATTTCAGAATATAGATTCTTTTCATGGAGAAGGAAATGGCACCCCACTCTAGTATACTTGCCTAGAGAATCCCGTGGACAGAGGAGCCTGGTGGGCTGCCATCCATGGGGTCGCAGGGAGTTGGACACGACTGAAGCGCCTTACCATGCATGCATTGGAGAAGGAAATGGCAGCCCACTCCAGTATTCTTGCCTGGAGAATCCCAGGGACAGAGGAGCCTGGTGGGCTGCTGTCTGTGGGATCACAGAGTTAAACACGACTGAAGCGACTTAGCAGCAGCAGCAGATTCTTTTAAGTAAATATGGATCAATCAATGGGATAGATCAAATCTTGGTCTATAAAAGAAGTTACATTAAATTCAGAAAGATTAAAATCATCCATGGTATTTTCTCAAACCACAAAGAAATTAAGTTTGGAATTAATAATAAAGATAACTTGAAAATCAGTGCTCTAAGCTACCAGTTTATTAAGAAGGGTTAAAAAAAAGGGGGGGGGGCGGAATTAGCCCAAAAGTACTAGAAAGAAGAAAAAATTTAAAACAGAAAGGAAATAGAAACTAGTCCCAAAATATATATATATATATTATCAACAAAGCCAGAAATTGGCTTTTTGAAAAATTTCATAAAATTAATAATCCTCTAGCAAAACTAAACAAGGGGAGGGGGCTCAAATATTGATATCAAGAATGAAAGAGTAGACATCACTGTAGATCCTAAAAGGATAATATGAAGATATTGTGAACAACTTTATGTCAACAAACTTGTCATTTTAGATGAAATAGCCAAATTTCTTGAAACTACAACTTTCCTAAACCAATACAAGAGAAAGTATAATCTCACTAGCACTCTGTTAAAAAAGTTGCAACTGTAATTTAAAATCTTTCATAAAGAAAATTCTAGACTGTTTGCTTTACTGGTAAATTCTATCATTTAGGGAAGAAATAATTTTACCAATCTTAAACTCTTTGAGAGAATAAAGGAGAAGAACACTTCCTAACCAGGTAATGAAGGCAAGATAAGATACCAAAATGTAAGTGAAATTATTACAAGAAAATAAAATTACAGCTAATTTCCATGAACATACATATAGAAATCCTCAACATAGTCTTATCAGTGGAAGTCAGCAGTTCATAAGAAGGCTAGTACACAATGACAAAGTTTATCTCAGGAATGCAAAGATGTTATAACATTTGAAAATCATTTGTAATTTACCACATTAATGGAATGAAGCAGAAAAGCTGCAATCCCAAGAGATATAGAGGACGCATTCAATAAAATTTGATACTCATTTATCAACAACTAAGGAATAGGAGGGAATTTCCTAATTTGATTAGTGAAATGAAAAGCTTGCATACATAATAGTAGGATAATGAAAAGCTTGCATACATAATGGTGGGATAATGAAGGCTGTTTCCTTAAGGTAAGGAATAAAGTGAAAGCAGAATTGTATCTTATTTCATGTAGTGTTCTTCTAGAGGTCCTAGTCAGTCCAACAAGGCAAGAAAAAAGATTCAGAGACTGGAAAGGCAGAACTAAAAATGTCATTATCTGAAGGTGGCATGATTGTGTGTATAGAAAATGCAAAGGAATATTAAAACCACTAGAATGAATAAGTGAATTTAACATGGTAAGGGACCACATGGTAAACACACAAAAATCAACCAGATTTTTGTATTCGGAATATAGGCAGATTGACAAACTATGGCCTGTGGACCAAGTCTTGCTAGCCTCCTGTTTTATTAGAATACAGCCATACCCGTTTATTGGCATGTTGTGGCTGCTTTTACACTACAGGTGCAGAGTTGTATAGTTGTAACAGATCATGTGGCCTGAAAAGCCTAGAATATTTTATTTACCATCTGACAAATTATAAAATTTGCTGATCTAGAATAGATTATTGATAAGTGAAATATAAAATGCAACGCAGCTTATAATAGCATCAGTAACATCAGATACCCAAGAATGAAAAAATATATATATATTTAAAAGCCTCTGTAATAGCGATTCTCAGTAGAGGGAAGTTCATTTCATCCCCCTCAGAGGCCAGGGTTGCTACTTAACATCCTACAGTGCATGGGACAACCCCTCAAAACAAAGAATTGTCTAGCCCACCATGTCAGTAATGCTGACGCTGGGAAAACTGCTCTTCAATAAAAATGACAAACCATTGCCGAGAGAGATTAAAATCTACATAAATCGATGCTTATAGGTTAAAAAATTCAATATTTTTATGGTGACACTTTCCCCCCAAATTACAAATTTACAGGTTGAACATAATCTTAGTAAAAATCCCATCACACTTCAAAAAATAGAAATTAACACATTGATCCTAATATTTGCATGAAAATACAAACTCTATAATAACCAATACACTCTTGAAGAAAGAGGAAGTTTGAAGTATATACTGTTTCAAGTTTCAGGACAGGGAATGATCAATACAACAATAGACAAACATGGGTAAAGAATAGAGGGTTTAGAAATAGACCTATTTAAGTGCTGACTTAAGACAAAGATGCCAGTGCAATTCAGTGGAAAGGAGGAAATCTTTCCAACAAATAATGTTGCAGCAGCTGGGTATCTGGAAAAAATTAACATCGATCCCTCCCTCACCCTATGCATAAAAGGTAGTTTGAGATAAATCAGTAGCAGAATTGGCATGAAGGAGGTGGGTGTTATACAACCAAGAACTCAGAAAAGAGATGGAGGATATAGAAGAGTTTTCTAACCTGAGGGCAAGCAGTGGGAGGTTGAGTCAGGTGAGAAAGCACAGAGCAGGATGGAGGTTGAATACGCATCATCGGAGCAGTCTATATCTTGGTCATTACCTAGAAATACTAGGGGTAATAAAATGGTTTCAGCATTCTACAGAATTACTGAGAGCACTAGTCTCAACATTTCTGGGCATGTTGTGGGAGATTATGTTAGGCCTCTTCTTACCTGACTGGGGCCATAGCCTGAATGGATTACAACTCTTAAGGAATCCCATTCATTCTTACCATCTGAGGTGCTATGATAAGTTCTGCTACCCCATTTTAAGAGGGATATGAACAACTAGAATTCATTAAATTAGGGAGAAGTCAAAGAGGCAAGGCTTAAAGAATATGTGAAGGTAAGTAATGGTTGAAGGAACTAGAGTTGCTTAGCTTGAAAATAAGATGCGAGGGACATGTCCATAATGTTCAAGTAATTTAAAAGCAAATAGTTAAACTTCTGTTGTGGAGTAGACATGGAAATAATGAGGGAAGAGGTAGGCAGATTGGTGGGGGGTGGGGGCGGTTGCTTATAAACTAAGGCAAATAATTTGAACTTTTTATCTTGAAGACAGTGGAAAGCCCCCAGAGGGTCCTAAGCACTGTAGTGATGTGATTATGTTTCTATTTCATAAAAAATTATTCTGAGTACCACTTTTAGATTTAATTCAGAGGTGGGGAAGGAGGACTGTTGAAAACCTATGTAGATTAAATATTAAGAGGTCATAGCATGTGGAAAGTGATTGATTCATAAATTCTGAAGAAATGTAGAGAAGCTTGACATAACCTAATATAGCAAAGAGTTGAGTCCTTTTGAGGGATTTTTTTCTTTCTCATATTATCAGAACTTCTTGTGGTTGCTTTAGGCAGAACATAGCCCCACAATACTGTCCTGAGGAGAAGCATTAAAATGGACTGGAGTCCATTGTCCATTGGAAATGTTGGAAAAGCTCTTTGTAGACCTGTCTGCTAATTTGGCTATTTATACAGATATTTGGTTTTAAAATAATTGAACCTTCATGTTAGTGTTGAATATACCATTTCTGCTACTTCTCTATCTGATGTGCATTCTGCTATCCTACCTGCATAACTGCTTAGGACAGTATTGCATATGTTACAAAAGTCATTTGCATCCAAAGAAGCTGAAGTACATATGGGCTTGCTTTTATATGTATATACTGCCAAAAATTTCTCAGAATTATTTTTGATTCAGTTTCATCAATTTCTAATATTATTAATTTGTTCAAGTGTTATGGGGAAGGACACTTATCATCACTAAGATGGTATATTACTTTATATAATAGAAAGCTTAAAAAAATTTTTTTTTAATTATCATTAAAATTTTTTTCTTAAAGCCGGAAGCTCCTTGACATCCTTTGGAACAGAAGCATCAAGCAGCAGTGCCCTCTCCCAAAGTAGTGCGGTTGGTTCTGCCTTTACACAGGATACAAGAGCTCTAAAAACACAGCTATCTCAAGGTAAGCTGTTTTTTCCTTCAGAAATTTCCATTCTAAATTTCTATGGTGGTTTTTGTCTTTCTTTGAATGGAAGAGCTTTTGCAGCTTGTAAATCACGTGTATAATTTCTACTTAGCTCTTTTAAAATTGTCATCCAAATAAATACACTATTGAATGACTTCCACTGTTTAGACTTTTCATAATTCTTAAATCATAAAACAGAAACAGTGAACACTGTTTGAATTTTTTCTTTTTTTAAACAAAGCAATTATATTACTTGTATATGGTGGTTGAGTCACTAAGTCATGTCCAACTCTTGTGATCCCATGGACTGTAACTCACCAGGCTCCTCCATCCATGGGATTTTCCAGGCAAGAATACTGGAGTGGGTTGCCATTTCCTTCTCCAGGGGATCTTCCTGACCCAGGGATCTAACCCGAGTCTCCTGCATAGCAGGCAGATTCTTAACTGGCTGAGCCACCAGGGAAGCCATATATAATATGTACTTGTATACAATACTTAAATATTATAGGTTAGTCTAAGACTCACCACTGAGGATGAATTCTCTATGAATTTGAAATAGTAGCTGAGGAAACAAGCTATTCCTTATGCTGTTGCATCTTTCCTAGCATCCTCGTGATCTAGAGCAGTGGCTCTCGGTGTGGCCACCTAGAACCAAATCATCTAATCTGGAATGCTCCTTAAAATGTGTATCCTGAGAACTGCTACAAAAGAATCCTGGGAGCTTGGGGGTCTGCATTTTAATAAGCTTCTTAAAGGATCCTGTTTCATTTGCTTTTAATTTCGTTTTTCTACCAGCCAGTCTCATAACCTTCAGTGATTCCAAGATTCCTTTTCTTTATCTGCTGCTAAAGTAGATGATGCTGGCCCATAGCTTTATATGGATATTTACTTTCAAATAAAACAATATAAAGTCATTTCAGAAATATGCTGTAATCAGGACAATATTTTCAAAAACTCTTGAGGGTAAAATCAAGCCAGTGCTAAACATAGTTCTGTGTATCTCACTTTAGATATTTTGAAATAGTTGTAGTTACTTATATATTCATATTAACTTAAAATAACTTAATTTTTAATTTTTTAACATTCTGAAGATTTCTTGTAAGTATTAATAATTAGAAATAGACTAAGTGTACTGTATAGCACAGGGAACTATATTTAATATCATGTGATAAACCATAATAGAAAAAAAATGAAAAAAGTGTGTGTGTGTATATGTATATAACTAAATCCCTTTGCTTTACAGTAGAAATTACACAACTTTGCGAGTACTTCAATAAAATAAATTTTTAAAGAAAAATATACTCGGCATAGGAAGACAATAAATATACTCAATTTCACTACCCAGAAATAATATATTTATTTGCAGACTTTAACATAAGATTTCCTTCTGAGAGAAAATACTTAATCTTTTTAAGCATTAATTTCCTGTACTATAAAATAGGACCTTACTGATAAACTAACAGACTTACTGTAAGGGTTAATTTGTTTTTAATGTGTGTAGTGCCCTTCACATAGTACCTGACATGGAACGTGCTCAGTAGATGTTAGCTGTCTTAATTAATAACTAGCATTAACTTTAATATTGAAGCACCAGAAAGATTCTTATTAAGATCATAATAAAGGACTCTGGATCTCATTGCTACTCAGCATTGTTCTGGAATTTTTAGCTATGTCAGGAAAAAGAAAGAAGTATGAATAACTAGAATTAGCATTATTTGTCGATGCTAACTTTCTTCTTGGAAGTGAGAATTCACTGAAAAACCTAAAACTAATAAAGTACTTAAATTAGAGGTAAAATGTAGAGAATAAGTACAAAAATCAATAGATGTTCTAAAATCTAACCCACTGATTATTAATGGGGATAAAAAAAAGATGTTCACAATGATCAGAAATATAAATTATATAGAAAATATTAATATGACCAGCCTCTGATGAAAGAAAGTGTAATAGAGAGACATAAAAGAAGTTACGTATAATCAGAAAAGCATATCTTATCTCTAAATATAAAGATTTAGTTTTAGGAAGACTTTACTTCTCATAATAACTTTACTGTAGTTTGTAAAAGAACCTAATAAAATACATGCACAGACTGTCTTAAAAATAAGCATGCAAATATACCTAGACATGTTTTAAAAATAAAAATGATGAGATAGGGCTTACCTCTTAATAAAGTATACATAAAATAAAGCAGTGCAGGAATAAATTTAGAGATGAATGGAGCAAAAGTCAGAAATAGATCCAAGTATAAATAAATAATTAATATATGATAAAGATGCTGTTTTTAAATTAGTGGAGAAAGACTTGTTGTCTAGTAAACGATGTTGTTAACAGATAACTGTCTGATCATTTGGAATGTTAACTCCAGAATCCTTCCCTCATACTTCAGACTAAAATAAGTTTTAAATAGATTAAAATGTTTTGTTTTTTTTTTAATTTGCAAGAAACAATGAGAGAGGAGGCCTGGGGGTCTGCATTTTAATTTCACCAACTAAATTTCTGAAATTTATCGAATTTTAACACCTAGAATTTTCTTGTAACTGGGAAGATAAGAATGAAGGTAACTTGAGGAAGTGTGTTTATAATTATAAGAGCTTTTGAGTTTTATAAGTTTTCATGTATGCTAAGTCACTTCAGTTGTATCTAACTCTGCAACCCTAGGGACTGTATAGCCTGCCAGGCTCCTCTGTCTATGGGATTCTCCAGACAAGAATACTAGAGTGGATTGCCATGCCCTTCTCTAGGGGATCTTCCCAACCCAAGGATTGAGCCCGGTGTTTCTTACATCTCCTGCATTGGCAGGCGGGTTCTTCACCACTAGCACTACCCGGGAAGCCCCTTGTAAATTTATATAAGACCATTTAATGTACTATCATAAAATTACCTATAAACAGGGACTTCCCTGGTGGTTCGGTGGTTACGAATCTGTATAATATTGCAGGGCACACAGGTTCAGTCCTTGGTCAGGAAACTAGGACCCCACATGCTATGGAGCAGCTAAGCCTGTGCACTACAAGAGTCTGCCACAAGGTCCCACATGACGTGTTGGACATCCTGCATGCCTCAGCTAAGACCTGATGTGACTGAATAAACAAATAGAGATTAAAGATAGAATTACCTAGATAACAAGCTTTTCAAAAAACATAACACCTGTTCAGTAAATAAATCACCTTTATTTTAACAAATAAATGCTTCTATAAGGTGATAAGTAATTACAGAAATTTTTCTCTTAGGTCCAAACTTACATAAACTTGCACCATGATTTCCCATTATAATTAATGGGAAAATTACAGTGTTTCTGTTAATGGCAGACTGAACTGTGACATTAATGTAATGCTGGAAATGGTGACACATTTGTCATTGCATGCTTTAGATAACCATATACCAGGGGAGGATACTGATAAACAATCCCTGAAGCACCTGGTGCACGACAACCAGTGTGCTGTCAGCACTCAGCCAGGTCACCAGTTTGGAGCCTGTGCATGTAGCACAGGTGGACAGTAACATTTGCAGCATATTTGGGAAGTTTTTTTTCTTTTACATAAAAGTGAGCACAATTTTTTAAAGCAAAACCTATTTTGGTACAATATCATGTGATGTGAGAGCACCTTAAGCAGAGATTTACAGCGAACATGGGGGACAAAAAGTGTGATGGGAGCACCCAGTGTTACATTCTTCTGTTCATACTGTGACCAGGCTCTGACCTCATAAAAGGAAAAATGGAATTTGTAAGTATAAAACCCATATTAAGCAAAAACTTGCCTAGAGATTATTCAAACAGCAAAAATTGAGTATGGTTATTGTGTAATTATCTGAAGGTTTTATTTGTTACTGGTCTTTTAGTATTAATTACCCAAGCCCCTAAGGTATTGAAGAACTTCATTGTACTTTCTCGTTCTTTACTTCCTTTATAATACTTGTAAGTGTATCACTTTAGAGATATCTTCAGAAAACACTAAAAAAAGTTAAAGCCTCTGAAAATAATGACTAAAGTGTCAATATAATCTTGTGATTGTGGTTGTTGGAGAAAGCCTACATCTGATCTGCCTAAATGCTCTTTGATAATATTCATGGGGAATTTTGTTTCATCAGCAATTTAAAAAAAATAAAAGTTAAACCTTATTCTACTAAGTAGACATACAGATTCAGTTTTCGGAGTTTTTTGTTTGTTTTGGTGGGGTTTATTTTTACTTTTTTTTTTTCTTTCTTCTTTTTTTTATAGTAGTTAAGTGACCAGCCCACTAAAGATAAACAATTCTAAGCTCTGGTCTAATGAGTAGATGGATTCAAATTATGCAAAGGATTCGAATTGGTGGAAATAAAGCTCTAGATGTTTTTTTAGGGTCTAGATTATTTTGAAACCCCCAAAGGTTAGGGTAGTTTCTTATCTTTTGGTTACGTTTTAGGTCGTTCAAGCCCTCAGTTAGACCCTTTGAGAAAAAGCCCAACCATGGAACAAGCAGTACAGACCGCCTCGGCCCACTTACCTGCTCCAGCACCTGTTGGGAGAAGGAGCCCTGTATCAACCAGGCCTTTACCATCTACCAGCCAAAAACCAATAGAGAATCAAGAGCACAGGCGAGGTAGAACTTTAGCTGTTTACTATTTCTTAATTGACCGGTCAGCATCTTCCATTCAACTTATTTTCATTAAAAAGATTTACTTTATGTGAAATGATCCTAGAAGGTTTAAACTGAACTTGAGAGAATGTTCATTCAGTCTTTCAAATTCTACTCAAAGTAGTGATGGTGGTGGGGTTATATGGATGTTTGGTTTTGTTCTGGGTTTGTTTGTTTTTCCATTTCTGACTTTACAGAAGTTTTTGATTATGTGTCCCAAGTTGACTGTCACTTTCTGTATATTCTATAGTTGAAGTACATAAAGTCTCAAGACCAGAAAATGAGCAACTCAGAAATGATAGCAAGAGACAAATAGGTAAGTTGTTACTTGGATCTGAAAGTCTAATCCTGTGCTTTTCAATTGAACATTTGAAATGTATATGATGTATAATTACTATGAAGAGCAGCACAGGAGAGTTTCATTGTGTTATCTTGATTATGGTGCTGGTGCTGTGGATCTGTGTATGTAGCAAAAGGTCATAAAACTGTACGTAAAGACATACCAAAAAATGAGTACACGCAAAACTGTTGAGATCTGACTATGAGATCTTAGTGTAGTTTTTCCCAGTTTTTGATAATGTACAATAGATAATCAAGATGTTACTGTTGGAGGGGAAGCTGGGTGATGGGCACTCTGTACTACTTTTTCCATTTTTTAATCTAATTATTTCAAAAGATTTTTTTTTTTGAATCATCATTACATGTCTGGAATAAAACCTACTTGATGGTAAGCAATTGTCTTTTAATATATTCTTAAATATTTGCTAGTGAGATTTGTATACTTTTATTTTTATATTTTATATTGTTTAATGGCTTTCTCTTGTACTGTCTTTTGTATTTTTTTATGTTTTTGTGTCAGTTTCATGTTAGCATTATAAAATTGCTTTCTTTGTTTTCTATGCTTTTAAAAATGGAATCAGGAATTCACTGGTGGTCCATGTGTTAGGACCTGGCGCTTTGACTGCCATGGCCTGGATTCAGTCCCTTTTCTGGGAACTTAAATCCTATAAGCTATATGGTGCAGCCAAAAAGAAAAGAAAAAAGAATGGAATCATTGGGAACTGTGTTTAATATCCTGTGATAAACCATAATGGAAAAAAAAATATATATATATATATATATCTGAATCACTTTGCTATATAGCAGAAATGAACATAGCATTGTAAATCAACTATATTTCAGTAAAATAAATTTTTAAAAACTAATGAAATTATCTGTACCTTAAAAATTTGAGTCTTCTCATTAAAATTAAGTCCTTTTTCTTTTTTTTTTTGGTAGTAATTATTCAAGAAGTTTAAGTTTCTTTCATAATTAATGACTTAATACTTGTATACTTGATCTTTTTGGTAATCTGTAATATACCCCAAATCCATCTGTTTTATTATTTTCGTATTCATTAGCAGAGAATAAATTATGATTTAAAACTCTTCCAAGTTAAAAAAGAAAGACAGTGTGTGATAACTTAATTACATAATAATTGGGAGATGATCTTTAGGTTTAGAAAGCTAGAAAACACTATTTCTTCTGTACCTTTTTATATGTGTTTTTATTTATGCTGTGTGCCATAAAATTAACGGAGGTTGGGGTTTGGTTTTACTGTGTTTCACTTTTTTTTTTAATTTGCAAAAAAGAAAGAACTCTCTTCTCAAGATAAAATAATTGCTGTGCGTCCATCATTCAAAAATCATGGTAGTGAAATAACATCATGGTAGTAAAGGAGTGTTCACTTTGGCAACACATATACTAATATTGGAACAATACATAGAAGATTAGCATGGCTTCTGCACAAGGATAACATGCAAATTCATGAAGCATTTCATATTTTAATATAAAAGGAATGTGTGTGTCTGTCTGTCTGAATCAGTTTGCTATACACCAGAAACTAATA
Source organism: Dama dama (assembly GCF_033118175.1). Taxonomy (NCBI): domain Eukaryota; kingdom Metazoa; phylum Chordata; class Mammalia; order Artiodactyla; family Cervidae; genus Dama; species Dama dama. Next base: position 49,451,155 of record NC_083684.1, read on the forward strand.
CAACATTGTGAATCAACTGTACTTCAGTTACAAAAATAAATAGGGATTTCCCTGGCAGTCCAATGGTTAGGACTCTGCACTCTCACTGCCGCAGACTCAAGTTCAATCCCTGCTGAGGGAACTGGTCCCACAAGCCATGCAGCACAGCCAAATAAGCAAGCAAATAAATAAATCATGTCAAACAATAAATAAAAGTATCTTTCGCTACCTTTCAAAATTTAAAACAGAAATATCATGCTGTACTTGCTGGTTCATGGCCAAGACATTTTCAGTAGTAAAGCTGAATATTTAAACATCCTGCCTGTCCAGATTTAAGTGTCTGGCTATATGCTATGGGTTTTTGTGGTTTGTTTTCTCAAACTTGGACAATTTGCAAAGTTTTATTTAGAGACCAATGAGCACAGAGATGTCTATTACTCTGTAGTCATTATGTGTTAAACATTTCACATAATTATAATCATTGAATTCACCCTGCTTTGTGCTCTGTATTTTTCTGTTGAAAGTGAAAAAAGTGAAAGTCACTCAGCCATGTCCAACTCTTTGTGACCCAGTGGACTGTAGCCCACCACACTTCTGTGTCCTCAGTATTTTCTAGGCATTAATACTGAAATGGGTAGTCATTCCCTTCTCCAGGGGATCTTCCCAACCCAGGGATCAAACCCAGGTTTCCTGCACTGCACGCCGAGTCTTTACCTTCTAAGCCACCAGTGTGGCTTAGAGCCCATATTTTTCTGTTAACTCATCAAATACTATCCCATGTTTCTCTTATAATTTTTTTTTCTTAACTGTTCCTCTTATTTGGATTCTCAAGTTTTCACTGTAATTTATGCTACTTTGGTATTGCTTTACCATGCCTCATAAATCTTGTTACTGTATTAAATTGTAGAGAAAGGATAGATACAGGAAGAATAATATGAATCTCTTTGAATCATATGGATCTATTTAGAGAGAGACAGTAAAGGTGAAACAGGAGGTGGTTGGAGGGGTTGAGATGTGGTGCTTCTTGTCTTTTGAGTTATCTTGCTGTTTGTGCTAATGTGCTCATTTATTTTTCTCCCTGTAAATCTTGGTTTCTATGATCATTTCCATAAAAGGCTTCCTAAATTTTGAGAACCCAGTATACATTTGACACTTCATAGGTATTAGGGATGTAAGCAGAAATCTCCCAAAATGTTTGATTGTGTACTGTATCAGCCATAACTTAATTGGTGGAGAATCTACCTGTAATGTGGGAGACCCAGGTTCAATCACTGGGTCAGGAAGATCCCCTCAAGAAGGAAATGGCAACCCATTCCAGTATTCTTTCCTGGAGAACCCCATGGACAGAGGAGCCTGGTGGACTGCAGTCCATGGGGTTGCAAGAGTTGGACACGACTTAGCAACTAAACCACTACTGTATCAGCAGCATGTCTGAATACAGACCCCATAGGTATAAATTTCATTAAGGACATTTATAAATTTCCTATTTATAAATTTTATGTGCAGTCTTCTCAGTCTAGGGAGGCTTCCCTGGTAGCTCAGCTGGTAAAGAATCCACCAGCAATGTAGGGGACACCCCAGTTCAACTCCTGGGTCGGGAAAATCCACTGGAGAAGGGATAGGCTTCCCACTTCAGCATTCTTGGGCTTCCCTGGTAGCTCAGCTGGTAAAGAATTCTCCTGCAATGTGGGGAACCTGCGTTCGATCCTTGGGTTGGGAAGATCCCCTGGAGAAGGGAACGACTACCCATTCCATTATTCTGACCTGGAGAATTCCATGGACGGTATAGTCCATGGGATTGCACAGAGTTGGCTGTGACCGAGCAACTTTCACTTTCTTCTCAGTTACTACTACGTATTAAATGTTTGTGAAACTTCATTTCTTTTCTATATTAAAAAAATACAAATATAGTCAGGTGTATAGAGACTTATAAGCATTTCTCTTGTTGACCATAAAGACCATAATAATAGCTTCTGCTTTAAACCAGCTTATTCTTTATTAATATAGTTCCAGGTGCTCCTTCAGCTCCAAGGAGAGGGCGTGGGGGTCATCGAGGTGGCAGAGGAAGATTTGGTATTAGACGAGATGGTCCAATGAAATTTGAGAAAGACTTTGACTTTGAAAGTGCAAATGCACAATTTAACAAGGAGGAAATCGACAGAGAGTTTCATAATAAACTTAAATTGAAAGGTGGGTTTTTATTTTTCTCCTCAGAGAATACTCTTTTCTGACCATGTGAATTATGGATATTTAGGCCAAATCTTGACTTATATGGTATCTGCTTTTTTTTTTCATTAGAAGATAAACTTGAGAAACAGGAGAAGCCTGTCAATGGTGAAGATAAAGGAGACTCAGGAGTTGATACCCAAAACAGTGAAGGAAATGCAGACGAAGAAGATCCACTTGGACCTAATTGCTATTATGACAAAACTAAATCCTTCTTTGATAATATTTCTTGTGATGATAATAGGTACAGTCTTTTAAGCTGCTTTTATGCAATTAGGAGGTTGAAGTGTGAAATGATTCCTGATAAATTCACAAAGTGTAATGAATACTTAAAAGTCCCTAGGGACTTTCCTGATGGTCCAATGGTTAAGGATCCGTGCTTCCCAATGGGCACGGATTTGATCCCTGATTGGAGAACTAAGATCCCACTTGCTATGTGGTGCAACCCCCCCAAAAAAATCTAATGACTACAATTTTTTAATGTTTTGACAAAAGAAAATAACTTATACTAAAATTTTAAATGATATTAGACTTTTGGAAAAGAAGAAATAATCATATATTTTTGTTTGGGGATGCATTCACATTCGAAAATTAGTAACTAAAATAGAAGCATTCATCTAACATCTAAACACCTTTTACTTTACCCCTCTACAATGTAGTTCAGTTGAAGCTTGCTGATGTAGTAAAACTCTGCTCTATTGCAGTAAATATGAATCCAAAAGCTGGTTAATTAAAGGACTTAGCATAACTAGAGTTCCAGACTTAGCATAACTAGAGTCCTTCTGCTGGCTGCATTTTGGTGCCAGTGGTGGTTGTCTGCTTCAGTTTAAACATGGATGGTGATGATGCTGAATCTCATTGGGCTGTAGGCCAGCAGCAGCGATTCAGAAGCTTTAGGCATCATGTCCAGAGGTTGGACCAGGAGCCTAGTAGGATCTTGGGAATCAACCCTTTATCTCCTCCCATCCTGAGGCAGGGTTTGCTTTCCCTTTCTTCCTTTGAGGCTGATTGGAGGGTAGAGTCAACTGCCAGTCCCATTTATTGAGGCTATTCAGTTTCTTTGTATCATCAGCTGCATTTGCAATAAACAATACCAGTCATACTTTCACAGGAAGTGTAACAGAATATAATAGGAATATATTGCCATGGACAGCTTGTGATGACTTAGATTAGGTACTTTTGTGGATTTTTTTGTTTGTTTTTTGTGGTTTTTTTGATGCTTAGGAATTATTTAGGCTCAATTTGGAAATTAAGTGCTACATAGTCTTGCTGGCAAATGTTCCTTAAAAGTTGATACACTACAAAAAAAAAAAAAAACCTCATATACTAAAGATTATTTGTCCTCATAATAGAGAACGGAGACCAACCTGGGCTGAAGAGAGAAGATTAAATGCAGAAACATTTGGAATCCCGCTTCGTCCAAACCGTGGCCGTGGAGGGTACAGAGGCAGAGGGGGTCTTGGTTTCCGTGGTGGCCGAGGACGTGGTAGTGGCCGAGGTGGTACCTTCACCACTCCTCGAGGATTTCGTGGTGGATTCAGAGGAGGTCGTGGGGGCAGGGAGTTTGCAGATTTTGAGTATAGGGTAAGTATTATTACATGCTTTGGGGTTGGCTTGCAGTTATATGAAACTCAGAATGTTTTAAATTTTTATCTATTGGGAGTGAGTAGTTCTAGGACATTTGTGTAACTTCCATTTGACTTCTCAGTGGAGGATATACTTGATTATGATATTTATATAATTTTAAGGAGCAGAAACTTCTTGGCTAATGGATCTAATTTTTTTAACTATTTTCTTTTCAATTGGAGGAAGTGAGAGAAATATATTTTTATCTTCTGTTATAGAACGATTGTTTCATATTTCATGGACTGGTAAAATTTCTTCCAAAAAACTGTTAGAGACTGACTTAATTTCTTTTTCTTAAAAAGTTTTGTTGTTGAAGGCACCGGGGATCACTAAAAGATATTGCACAATACAAAAAAGGACCATATTATATCACCTTTATTTCATGTTACAAAGTATGCTGTAATACCAAAAGAATCTAGGAAGAACATATTCCAGAATGGAAGACAAACCTGTGCATTTTATACAGCTAATGTAGTATTTTGTGTGTACAAATGAGGAAATGTGTAAAGAGATATTAAATAACTTGCCCAAGGTTAGCTAATAAGTGATGATGCTGGATCTTGAACCTAGTATATTTGTTCCTCAGTCCATGATCTTAATTAGTTTTGTGGAAAACTCAACTACATTTTCCCTGTTTTTTTTACTTTACCATGGTCTTAAAAATATCATATTGGCATATGGAAACTGCTGCCTGAAATTTCTGTAGCTCTGTATAGTATGTATATATATGTAGTTTATTTTTTAAATTGAAGTATAGTTAATTTACAATGTTAGTTTCTGGTGTGTAGCAAAGTCATTCAGTTATATATATATACACATACACACATATACACAGTCTTTTTCATATTCTTTCCCATTATGGTTTATTATAGGATATTGAATATCTTTTCTTGTGCTATACAGTAGGACCTTGTATAAAAAAATATGTGTATAATTTATTTAAAGGAGTCTTTAAGTCAATGTTACTATCCTAGTTATTGACTTTAGGGATAGTGGAGAGGAAAAGTATATAATAAAGATCAAAATCCCATCATAAAGAAGTCTATTAAGGATTACAGAAGGCAGCTAGAAACTTAAGAGACCCACTATCAGGAATTTCACTCTTCTGTATTTAAAACTGGTCTTTGTTGAGATCCCTCTTGAAGGATCATTAATTGTGGCTTTTGGATCTGTTCTGTTATTTTTAATGCTCTTGATACTGTGTCATCACAACCAAGACTGCTGAAAATTAGCCTCAGATCATTAGGTCAGGATATCCAGCCATGGTAGACACAGCTTGATGTATCTGCAGGACTTTTGACTTCCAAAATGGCCATTCCAACTTGGAGACTGTGTCTTAGGAACCATGGAATGCTTCTTACTTTCCACTATTACTCCTCTTGAGGTTGCCAGTGACCTTTTGCTTAGCAAATTCAATAGCTTTTTTGCAAATATTTGCCCTTCATTACTCTGCAGTATTTGACACTGATAACTACCCACCCAACCTGGAGTCTTTCTTCCTGGGTTTTTTTTTTTCCCCCATAAATACTTTTGATATTTTTCTCATTATAAAAATTAAGTATGTTCCTCACCATAACCTATAAGGTACTTCATGATCTGCTTGCTTCTCCAGGTCAGAAGTCTAGTACTTTCTCTAGCTCTTGTTGCTAGTGGGACTGCAAGCCATTTCTGTCATCCATTCCGCCACAGATATACAGACCTTCTTGCTCTTGTTTAATTACGAGCTTATTCCTATCTCACAACCACAACCGTTTTACCCATTCCTTCTGCCTGCAGTGTTCAGTTTGCTCTATCGTGTTCATGTTTGTACTCTGTGTAGGCTTGATCTCTCTGTCTGTCTTCCTCCCTCTCTCCTCTCCTGCAGAGATTTCCCCCTCCCCTCTGTGAGCTGATCTATTCATAGCTTCTAATCAGTTTTTTAACTTGGACCTTGACCTACATATTTCTATATTTACTTGCTTTGTGTCCTGTGATCAGCTTAAACTTAACCTTCCTCAGAATGACCTCATCATCCTCTCACTTTCCCATCACATCAGTTTGGTGTTCTTTTGGTCACCCTGGTGGTAGAGTATCCATGTCCACGTCACCACATTCATTCCTTTGAGATAATTCTGCCAATTACCACAGTAACTGACTGATTGCTCTTCAGACCTTTAGTCTGTCTTTTCCTCACTTCAGGCATATCAGCTACCTGTTGAAGAACCTATGGCAGCTCCTTGTTGAAGACCACATTGAGTCACCTTGGTTTGAGAAAAACTACATTTAAATCAGACCATGATCCTGATGAGAACTTTTGTAATCTTTGCCAGTATGGCATCGATTTAAGTTGTTAAACTTATCAGGCCCTCAGTTTTGACATTTGTGGGTAGAGAGTTGAACAGATTTATTTCAGATACACTTTTTAAAGATCATCAAAGTCTCAAAAGTTGGGGTCTTCCCAGACAGGGATTGAACCCTTGTCCCCTGCATTGGCAGACATATTCTTAACCACTGGACCACCAAGGAAGTCCTGCCTTTGTCTTTATCCATAGTAGGATATCCCTGATAGATAGTTCAGCCTCTGCTTGGGTGTTTCCAGGAGTGAAACCTGAGTGGACCTTAGGCTGATGATTAGAAGGTTCTAACATGACATTACACTGCTTGCTCTTTTTACCCTAAGAGAGTCCCACTTGCTATATCCAGCCCCATTTCTTATTACCCTTTAAACTATCTAATTCAAATAGGTTAACTCTTGATCATCTCTTAAATGGTTGCTTGGTTACAACTAAACTTCATTCATTGACCAAATATATTGCATTTTTAGTATATGCCAAGCTCTGTGCTAGATATTGGTGGTAACAAAACACTTGGAGCCTTCTTGATATTATAATACAGTGGAAAGACAGACATAGCTGAAAGTCAAAGGTTTCCTTTCAGTCTTGCCTAAGGTTTGCTGTCTCCTTAGAAATTTCTCTTCCCTCCGCCTCTGATTTCTTTCTTTTCTGACCTCCTATGGCATCTGCTTTCGTCACCACACATTTTATGTATACCCATATTCCCTGTTTCAGGTGTTTTGTTTTGTTCTGCATCACCAACTAGATGGGACCTCTTGGCATTAGTGAATATATATTTTACTTTTCTTTCCACCAGAACACCTATGCCAGCGTGGAGCCGTAGTGAGCTTGAAGTAAGTATGTAGCGTGTTGATTAGGAATAAGTTACATCAGCCTTCAGTGAGGCTGAAGGTCCATCAGTGTGGGTACCCATTGATTGTTCATTCCAAAGTTAAATGATCCTTCTTCTGTCTACCACTAGATCCTAGACCTTCTCAGCAGCATATTCGTTCCAAATCATCCCGTCTAGCACCTTTAAAAGTGGAAATAGTGAGAGACCAGTATTACATAAAGGAGATTTATCTTCAAAGGATTAAACTTGTTCTGAAACGTCTAGTACTTCTTCTCAGAGATGAAGTGCAATGATATTTGCAGCAGCCTTCATGTAATGAGTTAGCTTTTTTCTTTATGCTTCACTGACATAAACATTATAAGTAGGTCTGGTTGTTTAATGCAAACATGGGTAAAGATGGAATCATAGGTTTTTTGTTTTTTAAGGATTCCTCAGAAATATCAGTCAAACTAGAACCTCTCCCACCCTCCTCCCAGTAGATAGTTAGGAAGCCAGGAACCCAGAGGAGTTAACTTCCTTGATCTAGATACAAGCTAATCAAGCCAAAATTCACTCCTTAACTTCTGAGTTTTCTTTAAGGATAGTGTTAGAAACATAAACTTAGGGTGAGTTTGGGCCTGTAGTGCTTTTTCTTTTCTTTATTTTTTGGGAGTGGAAGGTGAGGCTGGGCATAATAAGAGAGTAGCCCACTGTTATTTTATATGCTGCTGCTAGGGAGGTTGAGCCGCCATGGGGGGTGAGATAGGTTGCCTTCCACTTGAGTCTTATGTTCTTCACAGAGGGTCCAGAGACAAGTATCTGAAATGACTCAGCATAGTACTTTCTCTCCCTTGCCCCTTTTATTTTCTTCTTTCTTTACTGCTACCTCTCTGTCTCCCCCTCCTTCTGCCTCCTCCCTCCCTCTTCTCTTTCTTGCTTTCTTTTTTTTTTCACCTTTCAGAAAACCACAGCATTTCAACCCTAAAAGGTCTGGATTGATCATACAGCTTTCTGAAAGGTTAAAAAAAAAAAAAAAGAAAAAAAATGGGGGCATGTGAAATTTGGCCTTGGTGGGGAAAACAGGATCGTCTTCAGCAGCTTTCTTTCTGCATCAACTAATCCCATGCTGTGGTATTCTAACTTAATAACATTGTACAAATGGTTTCTGTATATGCAGATAAAGTTTTTCACAAAGAATGTGTGTTTCTAACAGTCAGGATAAGAATCAGCAGTAAAAATCGGCGCATCGTAGCAGCTATTCCTGAGGAAAAGAGAAGCCCTTCCCTTGGCTTATGTGTACAGGCCTTTGGTTTAGAATTAATCTCACTGGAAAACTAGAGGCTCCTTGAGATTTTTATTGCTTTCTTCTCCCTGGTTAGTTTTTTAAAAAAAAATTCACAGACAGTGCTCTAGTTTTCAGAACTTGATTTCATATTTTAAATCATAATATTTAATATGTATTTAATTATATATAATATTTCATATTTATTTCATATTTTCATAAAAGTCCTTTTGAAATGAATTTTTCAAATCATTGCTCTCTCCTGGCTTGAAACATTGAAGAGAAATATTATTTTGCCACCTGATATTTTATTGCTTAGTAAAGATATCAGAGACTTAGGAATTTTATTAATCTTCTTCCAGTATATGTTGTCAGTTGTATTTGATGAGTTTGACTACTGTGTTCAAGGCTTAATTATTTTTTGAAATTATTAGGACAGCATCAAAGGTAGTAGGGCATACCTGTGTTTTAACCAGGGAACCTTGTTGCTCTGACAGTACCACTGCTTTAACCTCTATTAACTGGAAAATACAGTTAGCAATAATGAGCTACTGTTGAGTGTGTAAGGTATAAAAAGTGTTTCCTGGAAATCAGTGAAACAAATTTATATGTGAAAGTTAGGAGGATTAATTTAAAGGTAATGAAAAATATACTTAAGCAAAGTAGAGAGAAATACTTATTAATAAACCCCAGTAGTTTGAAACATGAGCTAATTTTTTTTTTTTTTCCTTTTTAGAAAGACAACAAAGTTGCTGCATAGTCTACAAACAAGTCTTTAAAAATAGATGGATTTCTAGTTCTTCATGGTCCTGAGAATTGGTTTCAGTCTTTGAGAAGAATGAAGAAGTGAATTTGCTGTATATTTGTCACCAGCACTGGGTTTTTGTTTGTTTGTTTGTTTTTCTGCTTAATTTCAGAGATACAATGCAGTTACTTTTGGGGGTGGGGGGGAAGGCTCATCTTAAAAAATGAGCATTAATTATATTTGGAATAGCAGAAGGTTAAGTAATTTCTTATGTATAGTTAAACTAAAGCAGTACTCCAGTGAAACTTATAAGTATTTTTTCATCACTGAAAGGATTTTTCTTAGCACTAAATTGTATTTGGCAATTCCTGCAAGTTGCCTGGAGATAGGGCCGTGATACTGTGTTTTGAGCCACAGAAGGGTGTGTGTGTGTGTGTGTGTATGTCTGTCTGTCTGTCTGTCTGTCTATATCTTTTCTTTCCTTTTTTCTTTTTTTTCTTTCTTTTTTTTTTTGGAAATCCTGTAATATCCCTTTTGAGGTAGCTTATTTCGTCAATTAATTAGGGTGCTGGATGGTAGAGAATTTTGTCAGTCAACTATGTATACACAGTAAATACTGTTTCTTAGGCAAAGGTAACTTTTTTATATAGTTGTAAAATTCCATTATATCCCATTGCCAAAGAAACATTAAGAACTTTGTATAGCTGTATAAAAAGCAACTAATTTTTTAAAGAATAAACATTTTAAAGTCAGCAAACATACTGTGTCCTTGCAGAAGTTGATGTGCTGAGGAGCAGAAATGTGGGTGGGTCTTTTTTTCATAGCTTTTGAGGCTTAAGATTGTTGATTTGATTTTTTTTTTTTTAATGTTTGGAACATAAATGAAGATTTGATACATTCATTATCTAAAAAGGATAAATTACTCATGCTTGTTGTAAGAATTTTATTTTGTAGCAAATGGCATATCACAGGATTTATCCAAATAATAGATATTTTCAGTATACAAATGTAAATAATCATAGATAAGAATGTATTAGCTGTATTTTCAAATAAGTATCCCCCCTTTTTTAAGACAATAAAACTAGGTGTCAATTAACCTGTTCTTCCTGATATGCCTGGAATTTTGTTGTGATATTTGACTCATTCCATTATATTTCAAGAGGATTCAGAGTGTTAGAAATTATTTTGGCAACCTATGAGATACCATAACACTGGTCCTTAGGCCTGTGACCCACAAAGGACTCAGTATAGAGTTCATTGCTAATGATAAATTATTAATAAATCCTTTTGCTATTTTAAGCTGTAGTGGTGGGGGTGGAAATCTGGCCACTTTTGTGTTTTTATGAAGGCCATGGAATAAAGGGATCCAAAGATTTAAATATTTTTATCTATTTTGATTTTTGTTAACTTTCTCCTTAAAATAATCAGTAGTGGTAAAGATACAAAAAACTGCACTGTAGGAGAATTGAAATATTTAAAGGTGGTTGATATTTTTAATTTTAATTTTATATCTTTTGTATGGCTCTACAAGAAGATGTTTTGTAATTCAGTTTCAGTATTGAGGTCCAGTACTTGGCAGCCATAGTTTAGATGATATTATTCAATACTGTTTGCTTGCATGTTAACAAAATCTTTTGGAGGACCCACAAATTATGATATTGACCACATTTCTGAGACATTCGGAACATCAAAGCAAGTGCTATGACAATAGCTGTGTAGACTGTCGGAGATATCCTGGGCTACTTTGAAGAAAAAAGAAAAACTGTAAATACCAATTCTACATGCTCTGAAAGTATGAATTCATGCATTTTTCAAGCCCTCTGGGTCATTGACTGGGGCATTTGATACCCCAATAATAACTGGCAGCATGACATACCTGCAGTGCACCTTACAATATTAAAGCAGATTTTTATTCTGAGACAGAATAAAATTATTCAATAAAAAATGTTCGTCAAAGTTCTTTCTCTTTAAACACTAATATTCTCCTTACAATAGAAAGAATTACAGTACAAGGCATCTTTAACACATAAGGGTTTATATTCCTTAAAATTAGCAAAATTAATTTCTCTTTTCCTAGGATTTATATATTGTCGTAGGTGTTTAGGTAAAGCTAGAAGCCCATTCTCCCCCTCCTAGCATGCAGCAAGCTCCTTAGTTACAATCCATGACATGAGATTAAGCCAGCCAGAATTAGGCCAAACTGGCAACCTCAGGCTAGAATACATGCTGTACAAGCAGGCAGGTGCAAAAGAGGGAAAAGGGGAGGGCTGTTCCCTCCAAACTTGTCTTTGGAGAGACCATTTCTCCCTCCAAAAGCACAACTTGGTGTGAGGGCTAGCAAGAGAGGTCAGGAATGTTCATTCAACTCACTGGCTCTTAATCAGGGGTGAACTGATATTGGGGAGCATTTAGAAATGTGAAAGCAGATGTTCTGGTTATCACAATGATTTGAACGATTTGAGACACCACTGACTTTTAAAGAGTAAGGGCCAGGATGGTAAATGTCCTGTTCTCTGCTGGACGGTGTCCCTTAATCAATTATCCAGTCCAAAGTGCAGCAGTGTCCCTTCCATTTACAGAAATACTAGAGTCCCTCTGCATGGAAAGGCAATGAGTGGGGAATCCCCCCGCCCCCAGATTTAAAAAAAAAAAAAAAAAAAAACTTTACTAAAGAATCTATATGGTATGTGAAAGGAAAAGAACCTTACTTTCAGGAATACTGTCAGCATGTTGGAAACTGGTTATCACATTAGGAATTACCAATTCATCCTCTTCTCCATCAGTTGTTCATAAATCTCTTACCAGAATCAGCTGAGGAGCATTTTTTAAAGTACAAATTCCCATGGCCCCACAGTTTGCGTGTCTGATTTTAAAGTTCTGCTGTGAAAACTGGCAACCTTAAATCCCACGGTACTTCTGATGAGCCAGGTTTAGAAAGCCAATTTTAAAACATCACAGCTGGCTCATCTAATTTAACCCCCTCCATGTTAAGGGCCTTGGTGAGGTTTCCACGTAGAACTGTTTTTTTTTAATCATTTCTCTATTGTTCCAGATTCAGTATATCTAAATTGTGGCTCCATCATGAAGAGGGAAAGAACTAAGTGATAGAGGGGGTGCATGTCTGCAGGACAGAATATAGGGGGAAACAGAAAGATGGAGACTTGTTCCCTCCAAAGTTCAGCTGCTTTGGGTACTGAGGCTCAGTTCCCAGCATGTAGGAAATGAGTGTGTTGTGTTGTTTCTGTGTGTCAGTTTTACATGGCTTTTGTCCCTGTCTCCATGGGTTATCTGCCTGAAAGAAAAGCTGCTGTTTCCGCAAAACCCTGTGGTCGTAGCTCACATCTATCTAATCGGGTCTGGATTCAGTGTTTCGGGATCTCCCTGCCCTGTTGGTTCAGAGACTATAAGCTGGCTTAAACTGTGACAGTGGGGAGAGTATCACAGTATAAAGTAATGAAGGTGAGTGAACTTTCAGAGGAGCTCAAATGTCACCAATTTGCTTAGTTTACCTGTTTTGACTGATTTTAGAAGATGACAGGTATTAATGGGAATCCAACTTAGGGAAGTGAAGTAGCACCGTTAATCTCTGAATCTGAGTGTGCTAATGGGGCTTTGCACAGAGCAGGCTGCCCTAGCTTCTCCCCGGATAGACACTGGGACAACTTCTTGGCCCAGGAGCTAGTCAGGCAAGGGACACAAAGGAGAGTCTACCTCTGAGCGGCAGTCTCAGAGACCAGCAGCAACCAGTCGGTCAGCTCGTGTGTACGCTGGGAAGCTACAGATGGAGGACCCAGGCCCTGCTCTTGGGGCTTCCCAGCCTCCTGAGGAGGAGTGACGCAGAGGTTTGTATCCTGTTTATCAGGGCCAGGGTTTGTAAAAGCAAGTTTTTGTGGCTTTTGAGACATTCATAAATCTGACCCCAAGAGCACGTAGTGAGACTATGAATCTAATGTGGTTTCTGTTCTCCATGATGGTGCTGAGCTATGAGCCAATGATATGGGTGTTCTTTAAATTCCATCCCGGTTCATATTTAACAGACTTGGCTGATTGATGAAAATGTTTTCAGGTTTAGCTCATAAACATAAAAATTAACCTGAACACACTGGTGTCCATATTGTGGTTTGTAAAGAGAGCAGCCCTGTGAGGCCAAAGCACATTTCAGTTCAATAATAAGGCTTGCTTAGAGTGACTCATAGTCTAGGCACACACAAACAACTGAGCACGGCCAGCTAGGAGCTCATGACCCAGAAAGGCTTGCGTTCGCCTCCAGACTTGAAGAGCAGTTTGGAAGTGGAAGGGCAGAGAGGAGAGAATTTTAGCTTGAAGTGGGAGAAGCCTGGGCCCAGGCGAGATTGAAATGAATTCCAATGAATGATTTACAGTCATTGCAGGACAGAGGACAGGAACATGTTTACTGGATGTCTGGAGCATGCTTCTGTCATCCTGGTTTTCATTTAATCCTGATAATCCTCCAGCGCTAGCCCTACACAGGATTGTTGATGAGAATGCAAATCCCAGCATTTTTGCTTGTGCTGAAATTGTTTTGTAAATTTTTTTTAATGGGTTAGTTGGGTGGCAGTTATCCCTTACTCCAGTGTTTTAAGTTAATAGCATTTCTTTGTCCCCAAATGGGTATTGGAGCTTTGCAGGTTGCGGTCTATGAAGGAATGAGGTGTGGTTTCATTTTTGTAAAAGTAATACATTGTAAAAAGGATATGGGCCGTATGGAAGATGGTTTATAAAAAGATGAAGAAAGAAAGTCTACAGTTCCCATCAGTCAGTGCTGACCACTGATAACACCATTTGGCTGTGTATTCCAGGCGGCATTGTTCTGTGCAGGCATGTGCTTTTCGGCAAAAATAGGTTCATAGTATACATACTGTTGTGAAACTTGCTTTTTTTTAATGTAGTGTATTGAGTAGCACTGCTCAGTTTTAAAGTGTGGTATGTACACAGACAAGTACACATATCGTAATTACCTATGTAAAAGTACCCAGAAGCCCATTACAACTCCCTTCCAGTAGCTCCCACCTCCTCAAGGTTAACCACTATCCTAACTTTTAACAACATAGATTGCTTTTGCTTGTGCCTGTTATTTATATAAATGGAATTATACAGTATATACTCTTTTGTCCTTAGCTCAACATTGTATTTGTGAGATTCATCCATGTTGCCATGTTTGGCTGTGGATTCTTCATTTTCGTTGCAATGTAATATTCCATTGTGTTAAGAAATAACGGTTTAGCTGTTCTACTGTTGATACCACATTCGGGTCATTTCTAGCTTCTGGCTGTTAAAATAATGCTGGCACTGTTTTTTTCCTCCTCAAGAGAAGCTGAAGTTGGAGTCGGTGAGAGGAACACTGACTTATACCACTTAAGGACTTGGACTTGGACACTGAAGGATAACAGTGCCCAGCTATGGTGCCACTCCATAAGTGTGCTTCTGCAAGGAATCTGTAACCTGAGAATAAAGTACCAGAAACCCTGGTGTGCTGTAGATGTAGACATAGGTGTGTGCATTAGAGCAGATCCTGGGTTACTCCTCCTCTACGGGCCTAGCCTTTGTTCCCCAAGGACAATGCTCTACCCACCACCCTTCCCAGTGGCAGCACCAGAGTATTCCTTGCCCTACAAACCAATGTTGAGGACGTGAGCTTGGTGTCCTTCCTCCCTCCCTTCCTGATAAAACCCCTACTTACTCTGTTGAGGCTTATGTGATCCTCTCACTCTCCTGGTTACCTGATGACTACCATCTTTAAAAAAAAATTATTCCTGTCTTTCTCCAAGTGAATTCATCTGTGTGGTTTACCGATCTGTGTTGGGAGTCCCCAGGATCATCATACTCAAGGACTGTCATTGTTAGGGCAAAATTAAAGAAAAAGCAAAATTAAAAAGGTGCAACACAAAATTAAGAAAAAGGTATGTGGGCAAAGTGGAGCAAACCAGGCTCAGATTTTCAGAGGGTGTCACAAAGGATGTATCAATACTTGATTCCCCAAGCAACAAATTGTTCCAACCTGTATGGAATGTTTTTTTATCAAGGAAACCCCCTCAGCAACTGAGAGCCCAGGGTTTTGATTGGCGTCTGGTTATGTAGGCACCTTCTGTGTGGCACATACTAAAATCCCAGACTCGAAAGCACAAGTAAACAACATTGACTGTGCAAACAGTTTAGGCATCTTGAGCCACTCTTATCCATGCTGGGAACCCTCCTCAAATCCCAGTTTCCAGGTGTCAGCCAGGGCCGAACTTATAAGCCGTCTTTGTAAAGGACAGTAGTCAGCCTTGCTGTGTTAACTCTTGTGGACCCACCCCACACTCTGGTTCCTGTTCCTTATCCCATGACCTTTTCTTCTCATCTCCTCCCATCCAAACCTGTAGACACACCTGGACCTTGTCCATCAATCTCAACTGCGTCATCTCTGAATCATGGATTTAGACACCTCACACTTTGATCTTCCAACTGACTTGCTCAAGAAATAATAAATACACACAGAGTGACCTAACCACTCCTTTGCTCAGTAACTGCTTTCAGCATGGTTGGTGCAGACCTCCAGGTCAGGAATCTTTCTACCTTGGTTGGATTAACTAGCTTCCATCTTTTGCTTTCCTGTTTCCTATTTCCAACTAGCCTAGACTCCTTGAACCGTCATTCTCTTACAAACCTTAAACTCCTGTGCTTTTCTGAACTTTCTGTGTTCTTGCCTAGAGAAACTTCAACCCTGAAAACAGCCACCCGCCCACGTGGTCAGTATTCACTGAGAGGGTTGTGTCCTGTGGAAGAGACTCACAGGTGAATGTATTAGTACCACTATAAACCTGACTGCTCTCTCCTGGGCCCTCAACACTGCCAGCAAAACATAATACTACTCTGCAATCACCTCTCTAGTAAGCAAATGGCCCTGTTATGCATTTCAGAAAACTAGAAGACACTGGATGGAAACTGCCTCAGGCACTTAAACCATACTCTACGCTAAGCTCATGTGCACCCAGCCTTATCCTGGTTGTCCTGTAAAAACAGAAAAGACCACGGATCAAAAAACTGCCTATGTACTGTTTCCCTAACTCCCACCATCCCCATTCCCAGACTTAACATTATTGAGTTACCTCTCCGCCTGTATTCAACTTCTTCCTTAAAGATCCTTCCCATTCACATTTAATTATTATGCCAGCATATTCTATGGCATATTCATATGTTAATATTCATATGTTTATATATACAGGCATAACGGAAATATTGTGGGTTCAGATCCAGACCTCAGTAAAGCAAACATTACAATAAAGTGAGACAAATTTTTTTTTCCTAGTATAAAGTTAGATTTACACTGTACTTTTGTCTATTAAATGTGCGATAATAGCATTGTGCCTAAAAAACAACATACATTACCTTTATTTTTAAAATAGTGCTGTTGGAAAAAATGGCCCTGATAGATTTCCTAGGCACAGGGTTGCCACAGAACTTTCAGTTTGTAAAAAAGGCAGTATCTGCAAAACAATAAAGTATACATATAGTTGTAACTATGTAGCATTTATCATGTTACAAGCTTCTTTGTTAAGAAAATTATCCTTGAATCCTACATCCTACCAGTTCCTACTTAGAGCTCTTAACTATCTGACACCTCATCTCCCTTTCACTTCTTAGCCCCACTTGTTCCACTCCCATGTGCCACTAAAACAGTTCTTGGTAAGGTCACTAATGATCTGCAGTGAGCCTTTCGAAGTTTTCCTCTCTTACTTGCTTTGCAGAACCATTCCTTGCAGTCTACCTCTTCCTTCTGAAAATACTCTTGTCTTCCTGGCTGCCATACTCACCTGGTTTTCCTCCCACGCCTCTAGCTGCTGCTCCTCAGTCTGCCTAATTCTAATTCTACAGTCACCCCATTTTAAAATATTAGTGTTCCTCAGGGTTCGACTTTAGCTCTTTTTTCTATTCTCCCTGCCACTCCCTGTCCTCCCCTCAACATACACACATACAACCACAAATTAGTCAGTGGAGTTTCCCACATTTGGGGAAATCACAGGGGTAGCACATCAGGAAAAGCCTCACGATGGGAAAACCACCTTTGTGATCCTGTTAGCTAAGGTCACTTGTTGTTTTTTTTTTTTGGGGGGGGGGGGCTTATCTATGGAGTTATTCTCATATTCACTTATCTAGCACAGATCTTTTCTAAGTCTGGATCTGACCCCCCCCCCCTTTTTTTTTTTTTTTTGGTTGGCTGCTCCACTTGTGTAATCTTAGTTCCCCAACCAGGGATTGAACTCAGGGTCACCACAGTAAAAGTGCTGAGTCCTAACCACTGGACCACCAGGGACATCCCTGAATCTCACTTTTTGATTTTGTCATTAAAGGTCTTATAGTAACCTCTCGAATGTAATGTTGCCCAAACTAAAGTGATGGATTTTTTTTCTTTTTTTCCTTTTTGGCTGGCCACTCAGCTTTTGGGGTAGTAGTTCCCTGAGCCTTCAGCATTGACAGCGCTGAGTCTTGACCACTGGACCACCAGGGAATTCCCATTCCCTCTGCTTTTCTTCCAGTGTTCTTGATCTAGGATGTAGCAACACCATCTACTAGCTCAACTGTGCTGCAAATGTGAAAGTCACCTTTGACACCATTTCCTTCAGTTTTACACCAGCTTCACTCCTGTTAGCAAGTTCTATCAATTCTACTTTCTAAATACATCTAATGTCTCTTTTAAAATGTTTTATGTTGATAAGAGATATGTGTACACATGTGTTTCAATTTAAATGCCTCAGAGGGCTTATAATGAAAACCCTCAGTCATACTGTCATCCCTTCCCCTCCCTAGTCTTTTGGTTTTAGTTTTACTGGTTTTCTGTGGAAAACAGAAAGCTATTCAACAAATCTTTACTGAGCCTTTATATGCAAGGGGTATAGTTCATTTGCAGGGTAAGCAACAGTGAACAAAATAAAACCAGCCCTTCTTGGATCTTGTGTTCTGGGAGGAGACAAAGAATTAAATTTGTAGTCTGTTAAGATGCTTAAGGGAATTCCCTGGCGGTCTAGTGGTTAGGACTCAGCGCATTTTCACTGCAGGGGCCCAGCTTCAATCCTTGGTCAATGAACTAGGATCCTGAAAGCCACATGGCATGACCAAAAAGATGCTTATGTTCCGTGGAGAGAAAAACCAAGAAGGAAGGACAAGACAGGGTGTATGGGCTCGAGGGGGGGTTGCTGCTTCAATTTAAAATAGGTTGGGGAACCTAACATTTGATAAATGACTCAGGAAGCTGACTGGATGTTCAAGCAGAGAAAATTTTAGCTGCAAAGACCCTGAAGCAGGAGTGAACCTATTATGGCTGGAGTAGAGTGAGGGAGTGGCTTCTCCCCTGGTAGCTCAGCTGGTAAAGAATCCTCCTGTAATGCAGGAGATCCCAGTTTGATTCCTGGGTCGGGAAGATCCCCTGGAGAAGGGATAGGTTGCCCACTCCCGTATTCATGGGCTTCCCTGGTGGCTCAGATGGTGAAGAATCCTCCTGCAATGCAGGAGGCCTGGGTTTGATCCCTGGGTTGGGAAGATCCCCTGGAGGAGGGCATGGCAACCCACTCCAGTATTCTTGCCTGGAGAATCCCCATGGACAGAGGAGCCTGGCGGGCTACAGTCTGTGGGGTCGAAAAGAGTTGGGCATGATTGAGTGACTACGCACATCACAGCACAGAGTAAGGGAGGAGAGGCTTGTGGGATATGAGGCTAGAGTCAGTGGAGTCTTGACAGGGAAGGAATAGTGGAGTCCGCACTAATCATTGAGATTTGTTCCCAGATGGGAAGCAGTTGTAGGGTTTTGAATAGAAAGAAGAGTGACAATCTGACTAACATTTAAAAAGAATTGGGAAATTCCCTGGTGGTTCACTGGTTAGGAGTCAGCACTTTTAGTGCTGGGGCCTGGGTTCCTTGGGGAACTACGATCCCACAAGCCACGTGGTGCGGCCAAAAAAGAAAAAGCACTTCTACTACAATGGTCAGTGAATCTCGTCCATGTGTATGTCTTTGGATTTTAAATAAATAAATTTTAGAAAGTAAAAACATCTGACTGCTGTGTTGAGAATAAATTAGTAGGGAGGACAGTTAGGAAACCAGCACAGTAACCCAGAGTGATTCCCCCTGCCCTCTGACAGTTGGAACATGTGGCCTAGACTTCCAGTGGCAGAGATCTGTAATTTGGGGGCCCGTTTGGTCTCCTCAGTGGACTGTTCCTCTGGCGGAGGCTTCTATCCTATCACAATATTGTTTCTATCTTTTTTTTTTTTATGTTATGGTTTTTTGGCAGAGAGATATCTGGCATCTTAGCTCCCCAACCAGGGATCAAACCCACACCCCCTGCATTGGAAGGTGGAGTCTTAACCCCTGGACCACCAGGAAAGTCCCTGGCTGAGGCTTTAATGTATGCATTCAAATAGTTCAAAAATAACTTAAATAGAATTTCCAATTGCAGTCTGCTCCCCTTTTCTCACTGTCACTTGGACCTACAGGTTACCCTCTTCACATGCAGCTAGGTTGTTTCCAAGTTTTGCTGGTCCAAACAGTGTTGGAATGAGTCATTTAACAAATAGGTGAATGTATCTGTAATATTAATAACTGAGATTTTGGGTAATAGGAGATATGACTTCATAATTCTATTATTATTCTATTATTCCCGTGTCCTTTCCGATAGAGATTATAGCCATTTACATTCAGCCCGTTTTTCAGGATGTGTATTACCTTATATGAGCTTCTCTTGTGGCTCAGCTGGTAAAGAATCCGACTGCAATGTGGGAGACTTGGGATCGATCCCTGGGTTGGGAAGATCCCCTGGAGAAGGGAAAGGCTACCCACTCCAGTATTCTGGCCTGGAGAATTCCATGGACCGTATAGATCATGGGGTTGCAAAAAGTCGGAGAGGACAGAGTCACTTTCACTTTCACTTTGACCACACAGACGTTTGTCGGCAGTTCAAGTGGAATAACCTCTCCGACCCCTTCCCTCGCCCCCCTCCCCCCACCCCCCAGATCTCTCTTCTCGCCCTCCACCCGGGTCTGGGACCCGGGAGGCCCCTCTTCTTGAAATAGCGGCCACCTACTGCAGTGAAGGTGGCTCTCCTCTCGAGTAGCCAAGTCAGGGCTTGGGGGGCAGTGGGGAGGAGGCAGGCAGGAGGATGAGCTCCCCCGACACCGAGAGCGGGGGAAGAGCCTGCAGCACCCCGTGGACCATCTGCTGAGCCATAGAGAGAGTGAGCAGCAGGCAGGCAGCGAGAAGGCCCGCCCCAGGGAGCGTGAGCTGCGCCTGGGCCTAGAGGAGAGCGGGCTGGGGCTGCGCTTCAAGGAGCTCACCAACGAGATGATGGTGACCACGAGCGGTAGGAGCGTGTCCCCGGTACTGAAGGTGAACATGTCCGGCCTCGACCCCAACGCCGTGTACTCCTTCCTGCTGGACTTCCAACCACTTAAAATACCTGAACCAGGAGTGTGTACCACGGAGCAAGCCTGAGCCGCAGACGCCCAGCTGCGTCTACGTCCGCCCTGACTTGCCCAACTTTGGCGCACACTGGTTGAAGGCGCCTGTCACCTTCAGCAAAATCAAGCTCTCCAACAAGCTCAATGGAGAGGGCTAGATCGTGTTAAACACTGCTTCCCGGGAGACCCAGTTCATGGCAGTGAGCACTTAGCAAAATGAGGAGCTAGCAGCTCTTAAAATTTAATACAATCCCTTTGCAAAAGCTTTCCTTGATGCAAAGCGAAGAAGCGATCACAAAGACATGATGGAAAAACCTGGAGACAGCCAGCCATCTGAGTGTTGGCTGATTCCTGGAACGAGCACCCTGTGTCCACCGGCCACCCCCCAACCCTCAGTCCAGCAACCTCCTCTCACAGCCTTCCATGCACAGTTGGGAAAGGTACCTGGCCCTGAGGAACCACCATCCAGGAGACCCCTTACCCCAGCAGAACAATTCTTGAACCTTTTCTGACAATTCATCTGCATGTCCATGCTCCAACCCATGACAACTGTCCAGCCTTGGAATGCCTGCCCACGCCAGCATGCTCCCCATGGGTCCCAATGCTGGTCCTCCTATGGGCTCCAGCCAGTATGCCAGCCTGTGGTCTGTGAACAACGGCACGATCACCCTGGGCGCCCAGGTGGCAGGAGTGCCCAGCGGGCTGAGAGCCCAGTTCTTTCGAGGCTTCTCTGCTCACTTTGCCTCCCTCATCCACCTGGTCTCGGCACCCTCCTCCTCGGGGTCCCCGCTGTATGAAGGGGCTACCATAGCCAAAGACATTGCTGACAGCCAGAAGGATGCCCCAGCCCGCCTCCTGGCCTTGTGGATGTCCGTGTTGCCTCCGTCGATGTGAACCAGAGCCTGTGTCTTAAAGGAGGCAATGACTCTGCTGTGGCAGCAAGTGTTCATTTGATTGGCAGTCTCATGGGACGAGGGAAGGAAACCAGGCCTGTTGACCCTCCCTTTAAATAAGAGGAAGATACATGTTCTGCTATTTACCTTATTTCATCCTCGGGGCCGCAGTGCTGTCCTGGGTCCTTTATGTGCTGCACGTGAATTCAGGTGAAAGCAATGCAGGTGGCCTCAGTCACCAGGATTCACAGTAGCAATGACTTGCTAGCATCCAGAAACTCTGTTTTGCTTGCAACACATAGATGACTCTGGCCTATCAGAATTTGTTAACTCCCCCAGTCATACTCCAGTGAGATAAAAAAAAACACACTTTTAGTTCTCCTCCCTGTGGCTTTTGAGTAGTTTTCAGGTTCCTTTTGTGGCAGGGGTCATAGTCAGAGTTCAGCTGTGACAGAATTAAATCATAGCTGGGGACAGCAGACTGGAGTTGAAATGACAGTGTCCAGCTCTGTCCACTGGAATGTGTTTAATTTGACCATAGGTAGCTAATCTTATGTATTGTTAAACCTACAACTGTTCATATTTTTCTTTTGACAAACTAGCCAAACACAATCAGCAGAAAGCATCTTCTGTAAAATAAAACCAATGTAGGGACTTCCCTGTGGTCTAGTGGCTAAGACTCTGCACTCCCAGTGTGGGGAACCTGGGTTCGATCCCTGGTCGGGGAGCTGGATCCCATATGCTGCAACTAAGAGTTCCCACAACTAAGACCTGCATAGCCAAATAAATAAATTAATTAATTAATTAAAAAAAAAAATGTAAAAAAAAAGGTTAACTGGATTATCTTTTTTCTGAATTTCCATCAGTTTCTTAGGATCATCTATATTATATTATTTTTTAAATTTTACTTATTTATTTTTATTTTTGGCTGTGCTAGGTCCTGGTTCCTGTGTAGGCTTTTCTCTAGTTTCGGAGAGCAGGGGCTAGTCTCCATTGCAGTGCACGGGCTTCTCTTGTTGCAGAGCACAGGCTGGAGGGTGCACAGGCTTCAGTAGCGGCAACATGTAGGCTCAGCAGTTGAGACCTCCCAGCGGCTCCGTAGTTGCAGCACATGGACTAAGTTGCTCCGTGGCATGTGGGATCTTCCTGGATCAGGAATCACCCATGTCTCCTGCATTGGCAGGCAGATTCTTTACCACTGAGCCACCAGGGAAGCCCAGATCATCTACATTTTAATCTGCTTCATGACTGGACCTTGCCTTTTTTCAACTTTTAGATTGTTTTTCCTTTATCTTTTTCATGTTTAATATATACAGAAGGATATGTAACCCATAATATGAATATAAATGGACCTGTCATTTAACCCCAAAACTAGAGCATTACCAACAACCTGCATGTATATATTACCACTCCCCTACTGTATTTCTGTGTGTGTGTGTGTGTGTGTGTGTGTGTGTGTGTATTAGTCATTCAGTCAAGTCTGAGTCTTTGCAACTCATGGATTGTAGCCTGCCAAACTCCTCTGTCCATGGAATTCTCCAGGCAAGAATACTGGAGTGGACTACCAATCCCTTCTCCAGGGAATCTTCCCAACCCAGGGATGGGACATGGTCCCTACACTGAAGGCAGATTCTTTACCATCTGAACCACCAGGAAAGCCCTTCCATTCACTTCTGCCTCAACCAAAAAGAAATCACTATCGGAAATTTGTATTTTTTCATAGTTTTGGTTTTGTTTACAGTATTTTCCCATAGAATTTCTTATTGTCTCTTGTACAGGTGTATATTCTCTGTTACTTGGAATCTATTTCATTTTTCTTGAGCTCACCAATTTTCAACTCTCATTAAGACCATTGTTTCCTTGGATCTTTATTTATTCTATAGTTGTTTTTTTTTTTTTTTCTTGGAGTTTCTGAATGTCCTATTTGGCTTGTATTTGTTGCCTTTATCACATAATAAAGTTTTCCCAGACTCTTAACCTTGAACTGTCATTTGATTTAGCTTATGAAGTCTCCTTTTTTTCCTACAGCCCATCATCCTATAATATTTTGCCATCCTACTAAAATTCCAACATGTTGCTTTTGAGATCTTCAGGAAAATTAGGATCCTAGGATTCCTCTTCATCGCTCTCCTGGGTTAAAATCATAGATCCTAGGATGTCATGTTTTCCATTTTCTTGTTTGCTAGAATTCTTACTTTAGGGAGCATTCTTTAAAAGTATACAGGGCCAGATAGTATGATCTCTGTCACAACTTCCTCTTTTCTTATTTAACAACCTTTTAAAATATAAAAATCATTCTCAGCTCAATTGCTGACTGTTCATCTAACATGCAGCAATGCTAAGTCTGATGCCAATTTGATTTTTTTCCCATGATAGATGATGTGTTTTTTCCTCTTTGGGGGTGAGGGGGGCTGGCTCAGAGCACAGTTTATGGGGGTAACCCAACCAGAGATTGAATCCAGGTCACAGCAGTGAAAGCACTGAATCCTAACCTCTAGACCACCAGGAAATTCCCATGTAGACCCCTTTGACTTAAAGATTTGTATCTTTCCTTTAGCTCTTTCTCTTACTACTTATTAGATAATATCTTTGATGCCACCCACTCTGTTCTTTCACTAAATCTCCCTCTTACTCAAATGTAAAAGTTGTCAAATCAGACTTTTGTGTTTCTTAGGTATTTTTACCAGGATTGTTAATCTTGGTAGTATACTTGCTGTAGTAGACTTTATCCAAAAATCTGAGAATTCTTTCTTACCTCTCACTGGAAGGAAGCAGAAGAGTTGCCTTGGAGCTCTGGGTGTCACCAGGATTTGTCACCTGACAAATCCTCTAAGGTGTATCTTTATTGTGAGAGTTGGATCATAAAGAAGGCCGAGCACTGTAAAATTGATGCTTTTGAACTGTGGTGCTGGAGAAGACTCTTGAGAGTCCCTTAGACAGCAAGGACATCAAACCAGTCAATCCTAAAGGAAATCAACCCTGATTATTCATTGGAAGGTCTGATGCTGAAGCTGAAGCTCCAATACTTTGGATGTGAAGAACCAACTCATTGGAAAAGACCCTGATTCTGGGAAAGATTGAAGGCAGGAGGAGAAGGGGGCAACAGAGGATGAGATGGTTGGATAGCATCATTGATTCAATGGACATGCGTTTGAGCAAATTCCAGGAGACAGTGAAGGACAGGGAAGCCTGGTGTGCTGTAGTCCATGGGGTTTCAAAGAGTTGGACACAACTGAGTGACTGAACAACAGTGAACAACAACAAATACTCCAAGGTGTATCTTTTTCATCGAGGTCTCTGAATTCCCAAGGGCTTCATTCAGAGGTGCCAGTGTTTCCAGATGCACAAATACTCTGTACCTGCAGAAAAGAATCTTCCTTTTATTGTTTGTTTTTCCTAGGAGTGTGTTGTCTAATTGTAGGTCACTTTAAAAGCACTGAGAAACAAAATTGTTCACTGCTTGTTGTGCAGACACACCTTAGGTTAGTTTTCCTGTTTTTAAGCCCCCTTCTCATGCTTGCCGTCTGTCTTATCTGCTATTTCAGGGTCTGAAGCATTTCAGAGTTTCAGACAAGCAGCTCCTCCTGCGCAATAGTAACCCTGGGGTATGACGTCAGCATTCTTTTGTTCTTCCCTGGGTCACCATACTTCTTCCATCTGTTCTAATCGGTCTAGAAATTTGTTGAAACATACCTCACAGATTCCTCCCTGCCCCATTGTATTTAAATTCTAAATATCATTTTAGTCATTTACTGACTATTTAGTGTAGTCTTAAAGGTTGCTATTGTTCAGTTGATAAGTCACATCTGACTCTTTGTGACCCCATGGACTACAACACGCCAGGCTTCCCTGTCCTTCACCATCTCCTGGAGTCAGTTCAAATTCATGTCCGTTGAGTTGGTGATGCCATCCAACTACCTCATCTTCTGTTGCCCGCTTCTTCTCTTGCCCTCAGTCTTTCCCAGCATCAGTCTTTTCCAATGAGTCAGCTCTTTGCAGCAGGTGGCCAAAGTATTGGAGCTTAAGCTTCAGCATCAGTCTTTCCAATGAATATACAGAGTTGGTTTCCTTTAGCATAGGCTGGTTTGATGTCCTTGCTGTCAAGGGGACTCTCAAGAGTCTCCTCCAACACCACAGTTCGAAAGCATCAATTGTAGTCTTAAAGGAAAAAGATGGTAAACATTTGTAGTTGGTAACTCTGTTTGCCTCTACTCTGGTGTAAAACACTGTCAACTCTTGCCTCTATGACTTTAATAACCTCTTTGTTGGCCGCCCTCCATCCATACTATACTCCTGCCATTCATTTTCTATGCAGTAACCAGGATGAATTTTTGGGAATACAAGTCTGATTGCCAGATTATATCACATGTCTTAGAGAAGGCATCTAATATGGAGGCCTCAAGAGACTGTCCTACTGGAAATCATATCACTGCAGCTGCGGTCTGTAATGGATGTGATCATGGTGTCAAACAGCCAGACCTATGCTACTCTCAAGAGCCAGCTCATGAGCAGGGCTTCTCTCTCCCCAAGGTCTCAGTCCTGCTCTAGACCTCTGAGTCACAGATCTAAAAATAAGTTTCGGGGCTGAGCGCTAGCAGGGCAGGAGCACACCTCTGGTTCTGTGGCTAGCTGGTGTTTGGCAGGAGTGAGTCCACGTCCAGCACTGCTACTGCTCCAGACAGCCTGGAGATCTGGCTCAACTCTGGGAAGGACTAGGCCTTCCAAAACCTGCTCAAAACCTGGCACTGGGTTTATCTGTAGCTGTGTATGATCAGAATCTCAGGGCTGTCCTCTGCAAGTATCTGAAGGGCTTCTCGACAAAGCAAGAAGTGCCAACCTTGTCCATACTTACTATAACTGCTTCAGAGTATATTCCTGGGTCAGATGCCTCTCTATGTCTGGTTTCCTGGACTGTCTTTTTTTTTTTTTATTGGTTTGTTTGTTTTGGGTTTTTTTTTCCTTTGGTTGTTTTTGGCTGTACTGTGCAGCATGCAGTATCATAGTTCCCCATGCCTAAGGGGATCAAACCGGTGCCGCCTACAGTGAAAGCACAGATTCTTAACTACTGGACCACCGGGAAAGTCCCATCCCAGACAGTCAGTGGGTTTGCTCTGCAGCTTTCATCATCCCGGGTTGTGACTTAACACTCAAAACATACCTCATGTCTGGGCCAGCTTACTTTTTCCTTCCAGCTGCTCCTTGGTTTAAATCTGGAAATCCTGAAGTCTTCAGACTTCCACTGAGCTGAGATAGACCACTGTCCTGGTGTCTATTCCTAGTACTGTCAGAAGATAGCTGCTTTTTCTTTTCCCAGAAATAGAAAGGAACTGTCAGACATGCTCATTTTTGCATTATTCCAGTTTAAACTTACCTTGTTCACACTTAACTTAAGAGACAGGGAAGTATAGAATCAAGTGTTAGTGAGTCAAGTAATGTCTGTCTGTAACAGCCAGCTACAGATGACTTGGCAATGCTGCGCCCACAGAGACCATTGGTGGAAAGGCTGGCAGTATCCCAAAATTGCTGGCATGAGCCCCCATTTACCTAATGGAACAACCTGACATCTTTTCACAAGTTATCCTCTCTATACCCCTGTGAACAAATGGGGTGTGCACACAGTCTTCTGCTTTTCAAAATGGAAGAGGAAATTTTAAAAACTCAGAAAATTGGAAATAGATGGGAACTTCTTAGTTTAATAAAAGATACAAAAAATGTACACCAGCGGGGATTTCCTCAGTGGTCCAGTGGCTAAGACTCCGAGCTCCCAGTGCAGGGGCCCTGCATTCAGTCCCTGGTCAGGGTACTAGATCCTGCGTGCTGCAACAAGATTCCACACACTACAGTGGAGATTGAAGATCCTTTGTGTTGCAACTCAGACTCAGAGCAACCAAATAAAATATAAATATATTTTTAAAAATATACGCCAGCATTACATATAATAGTGAAATGCTGAATGCTCCTCCTGTGATTGGTATCAATTGTATTCAGCATTGCATTGGCTGTCCTAGCTAGAATGAAAAAGAAACGTATTCATATAAAGATTGGGGGAAAGAGAAAACAATTATTTTTAACATGACACAGTGAGATAAGTATAAAATCCAAACCTTTCTACAAGCTGCTCCCATAAGTGAATTATCAGCATCTACAAAAATCACTTGTTTCTATGTAATTGGAAAATGAAAATTTTAAATATTATCAAAAAAATAAAATAAAATATTATCATTTATAATAGTACTAAAAAACCAAATGTCTAGCAATCTAATGAAAGATGTGCAATACCTATACACAGGAAACTACAAAACATTTCTGAGAAAAAATAAGGGCATGTTTTTAGAACCTTGGAGTGGGCGAAGAGGACATAAAAAGTGATAACCATGGAAGAGAAACTGGACCTCATTAAGACTGAAAACTTGTTTTATCAAAAGATGTCAAGAGAGTGAAAATGAAAGCCACAGCCCGGGAGAAGATACTTGCTTTATGTAATATGAGTCCACCTGCCAATGCAGGAGACAGATTTGATCCCTGGTCCAGGAAGATCCCACATGCTGTGGAGCAAGTAAGCAGGTATACAACTACTAAGCCTGTGCTCCAGAGCCCAAGAGCCACAACTGCTGAGCCCACAAGCTGCAACTACTGAAGCCTAAGCACCCTAGAGTCTGTGCTCAACAAGAGAAGCCACTACAAGGAGAAGCCCTCACACCACAACTAGAGAGGAGCCCCCACTCACTGCAACTAGAGAAAAGAATGAGCAGCAATGAAGACCCAGCATAGCCGGAAAAAAAAAAAACCCACAATGAGGGACTTACCTGGTGGTCCAGTGGCTAGGACTCAGCGCTTTCACTACTGGGGCCTGGGTTTAATCCCTGGTTGAGGAACTAAGATCTTGGAAGCTGTACAGCCAGCCAAAAAAAATTAAAATAAAAGCACAATGAGATGCCATTCAAACCACCACAAGAGAGACTTAAACATTTATATATATATTTATATATATATATATATATATATTTAATTTATTTTGGTTGTCCTGGGTCTTCCTTGCCGCTTCATCGCTGCTAGGGCTTTCTGTAGTCTCAGTGAGCTGGGGCTCCCCTTTGCTGCGGTGCACGAGCTCACTGTGGTGGCTTCTCTTGTTGTGGAGCACAGGCTGTAGGCAGGAGGCCTCTGTAGTTGTGATTCACGGGCTCAGTAATTGTGGTACACGGGCTTAGCTGCTCTACAGCATACGGAAGCTTCCCAGACCAGGGATCGAACCTGTGTCCCCTGCATTGGCAGGCAGATTCTTATCCACTCTATCACCAGGGAAGTCCGACAGAAACTTTCTTTAAAAGATGTAATGTCGGGACTTCCCTGCTGGTCCAGTGGTTAACACTTTGCCTTCCAATGCAGAGAGTGCAGGTTTGATCCCTGATCGGGAAGCAAATATCCCATATGCCCCATGGCCAAGAAACCAGGACATAGACAACATAAGCAATATTATAACAAATTCAATAAAGACTTAAATTTAAAAAAAAAAGATGTAATGTCAAGTGTTGGTGAGGACATGGAGAACCTGGGACTTTCACACTTTAATGGTAGGAGGGTAAATCAGTACAACCATTTTGAAAAACAAATGAGCAGGATCTACTAAAACTAAATATGGAAAAATAAAAAGTTAAATTTGTATATTTATGACCAGCAGTTTCACTGTTGGGTATATACCCAGTAGAAATGATTGGCTTATGTCCACCAAAAGACACGTAAGCATGTGATAGTTTAAGTCATAATAGCCAAAACCTGGAAATAAATGTCTAGCAACAGTAGAATGAACAAATAGTGGTATACAATGGAATACAGTGAAAAAAATAAGAACTTGCTTTATGCAACATAAATCTCACAGATGACATGATGAGTGAAAGAAACCAAATACCGAAGAGTATGTACTGTACAGTTGCATACATCTATATAAAACTAATAAAAAAGCAAAACTAACTTATGATGATGGAGGTTAGTAGTTTGGAGGAGGCAGGGCTTGCTAATGTATTTATATCTTGGCTGGAGTGATGGGTACAGTACATAAGTGAAAATTTGAACTGTGCTCTTAAGATTTGTGTACTTTATGTAAATTAAATATTATTATAAACACTAAACTTCCCTAGTGGTCCAGTGGCTGACTCTGCGCTCCCAATTCAGGGTGATGCTGCTGCTGCTGCGGCTAAGTCGCTTCAGTCGTGTCCAACTCTGTGCGACCCCATAGACGGCAGTCCACCAGGCTCCCCCATCCCTGGGATTCTCCCGGCAAGAACACTGGAGTGGAGTGCCATTTCCTTCTCCAATGCATGAAAGTGAAAAGTGAAAGTGAAGTCGCTCAGTCAAGTCTGACTCTTAGCAACCCCATGGACTACAGCCTACCAGACTCCTCCTCCATGGGATTTTCCAGGCAAGAGTAGTGGAGTGGGTTGCCATTGCCTTCTCCACCAATGCAGGGTACCCGGGTTCAATCCCTGATCAGAGAACTAGATCCCACATGCCACAACTAAGACCCAGCACAGCCAAATAAATAATTTTTTTAAATGCTATATGGAAGGGGACCTTAGATTCTCTCTATTGCTCTGCCCTCTGAGGTCAAATCAGATCCTTGAGCGCCTTGCTGACTCCCTCTGCCTTTGCCCTCACCACCCCAGTGCTATGGAAACACAGATTTTTACAACTCTCCAGCGACTTCTTGTTTCTCTTAAGAAAGTGTTCCATCCTTCCCAGGCTGCCTTACTTGATCTAGTCCCTGGAGAACCACCCTTAGTTTTTCCTTAGTGCCAGATTCCAAAATGAGCCAAATTCCAAAGGCCTTTGCAGTTCCTTTCACCTGGAGGCCTCTTCCCCAACTAATTGCATCTCATTCTTCAAATGTCAGTTTAAATATTACATTTTCAGGGATGCCTTCCAGGTTCTTCCAGAATGTGTTAAGGTCTCCTTGACTACTTTTCTTCACTGCAACGTGTCCTCACTGTGTTTGCAGGTTTATGTTTACCTTCATCTTCATCATTTTGGCTTGTGGGGAAGGATCGCTTTTGTCTTATTCGCCACTCCATCCCCACTACCTGGCACCATGCCCGACCTGTGGTAGGTGCTTAGCAACTCGTTGAATAAAGGAGCAAGTTACTTCACGGAATGCCCGCCGTGCCCGCCGTTTGCTGCATGCAGTGCCAAGTGCTGCAGCTACAGTTGGATATGAGATGACTATCACCCAAGCTGACAGTTCAGGAGGGGCAAAGCGTAACTGCTTTGAGAGGTAAATACTATGACTGGGAAAACAGAGAGTTTTGGATTTCAGAGAAGGCTTCCTAGCGGCTTCCTTGAGGTCATGCTTTCAAACAATTTAAAGAGCCCCACAACTAGCGGCCTGTTCTGGGAGGGGACCAAGCTTGTGACAGATTCTGGACGCATGGTTGTCTTGGATCTGCCTATACCTAGGCTCCCCAAGTGGTGCTAGTGGTAAAGAAGCTGTCTGCCAATGCAGATTAGTTGTAACAGATGCAGGTTCAATCCCTGGGTCAGAAAGACTCCCTGGAGGAGGGCATAGCAACCCACTCCACTATTCATGCCTGGAAAATCCCATGGACAGACGAACCTGGTGGGCTACAGTCCATGGTGTCACACAGAGCTGGATATGACTGAAGCAACTTAGCAAGCACGCACGTGCCTGTGCAGAAGTGGAAACCGCTCAACATTGTTCATTTGATGAGATCACAGAATTTTTGAGAAGTAATCCCATTTCTTCTTACTGATCTAATAGACTTTATGTGAGATAAAGTTTTACTTTCAGGGTTTCTTCATATATGTTTAAGGTGACCTGGCTCCCTTTCAATAAGTACAATCTCTTTTTCTGGATGGGTAGGAAGGCTGCACGGTTCAGTTTATGGAATCTAAGTTCCCCCACCAGGAATCAAACCCCTGGCTCCAGCAGTGAAAGAGCCAAGTCCCTAACCATCAGGGAATTCCCTCGATGATTCTTATAAGTAAGCCAAAGGTGGCTTTTAGTTCCATCAGCTCCTTCTGAGAGCCTCATTGTAATCTCAGAACTGGATAGAGCTGCCCAGACTCATTTGTTGCAGTGTGGAGTGAGCATAGTTCATTATTTTGCACTGTAACAGCAATGTTTCATGGTAGTGAAATCATTGTACGTTAAGAGCCAAATTTTAGTTTATAAACTCAGCCTTTTCTCAAATATTTCTAGTAACTTGGCTTCAAAGTGATATTTGGTTCTGCCCAGTTTTGCCCCTAAATGGAAAGCATGACTATTTGGCAGCTGTGTGGGTTAAGGTTAAGGTTAGGCACAACACTGCCGAGCAGTGAGAAAACAGAAAACCGGAGCTCTGGCCCTCAGCCCATCTGCCTGTGGAGTGAGTGGTGAAAAACCCCTTTGACTGTTCACCGCTCACACACTGCTCTCTGACCTAGCTGAATACCTGGTGCCCCAAAGTCCACATGGGAGGCATCCAGACTCACGGGAGTCTGGTGCATGTGGTCCTACCACCCAGCACCTACATCAAACTTGAGTCCATCTCTTGGGTGGGATCCCGGCTCTGTGACCAGTGCCCAAGGTTGCACAAGTCACCACTGACACCAGAAACTCAGCCAGTGGCAGCTTTCCTGTCCCTGCTTGCTAGAAATTGAGGACCCAATTGAAATGCCCCAAATGAACTGTAACTAGAGGGTGTGTGTGCTTGCTAAGCTGATTCAGTCGTGTCCGACTCTTTGAGACCCCATGGACTACAGCCAGCCAGTCTCCTCTATCCATGAGATTCTCCAGGCAAGAATACTGGAGTGGGTTGCCATGCCCTCCTCCAGGGTATCTTCCCAACTTAGGGATCAAACCTGCATGTCTTATGTCTCCTGCATTGACAGGCGTGTTCTTTACCACTAGTGCCTCCTGGGAAACTGCAACTAGAGGGCTGCTGCTGCTGCTGCTAAGTTGCTTTAGTCGTGTGCGACTCTGTGCGACCCCATAGATGGCAGCCCACCAGGCTCCCCCATCCCTGGGATTCTCCAGGCAAGAACACTGGAGTGGGTTACCATTTCTGGCAACCACATGTTAAAAAAAAATCTGAATGGAGACCTAAACAAGTTCAGAGTTGTTGGGTTGGAAGACTTTGGCATTACACATTGAAGAAATGAGGGGACTTCCCTGGTGGTCTAATGGCTAAGTCTCTGCAATCCCAACATAGGGGCCTGGGTTTGATCCCTGGTCAGGGAACTAGATCCCACATGCCACGACTAAAAGTTTGCATGCTGCAACTAAAGATCCTGCGTGCTGCAACTAAGAGCTGGCAAAGCCAAATAGATAAATAAATAAAAATAAACATTGAAAAAGGGAAGAAAGAAATGGAGGAAACAGCCTAGTCCCTGAGGTGCTCCTTCCCACTGAGCCCAGAGGGAGCAGACAAGTTGCAGGGTGGGAGCCTGTAAGTTACTCCCGAGCATCAGGACCGTTGCCAGGGACAGCCATTCTAGCGGCCACAGTGCTCTTTTTGTTTTGACTAATAAATCCCCTCTTGTTTCAGTGACAATGAGTTGTGGTTATTACATCTTGATAACCAAAATGAGAGTCCACCCGCACTCAGGACAGGGGACAGAGTTCTGGTTTCTTCAACCACAGCTTCAACATCTGGGGGGCTCAGGACCCTCAATCTTAGCCCCCTTGTAGATGTACAAATTTGGTCCCCTTGTAGATTTACAAACCACATGTATGAGGGAATTCTCATGCATATAATTGTTCAGAACTCCCAAGTTTTCAAGTTTGAACTCATCACAAGGCCATAGAATCAACTGTGCAAACTACCCTCCTGCAGTTCTTGAGAGCACATCTTTCTTCTTTTTATTATATTTATTTATTGTTAATTGATTGATGATTGCTTTACAATATTGGTTTGATTTTTGCCATACATCAACATGAATTAGCTATAGGTGTACATATGTCCCCTCTCTCTTGAACCTCCCTCCCGCCTCCCACCCTTTCCCACCCCTCTAGGTTGTTACAGAGCCCAGGTTTGAGTCCCCTGAGTCCTACAGCAAATTCCTACTGGCTGTCTGTTTTACATATGGTCGTGTATATGCTTCCGTGCTACTGAGGGCACATCTTTCTGGATCAAGGCCACAGCGTGGATCTTCTGAGCTAGGGTGGTGCCCATCAGCAGGTCCACATACCAGAACCTGAGGAGAGACAGACCTTGGCTGTCAGCATCAAATGGACTGGAGCTGCCCCTGGTTGTCAGGATAACTTGACCTCGAAGCTGTGCAGACTTTCTGTCTCCACCAACACCTTGCCTGGTTCCCTCTTCAACACATCTTTTCTTCCTTTCCTGGTCCTAAGTCCTTGGACCCCTGGCAGTCTATGAGTTCTAGAAAATATCCATTGCCATTGTGCAGACCTTCACAGC
The DNA here is from genome assembly GCF_033118175.1 of Dama dama. Classification (NCBI taxonomy): domain Eukaryota; kingdom Metazoa; phylum Chordata; class Mammalia; order Artiodactyla; family Cervidae; genus Dama; species Dama dama. The sequence goes on from NC_083684.1 coordinate 49,484,913, forward strand.
TGATGACTGTGGTGGGCATAGCCTCTAGGGTGGCCCCTAGGGCATTCAGCAGCTACTCCTCCCTCACCCCACACACATCCAGCCCCCTCGGCTTCACCAAGCCCAGGAGAACCCTCAAGGAGTCCCCCGGCAGCTCCTCCTGCCTACGTAGTACCAGGCATCCTCTCCTGGCTGCAGGGGCAAGGGACTGGACTCCTGGGGTCCAGCCCACCCATCAGGGATCTCCTAGGCTCCTGGCCAGCCCCAGACCCTCAGAATGATCAAAGGCAACCTGGGATCTGAGAGGTGGGGGTGAGACAAGATGGCTCAACCTGGGAAGGGCCTCTTGGCCACAGCCCAGTCATTTCCAGCTAGTGGGGGTGGGGTGGGGGTGGAGAAAGAACAGCAGGATGTTCAAATGATTACAGGGGAAAGGGAGGGGTGCGGAGCGACTTCCTCAGGGAGATGATCTGGAGACTGGGGGAGAAGTTTGCCTTCTGGCACATGACCCATGAAGCCTTCACCCCCTTTCCTGCCTGGTCCACACCACCCAGTAGACTGGGGCTGGCCTCGCCCCAGCCTCTCTCTCCATACCCAGCAGTCAGCCAGTTGCTCTGTGCCCAGAACGTCTGGCCAACCCTCTTCAGACTGGCTCCCACATCCCCTGGATTCTTGGATGCCAATACCATTCCTGGGGCTCACAGCCCATCTTGCAACTTTCACATTCTGCCCAAGGGAGACCAACCAGGTGAAGGAGGAAAATTACTCTCCAAACTCAACCCCACAGCCCCTGCCCACTGTGCCCCCCTCCCCTGCCCAACCACTGCCACCAAGAACACTTGGCTATGAAAACTCCTTCCCTGCAGGATCTTCCTTCAGACACGCCCACTAAAACCAACATGTCAGAGCCCAGCCTGGAAGCCCTGGCTTCGACTGCACAAACAGCGCACAAACCAACCGTAATAACTTTGGCTGCTTAAGAAAATCAGTTCTCTAATCCCTTCTGAGCCCCTCTCTGTGGGATGCTCCTATTCTGCAGCTCTTCTGATGTTAGGAATGTGGAATCCTCATGAAAGCTAGACTGAGCAAATCAGCTTCATTTTTCTCAACAAGAGGAGGCATCTCAGGTCAAGGCCAAGGTGCATTTCTGGCCCATCTCACTGACGGAGGGCTCCTCAGCCACTTGAGGGGCTCCTGACATCCTGTTCTGCTCACTCCTCCCAGAGAACAACCTCTGAAGCTCTCTTCCCTTCAACGGGGTCTGACTCCAACTCTACCTCTAAATCAATACACAGGAGGGCTGGTGGATTCAGGGAGAGGTCTTGTTTCCTGGCCTGAGCTTTTTTGACTTCCTGAGTGGCAAACTCAGGTGTTTGTCTGGTGGTCTTTGAGGCATGCATCCCCCTGTGCATGCTGAGGCTCTAACCACAGACCTCTTTGCAGAGCTGGAGGATCACAGCTTTGGTCCCGAGGATGTCAGGGCTCCAGGAGGGTCGAGCCTCCACCTCTAGATGTGTGGGCTCCATTCTCTTTTCTTGGCACTGTGCTGCAAGGGAGCTTGGAATAGAGAGGTGACATGAAGTGACTCTTGAGAGTCCCTTGGATAACAAGGAGATCAAACCTGTCAATCCTAAAGGAAATTGACCCTGAATGTTCATTGGAACGATGGATGCTGAAGCTGAAGCTCCAGTACTTTGGCCACCTGATGCGAAAGCCGACTCACTGGAAAAAACCTTGATGCTGGGAAAGATTGAACGCAAAACGAGAAAGGGGTGGCAGAGGATGAGATGGTTAGATACTATAGCATTACCGGCTCAAGGGACGTGAATTTGAGCAAACTCCAGGAGACAGTGAAGGACAGAGGAGCCTGGCATGCTGCAGTCCACGAGATCGCAAAAAGTGGGACATAGTAACTGAATGATAACAACAATGAAGTGATAAATGTCTCAAACCTGTGTAATGGGTCCATGGGTGTTTTTTCCCTTTCTCTCTATATCTGTGCGTGTTGGATGAATGAAATTAAGTATAACACCCTCTAGGAGGTACATATGATAGATAGGTGTGCTCACAAAGCAGACTTAATATATCCACAATACAAAATGTCTTCAGGTAAGCCTGGGAGATCCAGGACAGCCTGGTGCTCAGAGCACCCGAGAGGCCACCAAAGTATCCCCATGATTGGTAGTGTCCATACTAAATCCCAACAAGAAGTGCAGACATGGCTGAATGGGTCTCTGGAAACTCCTGGCCCAGGACTGAAGTCTAGAGAAAGGCCCAGATGGTGCCAGGCATGAGTGGTTTCCAGGATGTTACTCTGGGACCACGAGTGAAGTGAGAAACAGTGGTTGGGTGTGTGGGTCAGAGCCTACCGGGGGAGCCCCTTTAAAGCCCCATCCAGTGTTTACCAGGTGCCTTTAGGCATGGCCGCTGGAGGCTTTGGGGCTCTGCAATAGAAGTGAGGAGAAAAATGGGAGCTAGGAGAATGTTCAAACAAGAAATGGGCTTATTCTGAGACTGCAGGAGCCACATTTGGCTCACTCAGAGGCCAGGCGCCATTGGGACCTCCCCAGTGGTCCAGTGGTTAAGATCCCTTGCTTCCACTGCAGGCACCATCATCTCTGATTCCCTTCCCAGCCTACATAGGTGTGGTGACACCAGCACCCAGGCACACTTCCTCCAACTTCGCTGTCCTCTTCCACATCACATCCCCTCTCCTGTAGCTTGAGTTCCACAGCCCATTATGTCAGTAACACTAGCTCCTCTCTCTGTTATTGAAGACCCAAGTGAATCCTTGTTCATCTTCTTCACTTTTACCTGAAAACTGCTGGGACAAGTCACTTAAATAGGAAAGAAGGCTCTGTCCACCTGACCATCAGTACAATTCAGAAATTCTACCACATATTCCCTTTCTGCTTTCAGACCTTTTTCACTCTCCTCATACCTCTGTCCCTGGGCTCCCCTCACTCTTTACTGCAGGCTGAGGTAAACCCATGGCCAAGCATTTTAGAACCCCTCCAGCCTTTTCAGAACCTCACAAGATGAATCACATCATCTTTCTACTGTATACTCAGCCTCTTTCTGTCAACCAGACTTTTCTCTCTGACACTGAAACATGCTTAAGTTTCTCCACCTTAAAAAACAAACCATGGACTTCCTTGGTGGTCCAGTGGTAAAGAATCCATCTGCCAATGCAGGGGACACAGGTTCGACCCCTGGTCCAGGAAGATACCACATACCATGGGGCAACTAAGCCCGTGTTCCACAACTACTAAAGCCCACGCACCCTAGAGCCTGTGCTTTGCAAGAGAAGTCACCACAATGAGAACCCATACATCACAACTAGAGAGTAGCTCCAGCTCACCATGCCAAGAGAAAGCTACATGCAGTAATGAAGACCCAGGGCAACCATAAATAAATAAATACATTTTTTCAATCTACACTCACCTTTAGCTTCATTAGCCCCCTAAGCCCCAGTGACATCTCCAGCTCTCACCTAAGCTCCAGATTTCCACCTCAACTGCCTACTTGGTGTGTCTTCTTTCATAAGATATTATGTTCACAAGGGCACTCATGACCTTCTTCCTCTCTTCCTCACTTCCAGATGTGGTCTTCAGGAGCTTCCCCGCACTGAGTGTCGCCACTCCAATGGCTCATCCCAGAGACCCAGGAGAGATTTAGGATTCCCTCCTCTTTCTGATCCTCCATGTCTAGTTCACCACTGACTTTATTCCCTGTTGGCACTCCCATAGTATGTGAATGACTTTCAAAGTGAGAGTCACACACTCAGTAATGTAAGAAGGCAATCTATTAGAGTAAAGGAAGAAAGTATTAGAACTTAAGACTTATTTTCCAAAACTTTTTATGTATGTTTCATAACATAAGCAGTATATTAGTAGTGTATTACATCTATATAAGTTGTAAGTGACATAAAGCTGCATGATAATCAAATGTTTTCAAGAACAAAAAAAATGTGCAGGTCCTGATCTAAACGAGGATCACCTTTTGCAAAAAAAAAAAGAAAAAAAAAGGAAATAGACTCCTTACTGATCTCCACATCCATCCACCTAGCTTGGTAAAATATACATAAAATGCATCATTTTAATCATGTATAAGTGACCACTTTGTGGCATTAAGTACTTTCACACTGCTGTGCAATCACCACCACATCCGTCTGCAGAACTTTCTCATCTTCCCAACCCACAATTCTGTTCTATTTATTTATTGGCTGCACCATGCAGCATGTGGGATCTTGTTACCCAACCAGGGAATGAACCTGCACCCCCTGCATTGGAAGCATGGAGTCAACCCTAACTGGATCATTTAGGGAAGTCCCTCTCTGTACCCATTAATTAAAAACTCTGAATGCTCAAATGCTCCCCTCCTCCCAGTCCCTGACAATTACCATTCTACTTTCTCTCTCCATGAACTTGACTCTTCTAGGTACCTCATTTAAGTGGAATTATAGAATATTTGTCCTTTTGTGATTGGCTTCTTTCACTTAGCATAATGTCTTCAGTTTATCCTTTTGTAGCATGTGTCAGAATTCCCTTCCTTTTTAAGGCTAAATAATAGTCCATTGAATGGATATACCTTATTTTGTTTATCCAGTTCATGCACTGACGGACACTGGGTTGCTTCCACCTTTTTGACTTTTATGAATAATGTTGCTATTAACATGGGCATACAAATCTATGTCCACTCTTGCCTCTCCTCTCTAGTCCTTCTCCACAATATAGCCCAAGTAATCCTTTTAAACCCACAAGTATGGTCAAATCACCCCTTGCTCTCAAGAAAAATTTTCTCATCACCTTAGTTTCTTGAACATAAAGCCACCGAAAACACCTGCGGTTACTTCTGCAATAATATCCTTTCCTCCCTGCTTCTTCAACCCTCCCCACCTCAGGACCTTAACTCCTGCTCTTGTCCTGAGGGAAGAATCCTCTGGTCACTCTCCTTCACTAGGTCAGGGGACTCTCTTCCTCCCACATCAACTTTCCCCTCCTGGCACTTGTCGCAGTTGGCACTGTATCATCAAGCGCATTTATAACAATTATTATGTTTCCACGCAGGAGAATAAACGTATGAGGGAGAGGGCACGATCCAGTTCCTATAGCTCCTTCCAAGACCAGGCAGCTAATACGCGCTCAATTTCTCAGTAATTAATTTTAACAATAAATCTGTGTGGACGCAGCTGACCCCTCCCGCCCGGAGGCCAAGTCACAGTAGAGAAACTGGGTGGCTCTGGCCGCCGGTCCTCGAGCCCACCCTGGCTCTCCCACTTGGAGGTCGGGACGGAGGTGCAGGGCCGCCCGCGTCCCCCTCTAGCTCAGCGCGTTGCGAGGGGGGGTTCGGCTCCCAGCCGCTGGGTCCTCAGCCACCCGGCGTCCGCCTGGGGCGGGGGCGGGGCCGGCCCGGAGACGTCACTTCCGGTGTACACAGCCGGTCCGGGCGGTACGCAGGGGGCCGGGGCGCGTCGCAGGTGAGGAGCGGGCACGAGCAGGCGCTGCCTGGCGCTGGTGGGCGGGCAGGCTCACCCACCGGGGGGCGGGAGGGCGGTGGGCCGCTGCCGGGGCTGGCGGCTGGATGAGCTCGTGGGGCGTCGCTCCCGCTCGGGGCCTCAGGACTCAGGGCCGTCGGCTCCCGCCCCTTGCCTGTCCGCTGTGGAGGACGCCGGGCTCAGGGGGAGCTGGCCGGGCGGACGGAAGCCCAGAGAGGCCTCGCGGCTCGTGCCTGGGACTGGGGGCGCGGCAGGGACCCCGCGGATGCGGGACATGGGGGGCCGGGGGCGCTCCCTGGGGCGACCGGGGCCGGGGAGGTCGAGCTGGCCCCGGGACCCGCTCCCGGAAACCCCTCCGATGAGTCCGCGGAGGGACCTCGGCCTATGGGTCTCGGGGTCCGCGGGGACTGCCTACGGACGCGGCCCTCACGCCGCCCCGCGGCTGCCGGTCGGCTGAGCTCACCTTCCCCGCCGGGGCCGGGCAGGGCCGGGCCCCGAGGAACACGATTTTCCGGCCCCGCTGAGCCCGTTGGCGCAGTCGGGCCCGGGGAGGTTGCGCGGGGACCCCGAGAGGGCCGGGACTGAGGATGAAGGACCAAAGCCCGAGGGGCGAGCGTAGGGTCAGGGGTGTGTCTTCCTGCTCTGCTCGGTGCGAGGAAAGAAGCTTGCCTGGTTGGCATGATAAGAATTTTGTTTATTCTCCTCACAAATTTTGCCAGATGGAATACTTAGCTTTGGGGGGAGAGGCCCTAATTTGAAAATAGCTTGTTTCCGCCCCTCACTCCCATTATAAAAGCAATTCATTCTCCTTTCTTCTCGCTCAAGACAAGTGTTGTGACAGTACTTTTTAAAGTGACAATCATCCTGCAACCTGCCATTCAGTGATAGCCATTGCTAACATTTTGGTGATACCAGTAAATACATGTATTATCACTTTTATAGACCTCATAATATACCTTTGTATATCACAATTTAACCAAGTCCTACTAATGAACATGTAAGTTGTTTCCAATTCGTCATGGGATAGATGATTCTGCCACAGGGATTTGTCTGATGGTTCTTTTAGGATAAATTAACAAATGAGGTCAAAGGTAACATTCATTTTAAAAATACATAGTATTATTTTTCTTTTGTTGACGCTTCTAAAATTATTCTCCGTTCCAGTATTTGTAATATACCTCCATCTTTGCTTCTCATTTCATGGTTTTATTTTGTTTTTCTTTTAGCTATTTGCTGAAAATAGAGTTTTGGTTTAAGATATGAAATATTTTCCAGATACCTTCCCAATTTTATTGAATAAGCTGTAATTGCCATTTTATCATGTTTTACACCAAAAGTTCTAAGTATGTGTTTGTAAAGGACTGCTTACAGATTTGATATTTAGATTTTGTGTATGCTTTTTCAAAATTCCATTCACAGTATCTTTTTAAAAAATTATTTTTCTTTACAAGTCCAGGGAGTTTTATTTTTATTTTTATTTTTTGAGATAGAAAGTTTAGTTACTACTGTTTCATTTGCTTTCTTACTGACAAGATAACAAACTCCATATGAAGAGTTCAGGTTTGTTGTGGCAACTTTTCCGTCTGGCATTTGAGATTCTAATCTTCCTCTATTTTTGCACACGAATACGTAGGTTAGCATTGGAGACCAAGATAGAAAAGTTCTCAGATTCCCTTGGCAAGCCTAGATTTTTCTATCTAAAATTATCCCTGGATTTTTGGAAGACAGCATGTTTTAGGCATTCTCTTTAAAAATTTTTAAACAAGTTGCACATGATTCAGCTGAAAATTTTGCTAAGTGTTTATTCTGTTGCTAATCTGAAGCCTAATACACCAGGAGCTTTTTGTCACGCAAATCTAACAAGTCTATAGGAAAACTACTGTTTCTGAGAGTTAGTGGACTGGGACATCACATGAGTTGAGTGTCCACTCTCTTCTTTTCCCTCCTGTGACTTTCTGCTTAGTGGAAAATGATGACCTTCCAAGGTGGACAGAGGATGTTGGTTTGAATAAGGAATTGCTCTTTTGGCGTTACAGAAAAAGTGAGATCCCATTTTCTCTTAGTATAAGTTCACTGAAAGCCTGGATGTGTCAGGGGTTGTGCTTCAAATGTCTTTATTCATACTGAATCCATCCTCTATCCCTTAATGGATAGACACAGTGGCTGCTGCTTTCTCATTTCCCTTGACGGTAAGTATTTGGCATGGTGAGCCACACTTTCTTGCTGTTGTGAACCTCCTCTTGGTTGGCCTTCTTGATGCTATCGTGGTCATTATCTTAATTTTGTGACTGCTTTCTCATTTGTCTTTGCTTCTCTTTTGCCCACATCTGCCTGGGAGCATTTTGTATTTTTGTTGTTATTCAGTCACTAAGTTGTGTCTGACTCTTTGCGACCCCATGGACCGTAGCACACCAGGCTTCTCTGTCCTTCACGGTCTCCCAGAGTTTGCTCAAATTCTTGTCCATTGAGTCAGTGATGCTATTTTAATCATCTCATCCTCTGCTGCCCCCTTCTCCTTTTGCCTTCAGTCTTTCCCAGCATCAGGGTCTAGGCATTTTCTAAAGAGAAGTGAAGTCACTCAGTCGTGTCCGACTCTTTGCGATGCCATGGACTGTAGCCCACCAGGCTCCTCCATCTGTGGAATTTTCTGGGCGAGAGTACTGGAGTGGGTTGCCATTTGCTTCTCCAGGGGATCTTCCCAACCCAGGGATCAAACCCGGGTCTCCCGCATTGTGGGCAGACGCTTTACCATCTGAGCCACCAGGGAAGGTCCCAGGCATTTTCAAAGGCCTAGCTTCATATCTCTACCTCTGTCCCTCAGTGCATGCTCCTTCTCACTCATCCAGTATGTGACTTTTAGTTAGAGACCCATTTCATCCCTTCACCCTGTTTCCACTTGGTGACCCCAACTCAGACTTTGCTGCAAGTAATTTCTTTCTCTCCCTTTAACTGACTCCTGGACATGTTCCCGAGGCCATACTTTCTCCAGGTGAGGGAGCCCTTCACTGCTTCCCAAGGTGGCTTGTCCTTCATGACTCTCAAGTTCTTACCAGTTGACTTATTACAGCTCTTCTCCTTTCTTGATTTGGGTTGTATTTGCCATTTACTTTCTATTCCTTACAGTTTGATTTAAACTTGTACCTTTGCTCTAAGGGACTTCAGACATTATATGATCCTACTGTGAATTAGAAAAGCGAGACCCAGTGAATTTAGTCATGAATTTAGTTAGCGCACGTTTATGGAGTATTTACAGTATAGGCCAGTTACTGTACTGGAAGATTGGAATACAGAGCTGGAAGGCATGGCCTAGGTAAGAAAACCAGATAAGCAATTTCATCAAGTATCGCAAGTGCCTAGAAGCAGGAGACAGGTTTTAGAGATCTTGTCTGTCATGTTCACTGCTGCTATCTCCACAGCCTGAAGCACAGTGTTTCCGGAGTGATTTAAGTATTTGTTGATTGAATCAATGATCATTTGAGAATGAAATCAGAATGAATATTACATCAGTTATCTATAGAAAAAATACAAGGCAAGAGAAGTTTGTAAATTTAGGTTTGAGAATTTCAGGGAAAACTTTCAAGTTCAACCGGAATGACCCAGCTATAACCCTCAGAAGGCATGATTGGAATGTGTTTGTGGCCAAATGCTTAAACTTAATGTTGTATCCTCAGAAGAAAGACTGGGACTCTGGAAGGAGAGGTTTCGGAAGATATCTTTGGAAATTGGGTTGGTGGGTCCAAGAGAAGAATTGACTTATGTGTTTGTAGTACCGTCTGGGGACCATGGTTGGAGGAGCTGTGTGCAGTCCTCCACTGGGCCTTTGCACTTCCAAACAGATGTGTGCATCTCTGTTGATACCTCTAGTGGGCTCTAGTGGGAAGAATCTTTCCTTTGCTGCCATGATCTGAAAACCCTTTGATTAGAACATGACTTTACATGGAGATTTCCTATTGAGAGTGCTTTTCATCCAGACTGGTCAGATTCTGGTCTGTTTCCCCATCCAAGAAATGGGGTAATAATAACACCTTCCTCTTTGACCCCCTGGTAAGTGCTCAGTATTAGTTCTTATCAGTATTTATAGAGTTTGTAACTGGCCTTCAGAGCTTCCCTGATAGCTCAGTTAGTAAAGAATCTGCCTGCAATGCAGGAGACCCTGGTTCAATTCCTGGGTCGGGAAGATCTGCTGCAGACGGGATAGGCTACCCACTCCAATATTCTTGGACTTCCCTTGTGGCTCAGTTGGTAAAGAATCCGCCTACAGTGTGGAAGATCTGGATTCAATCCCTGGATTGGAAAGATCCCTGGAGAAGGGAAAGGCTAACCCATTCCAGCATTCTGGCCTGGAGAATTCCATGGACTGTATAGTCTGTGGGGTCACAAAGAATTGGACATGACTGAGCAACTTTGACTTTTACTTCCCTGGTTAATACATCAGTCATCTTTGAGCTTAGATGGCCTGAATCAGTCCTCCTGAGCCTACTTGTTCCTGAGTGCACTGACAAAGCTGAGAGCCAGAAGGTGGGAAGTCATGACAGATATGCTCTTCCCAAATTGCTTTTTCAGAGAATCCAGCCACAGTTGTCAAGACTTCCAGGGGAAGGCTGGTCTTGAACTGAATACTGTGGGAAGTAGTGAGCTCATCTCCACCAGAAGGGGAGTGGGCTTTTAGGCAGGGTCATGACAGCTACAGAGGTGTAGAGCTGAGCAACCTTGAGGTATGTGACTTGATGGAGATTTAGGGTAAAGGGTGGATAGACATGAATAGGGGAGTAGAGGGAAATGAGACTGGAAAGTGGGGTCAGCTTTTGAAGATATAATTCGTAACAGTCTCTAGCTTTTGCCTCAGGTTCTGTGTCTGTCCCTTAGCCTCACTGCCAGCCAGGTGTCATGAGAAGTGCTTTGCATATATTACCTTGTTTGCTCCTCATAATAGTCCTGTGATGTAGGTATTTACTGTTAAAGAGAAATGACATGTCAGGTATCACCTACAAGGTCTCTGCCCCTCGATTCAGCCTGCCTGTGGCTATAAGGCTAACCCTTGATATCTGCTATGCACTTAAAAGCCTTTTGTGGCTCCTGTTTCTTAATGAAGTCCAAGGTTACAAGATTTTCTGACTTCATAAAAACATCTTGGGTTAAAGTGTGAAAATATGTGTGTCTTAGTAATGAATCAAAACAGCATAGGTACAGAATGCATAAGTGCAGAGAAATCTCAGTAAAAAAGGCAAGATGCAAGACAATGTGTATATGTGCCCATTTGTGTAAAAAAAAGAGAGAGAGGGTACTCATGAAACAAATTTCTAAGAGCAGGAAGACAATTCTTGAATGATAGAAAAGAAACAGTGATTGCCATTGGAATGAGGCTCCAGAAATTGAGGTTGGTAGACTGACCTAGCTTTTTCTTGCATACTCTTTTGTACAATATGATTTTTTTCAGTGGTGTACTTGTATTATATTATCAATTAAAAATTAATAGGGGGACTTCCCTGGCAGTCCATTGGTTAAGATTTTGTGCTTCCACTGTAAGGCTTCCCAGGTGGCTTAGTGGTAGAGAACCCGACTGCCAGTGCAGGAGACACAAGAGGTGCAGGTTTGATCCCTAGGTCGGAAAGAATCCTTGGAGTAGGAAATGGCGACCTATTCCCAGTATTCTTGCCTGAAAAATTCCGTGGACAAAGGAGCCTGGCAGGCTGTAGTCCATGGGGCTGCAAAGAATTGGACACAATTGAGTGAAGCATGCATGCATGCTTCCAGTGTAGGGGGCACAGGTTCTATCCTTGGTCCAAGAACTAAGATCCTACAGGCTTCATGGCATGACCAAAAGAAAAAAAAAAAAAGGAATTAAAAGCTAAATGTCTGTTGTACACAGCAGTCATTTAGAGAGGGAATGTAGCGTAGAGGTTAAGGGCAAGGACTGTAGCCAGACTGCTTGAGTTTACATCCTGCCTCCTCTACTTAATTAGTCACTAACCCCTAAGCCTCTCTTTACCTCAGTTTACCCTGTCTGAAAAGGGGGAAAGTAATAGTGCCTACCTCCTGGTGTTATAGTGAGGCTTAAAGGAGTTGTTATTTGTGAAGTCCTTAGAACAGTTCCTGACAGGTGTGGGTTTCTGGTGGTGGTGGCTGTGGTGTGGCCCTGTGTTGTGCACCAAAGTGACTGTGAAGATATGTCCAGTCTGTCTCTCTGTGCTCACAATTCATCTGCAAAGGCTTCATGGGAACTAAAGGGGCTGAAGATGGTTTCATCGAAACAGTGGATCTTAAATATTGGTAACTTCTAGAAAAAACAAAAGGAGAGACAAGGACACAAAGTGGCTTGTTCTGGGGGTAATACATGTCTGAGATGGACTGAGGCAGAGAAATGAGGCAGGAAAGAGCTTTGAGGGAGCCTGAAACTGGGATATATTAATGCCATGGCCAGTCACTGTTCTTAATATATATAAAATAATGATATGATATATGATAATGATAGTTTAGGCTTGGTGAATTGTGGTCGCTCTACCTTGATCTTCCACATGATTGTGGGGTGTTCCTGTGTAATTTTTTAATGAATCCCTTAATGCAGTGCATGTGGGTTACTTCCAGGTTGGTGCTTGTAGTCAGTGGGCGTCCTGGATACAGGCCTCTACATTTCCTGAGTCTGTTTCTAGGATTCTTTCTTAGATGGTGTTGATTTTTTTTTTTTTTTTTTTAACTATTTTGACTATGATCCTTGTGTCTAGGCCACCGTCAGGTATGTGCTTTTTCAGATTGGTAGTTGCAAAGAATCATAATGTGAAAGATTGATTTTGAGTGTGCAATTAAAGCTAGGTATTACCTGAAAAAAAATTCAAATTTTCTTAATTGAAAATGATTTGGGGATTAGGTGCCAGTGAGATGGTCATTATGACTGGCGAACCTAGAAATACCTGAGTCTTCCTCTACCCAACTCCCAGGTCCCAGAGGGGGATGTGTGTGTGCCTGAGAACAGGTAGAGGAAGCTGGCTTGGCTCCCAGGCTTGAGAGCTGCAGTCTGGTAACTTCGGCAGGGAGAGGGGAAAGTGGTTCCTCTCACCAGGGACAAAGATCTTTCGTCTTTTTTTTTTTTAAATTTTCATTTATCTTTCTGTATTTTTGGCTGCACTGGATCGTTGTTGCTGTGTGCAGTCTGCTCTAGCTGAGGTGAACCGGGGCTACTCTTTGTTGCGGTGTGAGGGCTTCTCACTGTGTTGGCTTCTCTTGTTACGGAGCACGGGCTCTAGGCTCAGGCACTCTAGTAGTTGTGACTTGTGGGCTCTGGAGCACAGGTTCAGTAGTTGGTGCGCAGGCTTCATTGTTCCACAGCATGTGGAATCTTCCTGGACTAGGAATTGAACCTGTGTCCCTGCACTGACAGGCGCAGACTCCTATCCACTGCACCACCAGGGAAGTCTACAGGGACCTATCTTGTTCCCCATCTCAAGGTAGGAGAGAAGGCACCTGTGCTTAAGCTGCTTTGTAATGTAGTTCGTAATGCAAGGTAATTCATTCCTTAGCAGTGCCCCTGTTCTTTCTCTAGTTTGGGGCTGAAAGAGGAGGCAGTGGTAAGCAGGGAAATGGGAGGAGCCTGATTTCCTTCCCCTCTGGAGAACACAGGGCAGCACTACTTTCAGTTTCTTGCCGGGACTTTGGGAGTTGAGGCCAGAGCTGCAAGAAGGTAAAAAATATTTTTGAAAGTTGTGTGGGGGTGGGGGTGAAGGGGAGTTTGTATTTTTAATGACAGTAGGCCAGAATGAAGAATTAAAAAAAAAAAGATAAAATGCTGCCCTCTGACTGGTCTGTGGCCTGGTTCAAAGCAGTAGCTTCCATTTATTGAGTGCTGTCCTTTATGGACTTAATCCTCACTAAAGTCCTGAAGAAACTAAGGCACGGGAGTTCAGTAATTTACATAAGATCTTGGGTTAGTAAATACCATTCATTCAACTGATAGTTACTGAGAGCAGGATTTCATATCCAGGTCAATCTGTCTCCCAAAGCTGTAACTGTTTCCATGAAATCTCTCAATGTTGGAGCATCTTACCCCGCAAATTAAGAATATGAGCCACTGCATTCCTCCTCCTAGGGCTGTCTTGCCTGCTTTGGAAAGAAGTGGGGGTGAGATGAGGAGGAGGCTCCTTGAATGTCCTCACTGCTAAATATTTGACTTGGTGGAATGTTTGCAGAGAAGAATGAGCTCCTGAGCTATAACTCTGATTTACTGGGGTTTTTGAGAGACGGAAAGGCTTGCTGGGTGTGAAAATTGGAGGCTTTGTTCCCAGTCCAAAGGAGGGAACTTCTGTTATATCCATCGAAAAAATTTTTCATGGGTACCTTAAATTTTCAGAAATTATCCTGAATCTGAAGTGTATTTATCTAAAATTTATGTAGTTCATCTCTGTAGTAAGAAAAATAGTTTCCATATTACAGTTTGATTTACCCATTTGTACATAAGCTTCTTGATAAATACTTGTTTTTCCCCATTGGAGGTTAATTTTGGATAGGTTCCACAATGCAAGTTGTTACGAATGAGGAGCGCTATGGAACTTTAAGTTTTCTTAAATTACTTTCTAATGGATACATAAATTTGGAAACTTTGGACTAGACTTAACCAGAGCTGAGTAGATCAAAGCCTTTTCCTGCTCTAACACACTGAAACAAAATCTGAAGGTTTCTAATAGGTCTAGGTTAAAAAAATATTTTTTAACAGATCGGATTTGAAAAATTACATCAGTGTTTTGTAACTTTTAATTTAATGATTTACTTTAAAGTTTCTCCTTGATTTATGCTTGAGTTTCCATCAGCAGCATAGTTTTTTGTCATGAATGTCTTCATAGTGCTTGGGTGCATTTTGATGTGCAAATTTTTATTGGTTCAAGACCATTTCAGTTTATAGATTAAAAAGTTTGTTTCCTCTGAGTAAACGTTTTCAGATATTTAGGAGCCAACTTTGTTCACCTTTTGGAGATGTGGGTAGTGGTTTACAGATAAACCTCTTGGCAAGACTCTGACTTCCCCTTGCACCCCCATTTCCTTTTCTTTTGGAGATTTCTGTTCAACAGAGATTTTTTTTTTTTTTTTGACTCAGAGCATTTCTCTAATACAATTTGAAAGTTCTAATATTTCTTTGTTTATTTGGTCCTACCTCATGACTTACAGGGACCCACACCATTGGCAGTGAAAGCAGAGTCCTAACTGCTGGACCACCGGGGAATTTCCTGGCCTATTTTGTTTTTAACCTGTGTTATTCTGAAACTAAATTTCAACTCTGTTGCCTTTGAGGTTAGAAAATTTCTTTTTTCTGCTGTAACTGAAATTATCAGTTATTCTTAGATTACTGAGTATAAAAGCTTTTTCACGATCTGCTAATGCTAACTTGCTTTTTTTTCTTAATGGAGGAACGTCATATTTTGTATTGATAAATTGTGTTAGAGTAGGTGTCAGCACGGGGCAGTCAGGTGTCACCCCTTGGAAGCAGTGTTACGCCATTAGACCAGAATCTCCTTGACACCAGCACTGTTAACCTTTGCATCCTAGGTGCCTAGAGCATTCAGGCACAATTTACAGGGTTGAGCCATGCTAGAGGACACAGGTAGAAGTATCTTTAACTACAATAGATTCTAGCTATGATTAGAAATTTTTAGAATTCTATGAATAGAATATTCAGTAGAGTTTTTTCTGTCTGCTTGAGTTTTCATACCTCAATATGATTTTAATATTTTTTGTTTTGGCTGCACCAGGCTCCATATTTAGTAGGGTTTTTTCCTGTCTACTAGCATTTTCATATCTCAGTATAGGAAAACTTGGACTGCAGATTTTGTCAACGAGTCAGTTATTTAGTAACTTTTTGTTTTGTTTTGGCTGCACAAAGCTGTACATTTAGTAGGGTTTTTTTTTTTTTTTTTCCCTGTCTACTTGAGTTTTCATACAGTAAAGCATGGGCTTCAGATTTTGTCAACCAGTCAGTTATCTAGTAACTTTTTGTTTTATTTTGTTTTGGGTTCACCACTGGGCATGCAAGATCTTAGTGCCCCAACCAAGAATCTAGAACCAGTGCCCCCTGCAGTGGAAGCACAGAGTCTTAACCACTGGGCCACCAAGGAAGTCCCTGTCTTCAATAGCAGTTTTAGTAGCCACTTCTTGACCAGGAAAAATGTAGTTTAATCTTGGCATCCTTAGAATTTTTTCACTGACTTTTTTTTTTAAACTCTGATATAACTTTAATGTTTCAGGAGTTGTCGTACAATTCTTTACATTAACATGGGTTATATTCCTTGGAAACTCTCTGTATAAACTAGACCAGTTTTGCACATAGTTTTCTTTGGGAGCAGTCTCCTGGGCACAGAAGTAGTCTGGACTTGGTGGACCCCTGAGTGTCACTTCCTTTCCGCTGGTCTTGGCTCTCCATGCCTCCCTTTCCGTTTCCATGTTTTAATGATACCCTCCCTGCTCAGTGATTTGTGTTCAGGAAGTTACGCAGTGATTACTTTTGTTTCTGCTTTGTGAATTTCCTCTCCCACTTCCTATTTTTACTGAGCAACTACAGGAAATGAGGCGTCTCCTGGCTGGCAGCTGCTAAGTCCTGATTTTAGGTGGCAGGGAGCAAGGCTTTAGGGCTTTTTTTTTTTAAATTTATTTAATTTATTTATATTTATTCTTTGGCCATACCACATGGCATGTGGAACTTCCTTGACCAGGAGTTGAACCTGTGTTCCCTGCAATGGAAGCACAGGGTTTTAACCCCTGGACCATCAGGAATGTCCAAGGCTTTAGGGCTTTAAAAGAGAAAAAAGAAAAAGAAAGCATTTTCTTATATTTTTAAGCTTGTTTTTTGGCTGCATCTTGAGGCATGTGGGATCTTAGTTCCCAGACCAGGGATCTAACCTGCATCCCCTGCAGTGGAAGTGCAGAGTCTTGACCACTAGATCACCAGAGAAGTCCTTTAAAGCATGTTCCACCTTTGTCCACAGGAATCATAGAAACACATTCTTACGATTGGGTGATTGGGTTGAGATGACAACATGTCCTCCTCAGCCTGGGGTTGGGGGAAACTGAGTACTCCTCAGCTGGAGGGCAGAGCTTTTGGGAAGTGGTTGAGGGATTTTTCCAGTAGTAACACTGGGACATAGTAGCCCTGTGGAGAAGCAGCTGTTGTGGGTGGTCAGTGTGGCAGGAGCCAAGGGTGAGTGGAAGGGATCTGTTGCAAGTGAGACTGGAGGGGGTGATTCTGGATTGGTGGGGGGTGAGGGGGCTGGATTGGTGGGGGGCGCCTCGATTGGCAGGCTTGGAGTGAAGTGAGGAGTCCCATCTGCTCTGAGATCTTTGAGAATGCCTCAGCCTCTGCAGTGCTCTCCTTCTTCCCAGGTCCCAGCATTTCTCAACCAGGTATTTAGCATTTACCTGTCTCTCTTCCAGTGATACCTTAAATGTGTCTATTTTGGCTTAACTTCTTGGGGAAGTTTGTATCATCTTCCCAGAAAGAAATAACTTACACCTTAGGTACCTGAACGTGGAAGGACTTTGTTTAGCAGAGTTGTACTATTGACCTTTTAGGTGGATTATTCTTTGTCTTCAGGTGGACAGAGGGCTGTCCTGTGCATTGCAGGATGTTTAGCAGCATTCCTGGCCTTACCCACCAGCACTTTGTCAGTTGTAACAACCAAAAAATGTTTGCAGACATTGCAGAATGTCCCCTGGTGGGCGGATGTCTGTGTTTGTGAGTGAGTGAGTGAGAGTGTGTCTGTATGTTTGTATGTACAGCCTCGTCTTCACTTGTTGAGAGCCACTATGTTAAAAGATTGAGTGCTGACTTACTAATTTTGTGAAATGGGATAAAATAGAATGTTTGGTCCCTTGGGATTGGAGCTATTTGTTAGTTTTATTCCAGTATCTGATATTCTCATGCATTTTTAGCTTGCTACTTAGATTTAGCTATTGTTTATCTATTATGCTTTCATTGAAAGGTCTTGGGGCCTGAGCATCTGGAGGCTTGGCTTCTAGTCCTCATAGAAGATACTCTTTCTTGGCCTTAAATGCTTGCTCCTGAAGACTAGTTCTTTGGAAGCTGAACAGTGCTCGTGTAAGGGAGAGAGCAAGAGGCATTTAGGATGTAACAGTAACAATAGCCAACATTTGTGCAGTGCTTGAATGAGATGCTGGGTGGCATCCCCGACTCAGTGGACATGAGTTGGAGTAAACTCCAGGAGTTGGTGATGGACAGGGAAGCCTGGCGTGCTGTGATTCATGCGGTCACAAGGAGTCAGACACGACTGAGTGACTGAACTGAACTGAACTGAACAGTGCAGACCAGGTGACCAGGATTGAACTGTGAACTGTGGTGAACACGATTGGCAGGACTGAATCTTGTAAGAGACTGTAGGGAAAGGGAACAGGATAGGGACCATCTGGGCTAATACATTTAGGGTTGATATCAAGGGAGTAAATATACAGGAGGAAGACCAAGGGATGGAAGGATGACTAGGTAACATGTCTTATGAGTCTAGTCCCAGGAGAGTTGAATTTAGGTCATCAGCAATGGATATGGGTATGATCTCCTAAAGAGAGACAACTTTCTCTTTGTTCATCTCTCCAGGTCAACTTCCTGCCAGTTCCTGTCAAGAATCCTATAGTATGAAACCATCTCCTAAGGATAATAAACAGAATGTTTCAGTCTAGATGATTGACAGAGGTAGAGTATTGTAGTGATGGAGAAGAGCTCTGCTGCTAGTGGCAGGCCCGGTCGCAAACCAGCTGTTTTGGGGACTATTTACCTCAGGAGTGTAGCAGGAACCTAAAGAACTCACTCAGCTTCTTATATTACCTCACAGGGTAATTAGGTAACAAATTAGGTAACAAATGTGAAGTGTGTAGCACAGTGCCTGCTACTTAATGTCAGTTGTTTTTCTTTTACAGTTCTAGTGAACATTAAATTATGTATCCAAAGCTCTGGGTGTAATACTTGACACATTGTAGTCACTTAATGATCAGTTTTATTGAGGAGAACTTGGGTGAACTTGCCATTTTGTAAGCTTTTTTCCCCCTATTTCAAGTGGACTCTTTTATCTAGCACTTAGCTTACTGCCTCTGTGGCTAGCAAGGCTGACCATATGAATGTTGTATAGAAATGGCCATTAAATAAATACTGAGGATGAACTAATTACTCAGCAAATAGCTGTTGAATGTTTACAAGGTGCTTAGCACCCTCGAATATCTTGAATGAGCTCAGTGATCTTGGTTGGAGGTGGCAGAGAAACACAGGGGAAGCTGGCGGTTGTGATGTAGTACATTACAGAGCAGCAAAGGTGATGCTAAGACAGGGCTAGAAACAGGACGTTATGGTTGCGCATGCAGGTGCTCCTGCCTCAGGCTTTGTCAAGGTCTCTTCCCAGAGGAGGTGACGTCAGACATCCAGGAGGAGTGAGAGTAAGCCGGGCGAGCTTTCCGTGCAGAAGGAGCTTGGTGGGTAGATGGTGAGAGGAAAAGTGGCATAAGCATGAACTAGGCAGAAATGGGGTGGGGGAGGTGGTAGGAAAATGGGAAGGTAATCGGCTTTAAGCAGGAGAGTGGTGTGATTAATCACACAGCAACCAGAGAGGAGCAGTCCAGGCATTCGAAAGTTCACTCACGAGGCTCCTCTATAATTCAGGCAGGAGATAAAGATAGTTAGAACTTTGGATTGGCAGTGAAAATAGGAAAGACTTGTAAAATGTTAAGGAGACAGAACGAACATGACTAGATGATTAATTGAATATAACTCCAGGTTTCTGGCTTGTTCATGTAGGTTAATAGTGATGCCATTCACCAAGACAGGAAAGGAATATGGAGAGACTGGGGAGAGTTGGTTCTGGACATTTGATTTGAAGACCTGTGCACTGGGCCATTGAATATTTGGAATATGGAGCACAAGAGAAAGACTGGGGCTAGAGAGATGGATTTGGGGATCCTCCCAGTGAGAATTTGTTGATCTTAGAAACAGACAGGGCACAACACAGAGCTCTGAGGAACCACAGCATTTCAGCTCTGTCACTGACTCAGAGAGGTGACTAAGAATGGCCAGAGGGGCAGGAGGAAAGCAAGGAGAACTAGCATCTTTGTCTGTCACTCTTTTTAATGTGACAGTAGAAGGTGAGCCAAAAAAAGGAGAGTCCTAAGGGGAGAGAGAGAGACCTAAGAACTGGGTCTTCTGGACATTTTCTCTTGTCTGAATAGATACTTTAAATTTGTGAATGTTGGGAATAAAATTCTTCAAAGCATTTTTCTGGAATGCGTTTCTAAATATGGTTTGTGTCATTCTGACTGACCAAAAAAAAAAAAAAAATCGCCATGGAAATGGTTGGACTTTGAACTTCATGGACAACAACTTCACTTACCTCCCTAATTTCCTGTGAGTGTCCCCACATTATCAAGGCTGGGTATTTAGATTTACATTGTGGACTGGAGAGGACAGAGATTTTTCTGTCTGTTTTCTCTGAAGAAGGAGTTGTTTTTGCAGTCGTTATCTTTATTTTCAATAACAGCTTTATTAAAATGTAAGTTACACACCATCAGTTCACTCACTTAAAGTGTATCATTCAGTGATTTTTAGTATATTCATAGTTAATACAACTACCACCACAATTTCAAAACATTTTCATCACTCCAAAAAGAAACGCTGGGGGAAGAAAAAAGAAACCCTGTACTCATTAGCAGTCATGCTTTGTTTTTCCCAATTGCCCTAGCCCTAGGCAACCATTAATCAACTTTCTGTTTCAGTGGGTTTGCCTATTCTGGACATTGCATATTAATGGGATCATGCAATTTGTGAACTTTGTTTCTGGTGTCTTTCACTTAGTGTAATGTTTTAAAGACTCATCTATGCTGTTTTATGTATCAGTACTTCATTTCTGGGGGTTGTTTTTTTTTTTCTTTTGGCCGCTTGGCATGGCTGGTGGGATCTTAGTTCCCCAACCAGGGGTTGAAAACCAGGCCCCAGCAGTGAAAGCACCAAAATCCTAACTACTGGACCACCAGGGAATTCTCATGCTTCATTCCTTTCATGCCTGAAGAATATTATTCTGTTGTATAGCTATATGCCACTAAGTTGTTACGCATTTGGGTTGTTTCTGCTTTTTTACTATTATGAATAATATTGCTCTGGACCTTCATGTACAGGTTTTTGTGTAGACATATGTCTTTCATTTTTCTTGGGTATATACATAGTTGTGGAATTATTTGGTCTTATGGTAATTCTATGTTTAACCTTTTGAGGTACTGCCAGACTGTTTTCCAAAGTGTCTGCACCATTTTATATTCCCACAGATTCCAGTCCTTGCCAACACTTGTTTTGACTGTATTTTTATCATAGTCATCCTAGTTGTAAAGTGATATCTCATGACTTTGATTTGCATTTCCCCGATAGCTAATGATGTTAACCATCTTTCCATGGCTTGTTGGCAATTTGTATATCTTTTTCAAAGGGTTCATCTATTTTTAATCATCAGTTTGGACAAGGTAGATGAAGTTGTAAAACCTGATACTGTAAAAGAACAGATGAACATATAGAGAAATTAGGGAAAAGCATGTGTGTGTATGTGTGTGGTAAAAGATGCTATAAACAGGAAAAGATGAAGGACAGGCTCCCCAGAGAAATAACTAGCACTCTTTACCCATCTCAGGCATGAGCTTGAGAAACAGGGTGCTTGATGATCCTGTTATTTAGTTGTGACTTTACTTCCAAAGTGAAGCCTCTGCCATGATCTCTACCTTCTTCCACATGTCACTTTAAGACTACAGGTATCACAACCACTGCCAAGTTTCTATAGATCTATGGTCTGACAAGTAGAGAGGTCAGTTGCCACATGGATTAATAGTTTCATCTGTATTAAAGTGTGTATCAGAATTTCTTTCCTTCTTCAGTTGAATAATATTCCATTATACGATTATACCACATTTTGTTTATCCATTCATCCATTGATGGACGTTTGGCTTGTTTCAGCCTTTTTGCTATTATGCATAATTCTGCAATGAACATTGGTATACAAATATCTGTTTGAGTCCCTGCTTTCAGTTTTTTTCTGTTTATACCAAGAAGTAGACTTGCTGGATCATATGGTAATTAGTTATTAATGTATGTTTAATTTTTTGAGGAACTGCCATACTGTTTTCCAAAGTGACTATACCATTTTACATTTATACCAGCAATGAACAAGGGCTTCAATTTCTTTTTTTTTTTTTTTAATTTTATTTATTTAGGCTGTGCTGGGTCTTGGTTGCTGCGCAGGCTTTTCTCTAGGTGTGGGGCACAGGGCTTCTCACTACAATGGCTTTCTTCTGTGGAGCATGAACTCTAGAGTTCAAGGGCTTCAGCAGCTGTGGCTCCCCAGCTCTAGAGCACAGGCTTAGGAGTTGTGGTACATGGGCTTCGCGGCATGTAGGATCTTCCCGTGGGATCAAACCCGTGTCTCCTGCATTGGCAGGCATAGTCTTTACCACTGAGCCACAGGGAAGCCCCAAGGGCTTCAATTTCTATATCCTTGCCAACATGTTGTTTTCTGTGTTATTTTTTCTTTTTATGATAGTCTTTCTAATGGGTATGAAGTGGTATCTCATTTTGGTTTTGCTTTGTATTTCCCTAATGATTGGTGATGCTGAGTATTCTTTCATGTGTTTATTGATCATTTGTTTCTTTCTTTTACAAATG
The DNA here is from genome assembly GCF_033118175.1 of Dama dama. Classification (NCBI taxonomy): domain Eukaryota; kingdom Metazoa; phylum Chordata; class Mammalia; order Artiodactyla; family Cervidae; genus Dama; species Dama dama. The sequence goes on from NC_083684.1 coordinate 49,507,061, forward strand.
TCTATTCATGTCCTTTGCCCATTTGACAACTGTGTTGTTTGCATATATGTTTTTGGGTTGTGTGAGTTCTTTTTATATTCTAGATATTAATTCCTTTCAGATATATGGTTTACAGATATTTTCTCCCATTCTGTGGGTTATCTTTTTACCCAAAGTTGTCTCTGCCAGTTGTGTCCTTTGATGTATAGAAGTTTTAATTTTGATGAAGTAAAATTAGTCTAGTTTTTCTTTTGTTGCCTGTGCTTTTGATGTCATATGCAAGAAATCATTGCCAGGTCCAAACTCATTGATTTTTATATATTTAGGGAATTTCAATCCAAAAGAGTTTTTCTTTCGATTCTTAGATTTTACCACTTTTGGCCACGAACAGAGCTTAATTTTCAGGTTGACTCTGAGTCTAGGACATGGGCTGGGTAGTAATAAATGGGTTCCCTAATTTCTGGCCAGAAAAAAATTCCTGGGCTTATCTTTTAGTTTTTGATCCCAGATTTAGAATCAGCGATTCCTTTCTTTTTTAAAAAAGTTATTTATTATTTATCTCTGGTTGCATTAGGTCTTCATTGCTGCACATGGGCTTTTCTCTGGTTGCGGTCCAGTGGGGGCTACTCTTCATTGGAGTGCAGGGGCTTCTCATACGGTGGCTTCTCTTGTGGAGCACAGGCTCTAGGCACATGGACTTTAGTAGTTGCGGCCCATGGGCCTGTTTGCTCCATGGCATGTGAAATCTTCCCGGACCAGGGATTCAACCTGTGTCCCCTGCATTGGCATCCACTGTACCACCAGGGAAGTCCCAAGAATCAGCCATTTCTATAAGGAGTTCTCATTCTAGTTGGTGGGAGGAAATGGTATTAAGGGAGATAATTGCAACTGAGATATGAATTTAGGTCTTTTCAGTAAAGTAAATGTGTACTTTTTAGAAAGAAAAAGATAAATCATGATTCAAATTTAATAGAAGGATTAAAAGACTTTTATTTCTTTGGTTTTATATTTTTCCCTCTTCTCCTTTGTTGACCAGAGAGATACAGTCAAGATCCTCTTTTAATTTGAAATAACCCTTCTCTGTACCACTAATAGGAGTTGGCTGATTCCGTGGCCAAGAGTGAGAAATATGGAGGAGACCAGGTAGATGAACCTATTTCCCACTCTTGACTCTACCTGCTGATTCAAAGCTGGGCATTTATCCAGCTCTTCCTGGAGGAGGACTCTGCTTCTCCACCTGCCTTTGGCTTTACGTGTTCTGTGAAATGTCTAGCTCTCCTCTGGTTTATCTTGTTGTACAATTTCCTCTGCTTTCTCTCTGTCTTCTAGAAAGTGACCAGCAATTAAAAGACTGTATCCCTCAGCTGTTCTTATTACTGTTAGGTTGATTCCCTTGTGAATATCTTTACTGTTATGTCTTTGGGATTTGAGCAAGGTGGGCAGGTAAGTTCATGTGCCTGTTTTATTTAGCCTGTCGTCTTGAAATGAAGCTACTTTGTGCCATACCGTTTCTGACAATGCGTACTGAGTGCTGCATGCGTGCTAAGTCACTTCAGTGGTGTCTGACTTTGTGTGACCCCATGGACTGTAGCCTGTCAGGCTTCTCTGTCCATGGGATTCTCCAGGCAAGAATACTGGAGTGAAATGCCTTGCCCTCCTCCAGGGGATCTTCTCAACCCAGGGATCGAACCTGAGTCTCTTATGTCTCCTGCATTGGCAGGAGGGTTCTTTATCACAAGTGCCACCTGGGAAGCCCCATTTCTGACGATAGGACTGTTTTTCACTCCTTTTTTCTCTATTGGCTTAATGACTGAAATGGATTTTAAATTGTTCTCTGTGTTCACAGATAATAGCTATCACACACATTGAAACGTGACGCCAGCCACCCTAGAATACAGAGATTTCTACTCAGTTAAGGGATTGGATGACTTTATAAGACCTTTCTTGTCAGTAACTTTTTCTCAGACAAGCAGAATAATGATGCCTACTTATTTTCACTTATTGGAATGATGATAATAGGATCATCAAACATTTAGTGCTTAATATTTGCCAGACATTATTCTACATGCTTTCTGTGTATAAACTCATCCAACTCAATAACAGTAGTTATGGTTATTATCCCTATTTTACAGACGATGAAACTGAGGCACAGAGAGGTTAAGGAACTTGCCCAAGGTCACATAGCTGGTAAGGGGCAGAGCCAGGATCCCACCCAGTTAGTCTGCCCCAAGACCACTGTTTTCCACTACATTCTCTGAAGGGAAGCTCTTCAAGTTTTCTCAGGATGACCACCTTTTTAAATGTTATCAGTTATGGGTATAAGAAAACCCTTTTAAAGAATTATTGTTCATTTTTAATTAGAGGATAATTGCTGTACAATATTGTGTTGGTTTCTGCCATAAGGAAAACCCTTTTATACTTAGCTTTTGTCTAGTTTCAAGCCTGTTCTTTGTTATTGGTTGAATTACAAATTACTGCTGACTTTGATTACAGAAAGGAATGTTTTAAAAGATGTAGTTAGGTCTGAGTTCAATTTTAATTTATTGAGAGTTTTTGCAAATTATTGTAGTGTTGAAAAGTTGTGACATCTCCTAAAATGTCCTTTTCTACTATGTGTTTGAGAGTCTTAGGCAGCATTAAAACTTATGAATACAACACAAATCTTACAAGTCTTGGCTGCAGCTAACTTCTGAGGTCTTTCACAATGCATATTTATTTCCATGTAGCATGAATAGTGGATTCATAAATGGTGAATATTTTCCCAGTGAAAATTCTTTTCAAGAAAATACAGAGCAGAAATGTCCTTAAATGGATTGAACATATTTTAGCCCTTCAGGGAGATAAATGGGGAGGGAAGCTTTCAAAAAAGAGCAAGACAAGCACTGAGAATACTTTAAAAAAGGAAGGGATGTATCCCCGTGCTTACATACATGTTTGTGTGCATTTTAAACTTTGTTTGGCTTTACTGGGTCTTTGTTGCTGCACGTGGGCTTTCTCTAGTTGTGATGTACAGGGGCTACTCTTTGATACTGTACGTGGGTTTTTCGTTGCAGTGGCTTCTCTTGTGGAGCACAGGCTCTAGGCACTCGGGCTTTAGTAGTTGCAACACACAGGCTCAGTAGTTGTGGCACACGAGCTTAGTTGCTCCATGGCATGTGAAATCTTCCTGGACCAGGGATTGAACCTATGTCCCCTGCATTGGCAGTTGGATTCTTATTCACTGTGTCACCAGGGACGTCCCTTTTTAAACTTTTTATTTACAGAAATGTTTGATCATGTGCAACAGTAGAGCAGATAATACAGTGAACCTCATGCATGCCTATCACCAAGCTTCCAGCAACATTTTGTGAAGGGCTGTTATGATGACTGCCATGATGATGACTCCTGAGATGCGTGTCACCACCTTCTTTGCATATTGTTTCTGGCAAAGTCCCATTTGAAAATGATAGGACTTGAATGGTATTTCAATTCCATGATACTTCGTTGAATTCAACACTGTCTAGTTTTGATTACAGCAAAGATCAGCACAGGAACACCAGATCTATTAAGAATAAGTAGAAGCCAAAAAAGGGTCTTGTTTGTTCTGTCTGGTGAAGAACCCCAGCCTTAACTGTGGGACTAAAATGGTTTTGTTAGAAGCAATTATGATATAAGCAGAAGTTTTCATTGAATTGTCCAGCCAGCCCCTTGATTCTAAGATATAGAATCATTTATCACTTGGAGGTGGAAGTCCCTTTCTGGATTTTTGAATGAACAGGCATGTTGATGAAATACATGAGTTGCTGTAAGTAGTGTTTATATAGTCTGCATCTTCGGGTGTCTTCATCCTTGTGACTTTCAGCAGGTTTTCAGCTGACCAGTTTTGTTCTCAAATTATAGTATGTGTCTAGAACCACTTGAGAATCTTGTAAAAAAGGCGTATTTTTTTCTGCTCCTGGTTCCAAAGATAGATTCTTTAGATTTGGAGTGTACCCCAGGAATCAGTATTTTAACAGTTATTCCATTAAGAGGGACATTCTAATTCTAATGTCATAGAAGAAAGTCCTTAAGCTATGGTTGGCTTTTTCCTTTCATCCTAGTCTAACAAGGTTAATGTTAATATGGGATCTTATCAAAAATTGCTTAAAGTTTTCCATTCTTTTTTTCCCCCGCCATTCTTAATAACATGTTCTATGGGCATTATAACCACTCCTTGAACACTGATGTGACATGTAGACAGACTTACCCTAATACAGATGCATCTTTGGTCTTCTTTTTTTTCTCTTGGCTGGGCTGGGGCTTTGTTGCTGCACGTGGGCTTTCTCTAGCTGTGGTGTGCAGGGACTGCTCTCTAGTTGTGGTGCGCGAGCTTCTCATTGCGGTGGCTTCTCCTGTTGGGAAGCAGGGGCTCTAGGGTGCATGGCTTCAGTAGTTTCGGTGCATGGGCTTAGTTGCTCCTTGGCATGTGGGATCTTCCTGAACCAGGGATCGAACCCATGTCCCCTGCCTTGGCACGTGGAGTCTTAACCTCTGGACTACTAGGGAAGTCCTGTACCTTTGGTCTTTAACCATTCAATTATGATGCTCATGACCTGAGGACCAGACCTCGAGAATATAGGTACACAGGCTGTGATATGGATTCAAAGGGTCCAGTATGGAGATTCCCTGGTGCTTCAGTGATTAGCGACCCCATGCTTCCCCTGTAGGGGGCACAGGTTCAATCCCTGGTGGGGGAACCAAGATCCCACAAGCCAAACGGCATGGCCAACGAACAACCAACCAACCAAATTAAAAAGTAAGCAAAAAAAAAAAAAAAAAAAAAAAATCACAAAGGGTCCAGTATATATTTCTCTTTGGTTCCCTGGAATGTGTTAACTTGAGCCTTTGGCCTCCCCTGTTTGGTTATCTGCTGGACCAACCCTAAATGCAGTTTTGATGAAGTCACCTGCTGCCTCCAGCTCTATGTAGCCTTCTTCTGTAGGGAAGAGAAGGGGAGCATGGAGAGTGTGAACAGCAGGTGGTTCTTCACCTGGGACTCCAAATCCAAAACTGAAGGAAAGCTCTGGTGTTTTGGATACATGTTTGACTATGGAGTGTTTTGTCATCAGTTTCTAAAAGGAATCTGTGACCTTTCTCTCCCCACCTCCTTCTGCTCCCCCACTCTACATACATACACAACAGAGAGCCGTGTCCTAGAGCAGCCTATGTGAGAATCACCTGGCCTCGAGACAGCAGTTGTAGGGACACCAAATTGCAAAACCGTCTCTACTCTGTGGAATCAGAATTGCTCTTCACCATCTGGTAAAAATTGCAAGCCACAGCTGGGCTGGGTGGCCAGCTGTATTGCTTAACTTATATTCCATGTGTCCCCCTACATTTCCCAGTTTATCTTGCAGTTACATTAGCACATGTGACTAATTCTGACCAAAGGGAGGTGACATGTGCCACTTATGTTGGGAAGTGATGTGTGTCATTTATATTGGGAGGCAGTGAAGAGTGGATATGGGTTTCTTTTCTTGTGCTAAGGTGACTGTGGAAAGTACAAGTTCCAGTGATGTCCCTACAAGCTGAAGGGCTGCCAGACCCTCATTGAATGTTATGTGAGCAAGAAATAAATCATCTTAGGTTAGGCCACTCCTTTCAGGATTTGTTCCTGTAGCATAGCTTAACAAGGATAGTTCTGAATAGAATACTTCCATATGCATTTAGAGTTCTGGGAGTAAAGATGCAGGTACTGTGCGGTCTAGTGCAGGACATTTAGTACCTTGCGATCTTTTTCCTTCATCTGAATTGAAAGGTAGCCCTGGAAAACTTTTTTTTTTTTTTGGTTGTGGCATGTAGGATCTTAGTTCCCTGACCAGGGATCGAACCCATGCCCCCTGCATTGGGAGCTTGGAATCTTTTTTTTAAAATGTAGATTTTGTCACTTTAAAAAATTATTTATTTATTTATTTTTGGTTGTACTGAGACTTCGTTGCTGCACGGGCTTTTCTCTAGTTGTGGAGAGTGGGAGCTACTCTCCAGTTGTGATACACAGGCTTCTCATGACAGTGACTCCTCTTGTTGAGGAGCACAAGCCCTAGGGCACATAGGCTTCAGTAGTTGCAGCACATGCGCTTAGTAATTGTGGCTTCTGGGCTCTGGAGCACAGGCTCAGTAGTTGTGGTGCAGAGGCTTTGTTGCTCCAGGCGTGTGGGATCTTCCCGGATCAGGGATCAAACCCACATCTCCTTCACTGGCATGTAGATTCTTTATCACTGAGCCACCAGGGAAGTCCTGAGCTTGGAGTCTTACTCACTGGACTGCAAGGGAAGTCCCCAAAACTTATTTTTTATTATTCACCTTCTGCTGTTAAATGAGAAGTTGCATAGGGAAAGTAGCAGCCTTGTTGAGATATAACTCACATACCGTGTGTTACAGTATACTCAGGGTTGTTCGGCAGTCACACTGTCTAACTTCAAAGTCTTGTTATTACCCTAAACAGAAACCCTGCACTCGTTAGCAGTGACTCTCCATTCCATAAATCTGCTTGTTTCTATGGATCTTCCATTCTGGGCATTACGTACCAGTCAGGGTATATAATATGTAGCTTCTTGTGTCTGGCTTCTCTTGCACTTAGTACAGTGTTTTCAAAATTTGTCCATGTTTTATAATAGCATGTATCAGTACTTCATTCCTTTATATGTGCATAATATATATTTAATGTTACATTGTATATCTGTGCCACATTTTGTTTATTCATGTATCAGTTGATAAGAGATTTGTGTTGTTTCTGTTTTTGATTACTTTTGAATAAGGCTGCTGTGAACATTGATGTGTAGGTTTTTGTGTGAATTTATATTTTTCTGTCTCTTGAATATATACATTGGAGTGGAATTGCTGGGTCATGTGGTAACACTGTACTTATTTTGAGGAGCTGCCAAACTGTTTCCCAAAGTGCTATACTTTTTACAATCCTACCAGCAATGTATGAGAGTTCCAGTTTCTCTACATTCTCACCAACACTTGTTATTGTTTCTCTTTTTGATTGAAGTAATCATCTTTGATGAAGCAGCTATATGCAAACCAGTCTGTATTAATGTATATTTTAACTTGTTAAGGTGTTCTTTAAGCCGTTGTAATATCTACTGGCATTTTTATAAAAATGTTCGCCATGAGCTTAGCACTAAAATAAAAAATGTAATGAATAATAGCAATTCCTCCACGTTTTTAGTCTTTACAAATTTTGTTTTTTAAATAATGCATTCTAGAAGGGGGAGAAAAGGAGTAGGTGATTCTCCAAGTGTGATTGTTGTCTCATTTTTTAAATTAATTTATTTCTTGGCTGTGCTGTGCCTCCGCTGCTTTTCTTGGGTTTTCTCTCTTTGCGGCAAGTCAGGGATCTCTCTAGCTGTGGTGCTGGGGCTCCTCGTGGTGGGGGCTTCTGTTGTGGAGCGCAGGCTCTAGGCTCATGGGCATGAGCAGTTGGGGCGCACTGACACTGCAGGTGTGGCGCGCGGGCCTGGAGCCTGGGTTCAGTATCTGGTGCATGGGCTTAGTCGCAGCATGGGAACTTTCCTGGACCAGGGACCAAACGTGTGTCCCCTGTACTGGCAAATGGACCTTATGCACTGCACCATCAGGCAAGTCTGTACTTGTGCTCTTAAAGCATAAACTTGTCTCTATAAATTATGTACTTCTAATTTGTCAGATAGATTATACCTTAAATATATAGGCTTGAGCCTTTTAAAATCACAATGAAATCCTGAAAGGTTGTGCATACTGAACTAGTTGAGTTGTTACATTAAATATATCCTGGGGTTCACTACTTAAAGGAGCTTCTGTGTATCTTTCAAGATGGTCAGTAACCCTCTGATTATTTGTTTCATAGATTGATGTATTTGTATATTATATTTTAAAGAAGAGGTGTACCCCATTATGTTGGGAATACAAGTGTTTCAAGTAGTATTATATACATAGTTGATCCTCACATAGATTCTCACAAATCTCAGATCCTATGTTTGCAGATTAGCTTACTGGCTAAAATTTATTTTCAACACAAAATAAATACTTGCAGAGCTCTTGTGGTCAGTTGTAGACATGTGCAAAGTGGCAAAAAATTTGAATTGCCCAACTTGCACATCCCCAGCTGGGGTTGAACAGGGTGACGCTCTGCCTTCTCATTTCAGCTCTCAGACTATAAACAAGTATTCTTTTCATAGTCTATTGAGTGCCACGTTTTTTGCATTTTTATACTTTTGTTGGCAGTTTCACTGTTTAAAATGGCCCCTAAGTATATTGCTGAAGTGCTCTCTAGTGTTCCTAAGTCCAGGAAGGCTGTGATGTACCTAACAGAGAAAATCCATGTGTTTGATGAGCTTAATTAGACATGAATTATAGTGCTGTTGCCTGTGAGTTCAGTGTTAATGAATCAACAATATATGTTAAGTAAGGTATCTTTAAATAGAAACATAAAACAGTGTTATATGTTAATTGGTTGGTGAAAATGTTTTGACCAGGCACTTACAGGATGTTAACTTTGCATGTCTTCTAGGAGTACTGATTTAGTATTTGCTAATTCCCTGTTCATAGCAACTTTACATAACTACAGAGTCCTCTGTATTGATGAGTTGCTTTTCTCTTATTGCCTTCAAGATTCTCTCTTTGGCTTTTGGCAATTGGATTATAATATGTCTAGACTGATTTTTTTTTTTTTTTTAAGTTTATCCTACTTGGAGTTTGTTGAGCTTCATAAATGTATAGATTCATGTGCTTTTCATCAAATTTGAGAAGTTTGGGAACTTCATTTCTTCGAATTCAGACTTAAATTGAAGAAAGTAGGGAAAACCATTAGACCATTCAGGTATGATCTAAATCAAATTCCTTATTGATTATGCAGTGGAAGTGACAAATAGATTCAAGGATTAGATCTGATAGACAGAATGCCTGAAGAACTATGGTTGGAGGTTTGTGACGTTGTACAGGAGGCAGTGATCAAGACCATCCCCAAGAAAAAGAAATGCAAAAAGGTTGTCTGAGGAGGCCTTACAGATAGCTGAGAAAAGAAGAGAAGCTAAAGGTAAAGGAGAAAAGGAAGGATATACTGATCTGAATGCAGAGTTCCAAAGAATAGCACGGAGAGGTGAGAAAGCCTTCCTCAGTGATCAATGAGAAGAAATAGAAGAAAACAATAGAATGGGAAAGACTAGAGATCTCTTCAAGAAAATTAGAGATACCAAGGGAACATTTCATGCAAAAATGGGCACAATAAAGGACAGAAATGGTAGGGACCTAACAGAAGCAGAAGATATTAAGAAGGCAAGAATACACAGAAGAACTATACCAAAAAGACCTTCATGACCCAGATAACCACGATGGTGTGATTACCCACCTAGAGCCAGACATCCTGGAATGCGAAGTCAAGTGGGCCTTAGGAAGCATCACTACAAACAAAGCCAGTGGAGGTGAAGGAATTCCAGTTGAGCTATTTCAAATCCTAAAAGATGTTGTTGTGAAAGTGCTGCACTCAATATGCCAGCAAATTTGGGAAACTCAGCAGTGGCTACAGGACTGGACAAGGTCAGTTTTCATTCCAGTCTCAAAGAAAGGCAATGCCAAAGAATGTTCAAACTACTGCACAGTTGCACTCATCTCACACACTAGCAAAGTAAAGCTCAAAATTCTCCAAGCGAGGCTTCAACAGTACGTGAACTGTGAACTTCCAGATGTTCAAGCCGGATTTCGAAAAGGCAGAGGAACCAGAGATCAAATTGCCAACATACATTAGATCACAGAAAAAGCAAGAGAGTTCCAGAAAAATATCTACTTCTGCTTTATTGACTACGCCAAAGCCTTTGACTGTGTGGGTCACAACAAATTATGGAAAATTCTGAAAGAGATGGGAATACCTGACCACCTTACCTCCTTCCTGAGAAATCTGTATGCAGGTCAAGAAGCAACAGTTAGAACTAACTGGACATGGAACAACAGACTGGTTCCAAATAGGAAAAGGAGTACGTTAAGGCTATATATTGTCACCTGGCTTATTTAACTTCTATGCAGAGTACATCACAAGAAACGCTGTGCTGGATGAAGCACAACCTGGAATCAAGGTTGCTGGTAGAAATATCAATAACCTCGTATATGCAGATGACACCACCGTTATGGCAGAATGCAAAGAAGAACTAAAGAGCCTCTTGATGAAAGTGAAAGAAGAGAGTGAAAAAGCTGGCTTAAAACTCAACATTCAGAAAACGAAGATCATGGCATCTGCTCCCATTGCTTTGTGGCAAATAGAGGGAGAAACCATGGAAAGAGTGAGAGGTTTTATTTTGGGGGGCTCCAAAATAACTTCAGATAGTGACTACAGCCATGAAATTAAAAGATGCTTGCTCCTTAGAAGAAAAGCTATGACCAACCTAGACAGCATATTGAAAAGCAAAGCCGTTACTTTGCCAACAAAGGTCCATCTAGTCAAAGCTATGGTTTTTCCAATAGTCCTGTCTAGATGTGAGAGTTGGACTATAAAGAAAGCTGAGCACAGAAGAATTGATGCTTTTGAACTGTGGTGTTGGAGAAGACTCTTGAGAGTCCCTTGGACTGCAAGGAGATCAAATCAGTCAATCCTAAAGGAAATCAGTTCTGAATATTCATTGGAAGGACTGATGCTGAAACTCAAACTCCAGTACTTTGGCCACCTGATGCGAAGAACTGACTTCTTGGAAAAGACCCTGATGCTGGGAATGATTGAAGGCAGGAGGAGAAGGGGACGACAGAGGATGAGATGGTTGGATGGCATCACTGACTTGATGGACATGAGTTTAAGCAAGTTCTGGGAATTGGTGATGGACAGGGAAGCCTGGCGTGCTGCAGTCCATGGGGTTGCAAAGAGTCAGAACGACTGAGCGCCTGAATGGAACTGATTTCTTCAAATACTTTTTTTGTGCCTTTTTCCCTCTCTTCTCCTTCTCTGATGCTGGTATGCTTGATGGTGTCCCACAGTCTCTGAGACTTTTTTCTTCCTGTTTCTCAGTCTAGGTAATCTCAATTGGTTAATCTTTAATTTCAGTGATTCCAGTTCACATCTGGTGTTGAGCCCTTAGTTAATTTTTTAATATCAGTTATTATATTTTTCAACTCTAGAATTTATTTGGTTCTGTTTTTTTGATTATCTCTTTTGTTAGTATTCTGAATTTGCTGAGACATCATTCTCATATTTTTCTTTAAATTCTTTTTTCCTTTTTAATGATTTTACTTTTTTTTAAAACTTGAAGTATAGTTGTGTGACCATCACCACCATCTAATTCTAGAATGTCTTTATCACATTAAAAAAAAAGCTGTATTAATTGATAACCACTCCCTATTTCCTTCCTCTCCTTAGGTCCTGACAGCTACTGATCTACTTTTTTCTCTCTTTGCATTTGATTTATATGAATGTTTCGTGTCAGTGGAATGTCACACTATCTGGCCTTCTATCTCTGGCTTCTTTCTCTTACCATAATGTCTTCGAGGTTCAGTCACACTGTAGCATTTATCAGTGTGCTCAGTCACTCAGTTGTGGCCAACTCTTTGCAACCCCATGGACTGTAGCCTGCCAGGGTCCTCTGTCCATGGAATTTTCCAGGCAAGAATACTGGAGTGGGTTGCCATTTCCTTCTCCAAGCATTTATCAATGTTTCATTTTTTACGGTTGAATAATATACCATTGTATGGCTGTACCACATTTTGTTTATTCATTCATCAGTTGATAGACTTGGGTTGTTCCACTTTTGGGCTATTATGAATAATGATGCTATGGACATTCATGTGTAATTTGTTTTTTTTTTTTTAAGCGAACTGATGTTTTTCAGTTTTCTTGGATATATGCTTAAGAGTGGAATTGCTTGGTCTCAGTGGCAACTCTATGTTTAACATTTTGAGGCACTGCCAAACTGTTTTTCACAGTTGTAGCATCATTTCACATTCTCACCAGCAACTTAGGAGAGTTCTGGTTTCTCCACATTCTCACCCACATTTATTTTCTGTTTTGTTTTTTGTTTGTTTTCACTGTAGTCATGCTAGCATGTGTGAAGTGATACCTTATTGTGATTTATTTGTTTTTCCCTAGTAACTGTCCATGTTGGGCATCATTTCATTTGGCTATTGGCCAGTTGTATGTCTTTCAAGAAACATCAGTTCATATAATTTGCGCATATTTTAATAGGTTGTCTTTTTTTAAAAAAAATTTTAAAGTTCTTTTTATATTCTGGATACTGGACCCTTAACAGATACATGATTTTCCATTATTTTTGCCCATGTTGTGGGTTGTCTTTTCACCTTGGTAGTAACCTTTGATGCACAAATGTTTTTAGTTTTGATGAAGTCCAGCTTATCTATTTTTTCTTTTATTGTCTGTGTTTTAAGATGTCATGTCCAAGAAACCATTGCCTAACCTAAGATCACAAAAATTTGCACCTATATTTTCTAAGAGCTTTATAAGTTTGAGTTCTAACATTGAGGTGTTTGATCCATTTTGAGTTACTTTTTGTTTATAATATAAGAGAGGGGTTCTTATTCATATTTTTTTTTTTTTGCATGAGGATATTTAGTTGTCCCATCATCATTTATTGAAAAGATCGTTCTTTCTCAACTGAATGGTTTTGCACCCTTGTCTAAAATCAGCTGACCATAGGTGTCTAGGTTTATTCCAAACTCTCAGTTGCGTTCCATTTATGTATATGTGTCTTTCCTTATGCTAGTGCTCTGCTGTCTTTGTTACTGTAGCTTTACACACCTAGGTTTTCAAATTAGGAAGTGTGAGCCCTCTAACATCTTGTTTTCAGTACTTGGTAGGTTATCTTGGGTCTCTTGTACTTCCATATACATTTTAGGATCAGCTTGCCTATTTCTGTGGAAAAGGTTCAAATTTTGATAGAGACTGCATTGAATTTGCAGATGAATTTGGTGAAGTATATTTTTAACCATAATCAATTTCATTTACATAAACTTTGAAAGCATGTAAAGTGGGAAAAAGTTTAATGTTTTTGATGTTTATTAAAAAATTAAGTGAGTGTGTGGGCCTTACTTGACCTTCTTGAATCATCTGGCAGAGGAATGGGGGTGGACTCTCAGAGCCAGGAGCACCAGTGTGCAACACACAACAGAGAAAGGTGTTCCTCAGGGCTTTTCAAGACACTCACTGTGGCCGGTTCAAGGTGATAATTTTCTTACACAGGACACACAGTTTCTATGTGAGCAGCCTTCCATTCTTCAGCACTCCTCCTGAGTGTTTCTCTTGAGTGGGGATAGATATGATTGCCTTATTGTATGTAATGAATTTGAAAAATGAACATTTGGGAACATATTTCTTACATATAGCTGTTTGATATCTCATTTCTTGAAAAGTTTATGAGAGTTTTTGAGAGTCAAAATTCTCTTGAACACAGAGCTACAAATGGTGCCAGTTTATTTGGATTTATATGCTAGCTGGGTTAGGGTTGTACTTTTAGAGTATATGTTTGTATTCACAACACTTTTCTCATCTCTTGCTCTTATAACCTGTCTACCTTCCTGGGTTCCTAATGGAATTGTAGAATCGTAAAGGAGACATGGTAATTGGCTATAATGAATGAAAAGGTGGTTGTTTTCAGTCACTCAGTCGTGTGACCCTGTGACCTGACTCTGTGACCCCCATGGACTGCAGCATACCAGGCTTCCCTGTCTTCCACTGTCTCCTGGAATTTGCTCAAACTCATGTGCATTGAATCGGTGATGTCATGGTATGACATATTTATTTTTATCTACCAAAAAAGCAAAGTGGAAAGAAAGAAAATCTAGTAATCAAAAAGTAGACCAAGCTATATACAGACATCATGTAGACTACATATGTCATTCAATAAAATATGTTTGAACTATTATTATGTCTGAGAGAGGAGATCATTAAGGCAAGTGTAAACCTAATTAGCTGTGCAGGGAGAATCACACTGCTTCACTATTGTTGGTTCAGAAATGACAACCAGAGATATTTAGACCTTGCTTTTTGTACCTATCCAGAGCCAGGGGTTGTGTAGAAGCCTCCTTAGGGTGTAGGAACTGGCACAGCCTCTTAGACTATCCTTCGATCATCTGGAGGGGAAATTGGTACTGGATGAGGATGAGAAGCATCCTGTCTGCAAACCTGTCAGACACTTACCTCTCCAGGCTCTGACTTTCTGATGCTGCACCTTGGCCGACCTGGGTATCCTGAACAGACCTAAAGTCATCCTGCTTCAGGGTCTTTGCTGTGGTAGTCCTTTCCCTTGATGAGCCCTGGCCATCACTCTTGCACTTTTCAAAACCTGTCATACAATCATGGCCTACATCCTTAAGGTAGAGTAACATTTTCTTCATAACAACCTTGATTTCTCAGTCTTTTGCTCATCGCTCCCATTGCCCAACCCCCCTTAAGGTTTTATGAGTGCTGTACTTGTCAACAGTCCTAATCGGGTACTCTTCTAATCCTCTTGTGGATTTGTGAGCTCTTTGAGGAAAAAACAAGGGAATGCCAAACACAAACATTAGTCCAGGCCCTGTGCGATGTGTCACTTGTCAGCCTGAACTTTGAAGTAGTTTGTGTGGAATCAAACTTTTTTTGTTGTGTTATTTTTGTACTACAACTTGAGGAATTTTCTAACCGTCATCATATCATAGTTCTATTCTTTTATAAGGTTTCTTATTCATTTGGAGCCCAACTTTGTGGATGATAGCGTTTCAAGAGTTAATGTTCCAGAATTACTCACTGTCCTATAACTCTCTTAATTCTATCTTATTTTCCCCCCTCACAGGAAATGACTTAAAAGCCTTACAAATACATCTGTGCATTCTTGCTTCAGACTTTACAATTGAGGGCCAACCCTGTCTGGAAGCACCTCTTATTAATGTTACAAGGAAACCGCTACCTCAGCAAACAAAAGGAAAGAAGACGACTTATAATAGCAAATGCCATTTTTCTGAAGGAAAAAAAAAACTTGTTTTCAGAAAACATTAGAGGAAATTTGGAAAATTTTTGCATTGAGAAGAAGCTTTACAGGTAAATGGATTTGGCAGGCAGGCTCTGTCAAAATTCTGCAGATTTGATCTTCCTTCCTAAGGACTTAGTGTGAAGTGATTCTGTACTGCTTTTTAAATCGCTGTTGATCAGCTTGTGGGTTTTTGGGTTCTAACTTTTCTGGTATATTGAAGATACATTATATTACATTTTTTAAAGTTAAGTTATTTTTCTGCCATTGTAAATACAAGTATCAAAGTATTCTTGCAAAGCAGTTCTCAGTAAACATTTTTCTCAGCAACCATATCTTTTTATTAAGAGGGTGGAATGCTAACAGTTCTTATATAGCATTTTGGACACACTTATTTTTTTGTCAAAGGTCCTGTCTCCACTGAAAATATTAACTATATAAACTTCTTGTCCTTTTCACGTCGACATTGGATCACATGGTCACCTGCCTCATGGAAATGCCTTTTTTAAAACTTAGATTTGCAGAACTCCACTATTTTTATACCTAGCCACGGTTTTAGGAAGGAAAAAAAAAAGGAATCAGAACGCTGACCCTCTCCCGGTCCCTGGGACAGTCCCCTTCCCGCATGTATTGCTGCAGTGCCCAGGACAGTAAAATGGACTACAAGCGGCGCTTCCTGCTTGGCGGGTCCAAGCAGAAGGTGCAGCAGCACCAGCAGTACCCAATGCCCGAGCTGGGCCGAGCACTGAGTGCTCCGCTGGCATCTACGGCCACCACCGCCCCCCTGGGCAGTCTGACCGCTGCAGGCAGCTGCCACCACGCCATGCCCCACTCCACTCCCATTGCCGACATCCAGCAGGGCATCTCCAAGTACCTGGACGCCCTCAACGTTTTCTGCCGTGCCAGTACTTTCCTCACAGATCTCTTCAGCACTGTGTTCAGGAACTCTCACTACTCCAAGGCAGCCATGCAGCTCAAAGATGTGCAGGAGCACGTCATGGAAGCAGCCAGTCGGCTGACTTCAGCCATCAAGCCCGAGATTGCCAAGATGTTGATGGAACTTAGTGCTGGGGCTGCGAACTTGACAGATCAGAAGGAATTCAGTCTCCAGGACATTGAGGTAGAGTATCTTCTCTGTCATACTTGGTTGGGAAGTGTATTCCAGAGGTAAGCGAGAATGTTGTTTTAGTTCTTTCTCAAATCACTGAAAGATGGTCTTCGTCCTCTTTCCATTGATACTCTGTTCTTGTGAAAAAAAATTTTTTTTGCATGCCAGGTTTTGAATTGCTTTAATTTAAAATTAAGTAGGATAAAAGATTATTAAACAAACGAATTAGCCTAGATTTTCTTTCAATTTTCAACTTGGAACTTAATTTCCAAATAACATGCTGTTAATGTACACAGTGATGTAATGTGATGTGATACGATAGTCACTCAGTCATGTCCAACTCTTGCGACCCCATGGATTGTAGACCGCCAGGCTCTTCTGTCAGTGGGATTTCCCAGGCAAGAATACTGGGGTGGGTTGCCATTCCCTTCTCCAGAGGATAAAGTACACAGTAGGGACGGAGATTCTAAATGTGATTATAAAGATTTATTTGCGAATTGTCATTATATAGACCCCTTGGTTTAATATAGCAAGTTCTACACATGTTTACAGGATAAAGGTATTTTTCCAGTTCTAAATTTACAGTTTTTCACATTAGGATGCATTTGATTCTTATTCAGGACATTTCTTTGGTCTTTGATAGTCAAAATGAAATATTCTCCCTTTTTCAGGGCTTTAGATTATAAAATTGGAATATGAATTTCATTCAGAATAAAGGTGATGTTGTTCCTTCCTTCATTTAGAAAATAATTGTTAAACTGTCATCTGTTAAATTCACTTCACTGCTAGATTTTTAAAATTATTTTTAGTTGCTCAGAGAGTTCTTCTGAGTTTGATTTTTCCACGTGTCCTTGTACATTTTAGCAACACATCAGAGGTTAGGTTTCTGGATGCTAGGAGGGAGAATGTTTTTCCAGCATCCTGGGGTTGTATTTGATTTTCGGAAATCACCAGTCTCCTGAAACAAATCTGATGATTGCAGTGGCTGAATAAGCTAATTTATACTGTTGTGGGTTTGGTGGGAACAAAAGCTAAGCTATTAAGTATTATGACTCACTTTTATTGTGTTTAAAAGGCATATTGTGATTTGGAAAGCATTTCCAAGAGGAATTTTTTTGTTTTAATTTATTTTTGGCTGTGCTGGGTCTTCATTGCTGCACAGGTTTTCTCCAGTTGTGGCGAGTGGCGGCTACTCTGTAGCTGCAGGGCGCCGACTTCTCATTGCAGTGTCTTCTCTTGTTGTGGAGCATGGGCTCTAGGCGTGTGGGCTCAGTAGTTGTGGCACACAGACTTAGTTGCCCTAGAGCATGTGAGATCTTTTTGGACCTAGGGATCAAACACATGTCTCCTGCATTGCGAATTCTTAACCATTGAACCACCGGGGAAGTCCTCCAAGAGGAATTTAAAATTATTTTTGAAAAGACATAATAGTCTTGGTTTAAATCAGGCATTAGGCATCTTCAGATTTTTTTCTATAGAGGGCAAATAGTAAATTTTAGGCTGCGTGGGCCACATGTGTCTCTGTCACAAACTCTTTGTTTTTTGGGTATTTTTTTTTTTAATAACCCTTTAGAATGTGAAAACCAGTTTTCCCTTGTAGACTTGTCTATTGGACTGGATTTGGCCTGTTGCTGAATCTGCTGGTATAAATGTACACGTGTGTAATATCTTCCTTCGGTCATTCTGTTTTGAACCTATCCAAGTATATTTTTTATTTTCTGATTTTTTTCCTGTGGTCATGGCATATATTCAGAGAAAGCATGATTTTGAAGTGTTTTAAAAAATGGCTTATCATAGTTTAAAGTATTTTTTAAAATTACACATGTAAATCATATATAAAGCATCTTTAAAAAAAAAATGTATTTCTCAAAAGAAACTCAAGCAGTAAAATTTAACACTACTGCTCGACTCTGCCATCCCATTCCTTTTCCCAGAAAGGACCACCGTTAACTAGGTTGGTGTGTGCCATTCCAGACTGCTGTGTTTGCACGCACAGATACACAGCTGTGACTTCTGTTTGTTTTATGTGAAGAACCAAGTTCAGCTGCCTGTGTGCTTGATTGCTGCTGGGCAGAGATGTGACTAGGGAGCGCTTAGAGGCTCTGCCTTCTCTGAAACAGTTGAACAGTATTAGGCCCAGACTGTTACAGCTATCATCCTATAATGGCACAACCATCATTAGCTTTATTTAGAATTTCAGGCAAGAGTTTGAAATTTGAGTTTGAAAAATGAGGCCAAAACCTCTTATTTTAACATGAACATTACTGAGCTCTTCTTCAGGCCATGCCTCCAAGTGCTGGAAGAGACAGAGCTAGGCCTCCAAGACCATTTCCCCTTCGACCCAATAGGGCAAGTGTCCTTGTTCCCCAGGACAGGACAACTAGAGAAGGATGAACTAACCCTGAGGACTTGGAGTTCAGTAATCCGCTGGGTGCAGTAGCACTTAGCCGGTCCCTTCTGCTTTTCTGGGACCAGTGTGGACCATTTGAGCTGAGAAAGGGAAGTATTTCTTGTTGTGTTTTGGAATTTTGGCTTGACTTTCTCCATTGAAATGTGATTAGGATAGCTGGAACACTACCATGTTTTTGTGTATAATGGGCTAAACAGGCTTTCAGAGTCTAAGCTGGAAACTAAGTGCTGTTGATGGGTTTTAGAATCTATGCCTGTATTCTGGGTTTCAAACTGCTGACTTACAAGTAAATCCTAAAATGTGATTGCCAAATGTAGGCCTGCAGACTTAACATTTTGCTCTTTCCACAGAACAGTATTTAGTTTCTGGAATTTATGTACTGCCGTGGTCCCTCTCTCTCAGGATATTCACCAATTCAGATAGAATAGTTAGGCATTTTTTCCCGTGTTGGCTTTTAAAAATTTTATCAGCAAGGCCCAGAGATGCTCTTTTGCATTCATCCTTGGGGAAAGAATCTGTGGTCTAACATTGATGAATTTGACTGACTAGGCAAGGACCTGTGCTTGGCAGCTGAGCCTAGGACTGTGGTTAAAGAAAGCCCTGAATTCAGTGTTCAAATGCTTGACCATTTTAAACCTGAGACATACTAGTTCCACTGTCCTACCCCTTGAGGGGGCGAAAACATGCTTCTGATGCTCCCTGAGTTAAAGTCAGGTTTGGGATATGCTCACTGATTGACAGACCCTGCTGCCTGTGTCTAGGAACTGCAGTTGTTGACTGTGCTCTGGGGCAGGCAGGGTATACATGAGTCCTGTCCTGTCTGTATTCATTATTGACTCTATACCTTACATCAAGTGGTTCACCCTCATAATCTCACTGTTAGAGAAGTAAGTTGTGAGTATTAACTAGTGCTTGAGACACTGCTTATTATGGGGCATGGAATCAGAAAATGTGGGTTTAGAAAATGACTCTGCTTCTTATTGTCTGTGTGATGTTGAGCAAATCTTCTAACATCTAAGCCTCAGTTTGCCCAGCTGTAAAATGGAATTACTACCCACCTTCACAAGAGTTCTTGTGAAGATCAGAAGCAATTAGTGTGTGAAATACTGTACCCAGTTAGTTGTCATCCCATGTTATTATTGCTTCCAGCATGGCCTGAAAGGTACTATTAGCCTTTCTCTGAAGTACAGAGCACAATTATGTACCGAGCCAGCATCAGAGAGGAATGTACAGCAGGTTGTTCTTCTCACCGGAACGCTTTTAGGTGGAAAAAGTTGCCACTCCTAGGACATTTGCTCTACTCCTTTCTTTCCTGCTTCCTTAGGCAGGCCACCTCCCTTTCCCTTCTGCGTTATTGTCTCTTTGGGTCTTATAAGATGGCAACAGTATTACCTTGCTTCATGTAAAAACTGTCAGGATCTTTTTAGCATAAAAGCCCTTAGGGACCTCTTCTACTGGTAGTCACTGATCTATTAACTTGTAACTAGAATTCCCAGGTGGCGCAGTGGTAAAGAACCCACTTTGCCAGTGCAGGAGATGCAAGAGATGCAGGTTCGATCCCTGGGTCGGGAAGATCCCCTGGAGTAGGAAAGAGCTACTCACTCCAGTATTCTTGCCTGGAAAATTCCATGGACAGAGGAGCCTGTTGGGCTACAGTCCATGGGGTTGCAAAAGAGTCAGACATGACTGAGCAACTGAGCATGCATAGAATGGGGATACTCAGGGAAGGGAATGGAGAGGTATGTGGGACACTTGCAGTAGCTAGGAATTTTTGAACAAGCCAGTTGACAGTTCAGGTGGGATTTTCCCCCCCTCTGGATTTATAGAAAATGTAGAGTTTACTTTGTATATGAACTGGAATGTTGTCTAAAGTGAGAAATATGATCTTAATCAAGTGCTCTGTGGGGATTCCTTTGTGTAAGTCTCGAACTATCAGTCCAGTCAAAATGAATTCAGGAAAAATATGGTTTTCCACGTTGAATTTGTTCATCATATAAAGCTTTGACATCCTACAGCATTTTTTACAGGTAGGCCACATGAGACCTGCTGTCTCTATCTTTTCCAGTCTACGGGCATCTCCATTGGTGTGTTAATTCCAATTAAAGGCCAGGCTTCATGAATTGAGTGGCTGTGAGTTCTCTTTGGTTTTGTCTACCTCAGTTTTATTTGTCCTAAAAATCTGTTACCCTAACTGATACTGAGCCTTAGACTCATTTGCAAGCAAAACATATAGTTCATATTAAAGAAGTATAGGCAGTCCCCTAACTAGGTTTTCTGTTTATTAGAAAGTCACAAATGTTAACTTCTTTTTACAAACATCTGTCACTCGTTTTAAATGAAATTACTTTTTCAGTGCAAATATGTAAGTGAAAGAATGAAACTGACTTGTAGTTCATGTGTTCATTACACAGATGTATATTGCACACTTTGTTTGTGCCAGGCATAGAAGAAGCAGCGGGGAACAAGACAGAAGTGCCTCCTTTCATGCAGATAGATGAGGACTGTGATCTTAGATACTTGGTTAGAAAAGGCATCAGTGAGAATGTGATATTTGAGAAAGAAACTGGGGGAGATGAAGAAGCAGGCCTTGATGATAGCCAGCAAAAAGGGTTCTGGGGAGAGGGGTCAAAGCTCCTGAGGCAGGAGCAAACTTGAGCGTGTGAAGAGCAGTGAGGGTCTGTTGTGGCTGAAACAGTGAGTGAAACAGACACAAGGGGTGAGGTCAGACAGGTAAAGAGGTTATCCTCTGCAGGGAGGATGAGGGGAGGGCAGCAAGATGAAGTGATGACACCTCTCCCCTTGCTTTCTTCACCACTTGGGAACTCTGGGGCTCTGGTTTCATGTTGGGGCCTCAGTATTGATACAGGGTTCCCAAGAGCTGTATGCCTTTAAAGGGACTTATTTTATATCTTCCAGCATTTTTAGTGACTTTCCAAGTACAGTGTCCCTCAACATCTGCAGGGGATTGGTTCTAGAACCCCCTGTACCGAAATCTGAAGATTCTCAAGTCCCTTATATGAAATGGTATAATATTTATACAGAACCTACACACATTCCCATGTGTAATTTAAATAATCTCTAGATTATTTATAAAACTTAATACAGTTTAAATGCAGTGTTAATAGTTGTTAAATTCAGTGTAAATGTTATCTAATAGTTGCCTGCATGGCAGATTCAAGTTTTGCTTCTTGGAACTTTCTGGAATATTTTCCCCTGAATATTTTTGACCTGTAGTTGGTTGAATCTGCACACGTGGAACTTGCAAATCAGAGGACCCCCTGTATCACCATATTATAAATAGACTTTAAATCAAGTCTTTATGTAATTGCACCTTGGCTTTCAGTTCTGTGCATTGACAGAGATCTTTTCTATACTGTGTACCTATGAATCTGTTTGAAATAATTTATTTGTGAGCACTGACTCTTAAGGACCTTAATTCAAGCATTTTAACGTTTATTTTGGATAGATGTATGCCAGAAATGCTGCAGAGCAACAGTAATGGAAAATATTAGAATCTAGTTTCAAAATGTGATTTTCATTAACCCTAATGGAATTAAATTTGCATAGTGTTTTTTTATTCTTTTTTTTTTTGCCCAAAGGTAAAATTCAATGTTACTTCTTTCTTGTTTCGGCTAGTTGACCTTCCATAACAGATTATGGAGTAAGTGTTTCCTAACTATATGTGCCAAATAAAAATTCAGATTGCTGGTATTAATCAGAAACTCAAATTCATTTTATAAAAAAAAGTATACAAATCCAGTTTTCAGTCTGCGAATTTCTGTCACTCTTCTTGGCTGTTCTTTCAACCAACTGAATCTGTTATCTAAATTGTCTTCAGATTAGAAGACAATTAGATATTTAGAAGAAGCTGGAATTGATTAGGCAGTTGAAATTTAGGTGATTGTGCAAAATTTCATTGTGAACAACAAATAAGATTTACTGCCTGCCCAGCCCATCTTTATGGTAGAAGCCACTGGGGCCAGAGGGTATCAGCCACTCTGGAGGGACTGGACCCTTTGACTTTGATTTGTTAAGAAGTGCTGTGCACAAAAGAGACACAGAAGTAAAGAACAGACTTTTGGACTCTGTGGGAGAAGGTGAGGGTGGGATGATTTGAGAGAATAGCATTGAAACCTGTATATTATCATATGTGAAATAGACAGCCAGTCCAGGTTCGATGCATGAGACGGGGTGCTCAGGGCTGGTGGCAATGGGATGACCCTGAGGGATGGGATAGGGAGGGAGGGAGGTGGGAGGGAAGTTCAGGATGGGGAACACATATACACCCATGGTGAATTCATGTGAATATATGGCAAAAACCACCACAATATTGTAAAGTAATTAGCCTCCAATTAAAAAAAAAAAAAAAGAAAACTCAGTGCCAACAAAAATAAATAAAAGGATGGAAAAAGATGAAAAAGAAAAAAAGAAGTGCTGTGCAGCCCACTCATTATTCTGAAAATTGCTGATTAAAAGGAGAAAAATGAGGAAGTAAGCAAATTTCCTGCTTCTCCACTACAGACTTTTTTTCAGGGTAACCAAATATAGCCCTAGTGGATGAGGGAAGTTTTCTTCTCTTTAGAAGACTCTGAGTACTCTCCTGTGTAGAAAAGATGATACGATTAGAAAACTCACCATTTTGCAGACCATAATGAATTAATTGACTCAGGTGGTGGTCAACAATGGAGGATAAAATCATTTGATGAAATGCTGCTGGAGAGGAATCAGGCTTTTCTCAGCCAAATCCATTGGTCAACCTCAGCATCACTGAAACGGAGACAACTATGTGATTGTGTCTCCTGATAAAAACTATACAGCACTCCCATAATGCAGTCTTATACTTATCCCTCTTTCTGCCATATCCTGGGGTAGGAAGGACCCTGAAATGATCTAATCAAACCTCTAGAAGGAATTACCACTGTATAGGAAATGTGGGGTGTGGTGGAACAAGTTACATAACACCTTAAGGGAGCAATCACAGTCAGACAAATCCAGAAAGTGGCATATTCTATAGGCGATTGACCTGATTTGTTCAGCAAGTCTAGTAGCATGAAGAAAAATTCAGTAGAGAGTTAAGAGATACAAATTAAAAGAGAATTGAGATAAAACAACCAAATAAAATGAGCCTTTTGGAGTTGAAATTCAAACCGGGGGAAAAAAAAAAAAAACTTTTATTTTGGCTACACCACATAGCTGATGGGGTTTTAGTTCCTTGACCCCGGGTCCTCAGCGGTGAAAGCGTGGAGTCCTAAGGACTGGGCTACCAGGGAATTCCCCCCAAAAAGACATTTTAAAAGATAAGTTGGGAACTTTGAACATGTATTGGGTCTTGGTTGATTGGAATTTGCTCCAAAACATTCCAGCAGAATAAGGTAGAGTTGGGGAGAAGGATGAAAAAAACATGGCAAAATGTTTTTAGTTGTTGAAGCTTTTTGATGTGTGCATGAGGGGGGGGTTGTTATACTCTGTTTTTGTGTATGGTTAGACATTTTCCAAGTTTGAGAAAAGGGAGAGAGAAACTTATGACCACATGACAGGAGTAATGTATCAGGAACACCCAATAAATAATTTCATTTCATGGAGTGAATTGTTCATATGAAGTAGTCTTCTAACAGAAACGAAAGTATTTAGGAAAACGCCTGTGTTCTGTCTACTCACAGAATACTCCTCTGGCACTCTGGTCCTAAGTTTGTTGTTGGGGGGTTTTCCTATACAAAGCAATTTGGGATCATTTCTAATATGATATATCTGTTTCTTTCTTTATTCATTTAGCTGCACTGGGTCTTAGTTGCCACACTTGGAATCTTTGATTTTCACTGCCTTGTGTGGAATCTTTTTTAGTTGCAGCATGCAGACTCTTAGTTGCGGGCATGTGGGATCTAGTTCCCTGACCAGGGATCGAACCTGGGACCTTTGCATTGGGAGCACAAAGTTTTAGCCACCAAACCACCAGGGAAGCCCCAGTTCTAACACTTTTTCCTGGAGTTAGCATCAGATCCCACAGTTAATGGCACAGTCCCACAAGATTCCTGCTACCCCCTCTTAGATACCAGTTATAAGTCCAGGGTGTTACCTGTGTTTCTTAACAACTGGCTATAAATCAAAAGATTCCCATGACCCTTCCACAGATTTGATTAATTTGTTAGAACAGCTCACAGAACTCAGAAAAAAACTCACTCAATTATAAAAGGATGTAACTTAGGAACAGCCAGATGAAAGATATGCATAAGGCAAAGTTTGTGGTAAATGGTGTGAGCTTCCATGCCCTTTCCAGGCCTGTTACCCTCCCAGCACCTGCACATGGTCTTTATCCCAGAATCTTTCTGAACCCCATCCTTTTGGCATTTCTGAACCTTTATTTCACTGGTGTGGTTGATTCAGTTTTGGTTGTTGGTGATTCTCTCTCTAGCCTCTTCCCTTCTCCAGAGGGGTTGGGCTGAAGTTTCAAACTTGGTTCCCCTGGCAACCAGCCCCTATCCTTAGGGACTTCCCAAAAGTCACCTCAAACCCAAACTCAGGTATGATTGAAAGAGGCTTGTTATGAATAACAAAAGATACTTTTTCTCTCTTATCAGTAAATTCCAAGGGTTTTAGGAACTGTGTGCCGGGAACCATGGAAAAAGACCAAAATACATATTTATTATTAATCACAATATCACAGAGAGTATTATTGAATAAGGTATAGTGATGAGAAAAAAGGCAAGTGCTTTTCAGAAAAAAATGAAGGAAATAAAAGTGAATCAAGGAAGAAAATGATGAGAATAGAGAAAAGATACCTCTGAAGGCAGGACCCCAGCAGCAAGTAGGAGTCAAGGAAAGAATGCTGTGCTTGCAATTCTGGTGACTAAAATGGCAATGTTGCTTTCTTTTAGAAGAATATAATTTAATATTTCATAGTTACTAAAATGTCAAGTTACTAAAAAGTCATAGTTACTAAAAAGACAAGATGGCAGAGGAATAGGACGGGGAGACCACTTTCTCCCCCACAAATTCATCAAAAGATCATTTGAATGCTGAGCAACTTCCACAAAACAACTTCTGAACACTGATGGAGGACCCCATGCATCCAGAAAGGCAGCCTATTCTCTTCGAAAGGAGGTAGGACAAAATATAAAAGACAAAGAGACAAAAGAGTTAGGGATGAAGCCCTGTCCTGGGGAGGGAATGGTGAAGGAGGAGAAGTTTCCACACAGTAGGAAACCCTCTCACAGGCCGGTCTGTGGGGAGGCAACGTAACTGGGAGAAAAAAAAAAAAGAAACCCACAAAATACAAGCCTAACCACTACTGCGGAAAAGAGAACTTTCCCGGAAAGGCTGTAACCTAACAACCTAACAACCAGGTTCTGTGAGCCTGGCCTGCTCACAGAACAAAGGATTGAGCGAATACCAAAGGAGAGCTAGCTGTGTACCAGCCCCTCCCCGCCTGGAGGCAGAGAGGCAGGCTTGCAACAACCAGAGCCGGAAAGCAAGAGGCTGCCACCAGAACTTCCACAGGACTGGGGAAACAGACTCTTGGAGGGCACAAACAAAACCTTGTGCACATCAGGATCCAGGAGAAAGGGTTAGTGACCCCACAAGAAACTGACCCAGACATGCCCATGAGTGTCCAAGAATCTCTGGCAGAGGCGTGGGTCGACGGTGGCCTGCTGCAGGGTCGGAGGCACTGAGTGTAGCAGGGCGTGCATGGGACCTTTGAAGGTCATCATTGTCTTCATTACCTCCACTGAAGTTTGGCCTCAGGTCAAGCAACACGGAGGGAACACAGTCCTGCCCATCAACAGAACATTGGATTAAATATTTACTAAACATGGCCCTGCCCATCAGAACAAGACCCAGTTTCCCCATCAGTCAGTCTCTCCCATCAGGCAGCTTCCATAAGCCTCTTATCCTTATCCATCAGAGAGCAGACAGAATGAAAACCACAATCACAGAAAACTAACCAAACTGATCGCGTGGACCACAGCCTTGTCTAATTCAACGTAACTATGAGCCATGCCACCTTACTATGAGTAGGGCCACCCAAGATGGATGGGTCATGGACAGGTCATATTTCTGACAAAATGTGGTCCACCGGAGAAGGGAATGGCAAACCACTTCAGTATTCTTGCCTTGCGAACCCCGTGAACAGTATGAAAAGGCAAAAAGGTATGATGTTGAAAGATGCACTCACCAGGTTGGTAGGTACCCAATATGCTACTGGAGAAAAATGGAGAAATAACTCCAGAAAGAATGAAGAGATGCCAAAGCAAAAACAACACCTAGTTGTAGATGTGACAGGTGATGGAAGTAAAGTCCAATGCTATAAAGAGCAGTATTGCATAGGATCCTGGAATGTTAGGTCCAGATATCAAGGCAAATTGGAAGTGGTCAAACAGGAGATGGCAAGAGTGAACATTGACATTTTAGGAATCAGTGAACTAAAATGGCCTGGAATGGGTGAATTTAACTCAGATGACCATTATTTATATCTACTATTGTGGGCAAGAATCCCTTAGAAGAAATGGACTTAGCCATCATAGTCAACAAAAGAGTCGAAAATACAGTACTCGGATGCAATCTCAAAAACGATAGAATGTTCTCTGTTCGTTTCCAAGGCAAACCATTCAATATCACAGTAATCTGTAGAGTGCAGATTCTTGACTGTAGCTCTGTATTGCCTCTCAGCAAAACAATGGTTTGACCTCATGAACTAAAGAAAGTTAGCTCTCTCTCTCTCTGGTCATGACTGGATACAGGGGCTCACACAGTGCTGAAAAGACCTAGACTGTCTCCGTGCCAGAGTTGCCAACACCTCTGTTCTCTCCCAGGTTCTGACAAAAGTTCTGGAACTCAATCTGATTGGCTTGACTTGGGTCACTTGCCTGTCCTTGGGCCTTGTGGGCAGAAAGGTTAAACTAACACATTGACTGGTCAGGCCTGACTCTGTGCCCACTTTTGGTGCTGGGGTATCCCCAAACTGAGCACAAGGGAAGCAGTTACCTGATGGCTGCTTCCAAAGCCACAAGACTAGATGTTGGAGAGGCCACACTGCAGGTTCCAGGTGGAGCATGTCAGAGGATGTGATGGGAAACATATTTATGATCCTGGAAACACCTGCTGAATTGTTTTGTTTTCAGGGTTTTAGCAGTTTATTATGTCTTCTATGAAGCCTTCTGTTATGTCTCTTAGTAA
Organism: Dama dama; assembly: GCF_033118175.1. Taxonomy (NCBI): domain Eukaryota; kingdom Metazoa; phylum Chordata; class Mammalia; order Artiodactyla; family Cervidae; genus Dama; species Dama dama. The sequence continues at coordinate 49,534,662 of NC_083684.1, forward strand.
AGTTTCATAATTTCCTTTCTAGTGGCTGTGTGTATTTTTAACATTCTTAACTAATCTTTATTTTAGTTACTACCATGAATGAAATTTTACTTATTTTTTTTGGCTATGCTGGGCCTTTGTTGGTGTGCGGGCTTTTCTCTAGTTGTGAGCGGGGGCTACTCTCTAGTTGTGGTGTGCGGGCTTCTCGTTGCAGTGGTTTCTCTTGTCATGGAGTGTGGGCTCTAGGGTTCTTGAGCTCAGTAGGTAGGCTGCGTGGGCTCGATAGTAGTGGTGCTTGGGCATGTGGGATCTTCCCAGACCCAGGGATTGAACTAGTGTCTTCTGCATTGGCAGGCAGATTCTTTACCACTGAGCCACCAGGGAAGCCCAGGATGAAATTTTATTTGACAGTTTTTTTCTGTAACATAGGAACACCCTTGATTTTTTAAATTTTTGTCTTATCTCCTGCTCTGTGGCTGGACTCAATAATTCTGATGTTTCAGTTGGTTTATTTGGGGTTTTTTGGTATATGTGATCATGTCATCTATATTTATCTTCTCCCTTCCGGTAGTTATATATCTTGTTGCATTGAACATAGGTTTTAGTTTTACTTTTTGGCCACGCCACATGGCTTGTGGAATCTTCTCTGACCAGAGACTGACCCCAGTCCGTGGCAGTGAAAGCCCAGAAATCCTAACCACCAGACCACCAGGGAACTCTCTGTCAGCATAGGTTTTAATATATAAAACAATGAGCTTTAAGAATGACCACCTTTTTTCTTTTTTTTTTTTAAGAATGAGCATCTTTGTTTTGGTCCTCATTTTAATGAGAATGCTTTGGATGTACTACTATTGATTATTAATTTTAATTAATTAGTTTTATTTTGTATGTGATGCATACTTATGGTAAAAAATACAAACATTTCTGAATGCCATAAGTTCACTTCTCCAAAGGTCATGCTTCTCTCTTCCAACTCCATCCCAGTCCCAGGTAGAACCACTATTAACTGTTTCATGTATCTGGGCAGAAAACCACAAGTAGGTACACATACACAAACATACAGGGAAAATACACCTTTCTAGGCCCTTATATATACGCTTAATTCCCTCAATAGCATACCTGTTAATTACAATATTGGTTCTCGGTTTGAAAGAATAAGCCTACAGTTCCAAGGCATGACATGTTATACCTGATTCTTCATTCTGGGCAAGTGTGTCACTCGCAGGAAAGCCTTGCATGGTTTACAGCCTTTCTTTCTCCAGAAGAGTTGTTATCTTCCCCCAGCCTGTTGGGGATATCACCCTCAAAGTAAGTCAGGGTTGCAGCTGGTGTCCATGGGCTGGCTGCAGAAGAGCTGTCCAGGGAAAGAAAGCGGGAAGAGTTCACGGGTAATAACATTTGCACATAGATGCTTCCATGATGTCTTGCCCTCAGCTCTTCAGTCAACATGCTGCCCTTGGCCTAGATTGGTGCTTTTATGTGGAGAGTAGCAACTGCTTTTTTTCTTCTTTCAACAAATATGTACAGAAAGATTGTCCGCTTTGTGCCAGGCATTGAGAATGTGACTGGGAGCAGAACAAAAGACCCCACCACATTCAGCTTAACTCCTAGGTAGTAGTGAAAATCACTCAGTCGTGTCTGACTCTTATGACCCCATGGACTGTAGCCTGCAAGGTTCCTCTGTCCATGGGATTCTCTAGGCAAGAATACTGAAGTGGGTTGCCATTTCCTTCTCCATAACTCCTAGTTAGGGAAACAGACAAAAAATAAATGGCCAATACAAACCTAATGCCAGGTAGTGAGAGGTACTATGAAGAAAAAGAATGATGAAGAGAGGTAGAAGAAAGACCTCTCTGCGGATGGAACATTAAGCAATGCTTGTCTGAAAAATAGAAGGATGCTCCAGGTAGGGTAGTGGTTCATTTGCAAATAGGGTCAGGGTGGGCCTCCTTCAAGGGATTCTTGGCATTGTCTAAAAGTCCAGTGGTTAGGACTTGGCGCTTTCACTGCTAGGCCCTGGGTTTGATCCCTGGTTGGGGAATTAAGGTTCCACAACGTGGAATTTTGCATGGTACAGCCAAAAAAATAACCAACTCTGGAGGGTTTTTTGTTTGCTTTTGTTTTTTTCAGGAATATTGTTCTTGAAAATTGGACTATACTTCCCAACCTCCCTTACAACTAGGAGTGGTCACTTGAGTAAGTTCTGATTCATGAAGATGTAACTGGAGGTTTTGGATGAGACCATGAGGAAGTTTCCTTAGGGAAAAAGGGTGCTCCCTTTTCCTCACTCCCCCCAGTTTTTTACTGTCTAGAATGCAGGCACAATGGCTGAAGGTCATTTAATTATTTAGAACTGTGAGGTAATTTAAGTATGTAAGTCTTGTGTGAGGATGAAGAGCAGAAAGATGGAAACTGGGCTCCCTATGATACCCAGGAGCCCTCATCCTAGCTCTGGACTGCCAAACCCTAGATTTATTTTCACCTTTGTTGTTCACATTGCTAAGTTGTGTCGGACTCACTGCAGCCCAATGGACTGCAGCACACCAGGCTTCTCTGTCCTCCACTATCTCCGGGAGTTTGCTCAAATTCATGTCCATTGAGTCGGTGATGCTATCTAACCATTTCATCCTCTTTCATCCCCTTCTCCTGCCCTCAATCTGCCTCAGCATCAAGGTCTTTTCCAGTGAGTTGGCTCTTCACATCTGGTGGTCAAAGTATTGGAACTTTGGCTTCAGCAACAGTCCTTCCAGTGAATATTCAGGGCTGATTTCCTTTAAGATTGCCTGATTTGATCTCCCTGCTGATTTTCATCATAGAAAGAAGTAAACATTGATTTTATGTAAGCCACTGCATTTGTTGTTGTTGTTATGTGTAGATAAAACTAATCCTAATTGAAAGGAAGCAGGAAGATCAGTTAAGAGGCTTTTACAGTAATCCAAGCAAGAGATGACTGTAGCTTGGAATAGAATGGTAGCAGAGAGGGTAACTAGCAGCAGTTCTGCTTTTTTTTTTTAGTGTGGTAAACTATACATAGCATAAATATTGCCATCTTAACAGTTTTGAAGCATACAGTGGCATTAAGTACATTAATATTTTTTGCAGCCATCAACCACTGTCCACCTCCAAAACTTCATCTTCCCAAACTGAATCTCTGCCCATTGAGCAGTAACTGCCCCTCCTTCTTTGTCTACCATAATTGACATGAACTTAGTTCCTGTCACTGGCCTTTCACTGTTTCATGTCCTGGATGATAGTTTATAATTATACTTATTAGTTATGTAAAGATGTATAGTAGTATAGCTAAAATATAAAACTTCCTATGTGTGTTGCATGGTAATAAATTTTTGATATATTTTATTTTGGAAAACAGACTAAAACAACATATGAAAGTAAAAGTTGCTGAGTTGTGTCTGGCCCTTGGCAACCCCATGAAATATACAATCCATGGAATTCTCCTGGCCAGAATACTGGAGTGGATAGCCTTTCCCTTCTCTGGGGATCTTCCCAAACCAGGGATCGAACCCTGGTCTCCTGCATTGCAGGTGGATTCTTTACCAGCTCAGCCACCAGGAAAGCCCAAGAATACTGGAATGGGTAGCCTATCCCTTCTCCAGTGGATCTTCCCAATCCCAGGAATTAAACTGGGGTTTCCTGCATTGCAGGCAGATTCTTTACCAACTGAGCTATCAGGAAAACCCCAAAACAACATATAAAATGATCTAATTTTGGAAAAAAAGAAAAAAACAGTTTCAAATGTAGGCTGTATGGCAAACATGTAATCAGTGGTTATATCTATTTAGTAATATCTGACACTGTTTCTTTATTGAGCTTATCTTTTCCTCTTAAGTTATTTGCAGTGAATATGTATTACTGGTGTAAAAGTTTCTATGGATCACAGTGCCTGTGAAGCAGGAGTTTAGAAACTGTCTGATGATATTGTTACCAGCAATAAAGCAGCGTGTCAGGGGCAGAATGTAATCTTGTCTGAATGATTAACGTTTGCTGTTGGCTCATCCATCCTTGGGCATGTGTTAGCTTTCTCTTCTCACTAGTTCTTTCTCCTGTACATAGCATGGCAGCTTCTTTGTGCTCTGGGTTGATACCAACTGCAAAGAGATTATTGTTTTGTTAATTGCTTTAAAAAACAAAAAGTTTAAACACTCACTGTTAATCAGTTTTTAGGTCAGGCTATACATCTTAGTTTCATGGTTTTTACCATTTTTTTTTTTTTTTTGGTTGAGCTTGGTTTTTACATTTTCATACTGTAATTTAATCTCCATAAAGTATTTTCCATAGTCCAGGCATGGTCTGCTGCATTCTCTATTTCTCTGGAGACACATTTAGGTTCTTATATCACATTCCGTTCTGTTGGTTAGGTCATTATGTAATAACTGTGGAATTATCATAAGGACAAAAGATTGAGAACACTTGGAACCAACTGTAATGTTTAAGGTACAAGTAAGTTTTGAAGAGAAAGAAATGATTGAATGACTTTGGAATTTCTAATAAAAGCCGCCAATTCGGATTGATTTCATTTCATTCATTCTTGACTTTTAAACTGATCAGAAGTAAATACTAGAACCCAAATGTTTGACACTGTGGCATATGTGACATTGCTACTTGTTTGTCACTTTGCAGGGGTATGAGAAAGATGATTTGTTCAGTGACTTGAGTAGAAAATGAATTTAGACATTGTGTATATTGATGTGAAAATCAGAGGGTGTGTCACAGATGGGGTGGACTTGGGCAGTCTGTAATTTCAACACGTGGGGATATAGTAAGGGCTGAGTAAGGCCGTGGCCCTGGAAGAGGAGTAACTAAAATTTTGAAAATATTCTAGGAAGGTAGAATTGACTATGGTGGTATAGAAAGGGTGGTCTTTTGGGGCTCAAAACAGGATGACCTTAAATTAAAATCTGTTTTAATGAATAAAATAGAAAAATCACTGAAAAGAAAAGGTTTCCTGGTTATAGCCATAAAGATAACCCCCTATATAGGTCCATTTATAGAGGCATGGGAAAGTGAACATGTACCCTTTTCCTCCACCATCAGCAATTCCGAGAAAACAAGGTTTTATTTCAGTAGATGCTCAATGGCTGTTTACAATCCAGAATGCTCCATGGATATTTGGAAGCAGTAGTGGCAAGGTCACTTATTGTCTATATTCAGGAGTTGGGCTTTTATGAGGAATTTAAGTCATACCAAAATATTTCTTTCTCTCTCTCTCTTTTTTTCCCCTTCTTTTTTAAAGCTGTGCCACTGCATGGCATGTGGCATCATAGTTCCCTGACCAGGGATCAAACCCATACTTACTGCAGTGGAAGTACAGAGTCCCAACCACTGAACTGCCAGGGAAGTCCCTAAGATGTTTCTCTTAATGCACCTCTGATAATAGCCTCATATTGCCCCAAATTCCATACAGTTGGGATGCTTTGAGATGAATGGGTTTTTTTTTTTTTAATTCAGATGCCAAGGGTAAGATTAAGTCTGATTGCTTTCTTCATAATTCTTGAATGAGACTGATGGGCTGAAGGCTGACATAGATGTTTTGGGGCTTGGAATTCCTTAAGAGGTAAGAGAAATTGCTCCTTTTCCCAAGCTCCATGTGCCCTCTCCCATTTTATCATTGCTGTTTGCAACCAGTCAGCTGTTGTCTGCTATGCAAATCATGAACTTGAAGACTCCCGCCACGCTGAAGTGCCGCAGGCACTTGCTAAGTTTGTTGCAGTACCTTTCCCACTGTCAGAGGAGACTGAGCCTGCCTCTCAGTCTTTGTTCATCAGGGTTCCTGCACAGGGGTCCCTCCCCTTCGTGACATCCTCAGCCACTGTTGTGACTACCTCCTGGATCTTGTCATATGAAAATAGCACAGCCTGGTGGTTAGAACAGTTTTTGGAGTTAGACTCAGTGTCAGATCTCTACTGTACCTCTTATTACCTGCTTGACATTAGAGCAAGGTTCTTTCTCTCTCTAAGCCTCGGTGTTGTTATCTGTAAAATGGATGAATTGCTCTCACCCCACAGTCTCACTTCACTGCATGTAAAGTGCTTGGTATGGGTTAAACACTCAGTAAATGTTAGCTCTTGATTGACGTGGAATTCTGTAGCTCCAGTGACATTTTAATCTCACTGACCACTCATTTGTGCTTCAGCTTGCTACATCTGTTCTGCATCTTCATGGGATCCCGTAATCCAGGAAATGGTCTCCCTGTGGAAGAGAAAGTTGAGACACCCCTGGTCTGGTGGTTAAGACTCTGCACTTTGAATGCACGGGCCATGGGTTCAGTTCTTGGTTGGGAAACTTAATTCCCACATGCTGCTCTGCCAATATATAAGTAAATAGATGCAACTTTAAAAATAAAATTAAAGAGAAAGTAACTGTCCTAGGCCCTTGGGTCACATGTTTTCAGATTCATAACTTTAGAGTCTCTATTGCTTTCCAGGTTTCTCAGGAAGACGCCAAGGACTGGCACATTCCTGGGTCAGGAAGGATGGAGCCTGTGCCAGGAAGGAAACTGGGCTAAGACAGGAGATATTGTAGAGAAAAGGTGGGCAGAGGCAGGCTGGAGGTGGAGCTCAGTCCTCTCTCCAGAGAAGGTGGCATTTATACTTCTGCTACTTAGGTACACTTGCAGAATAGCTATTCATTCTTTAGATAGCTTTTCCAAGGTTCAGAGTAACCATCATTTTGATTGGCTTTTTAGTGAATTGTTTACAACACAAATATTTTATTACAACCATAATTTGTGCTCCATACTTCATGAGCAGGGGGAGGGAGATGCTGAGGTCTTGTTTTTTCCACTTCTTATATATAAGGAGGAAATTTAAGTTAGACGTCTCATCCAAGGTCAAGCATGTGAGAAGTGGTGGCGGCAACATTCCGAAGGTCCCGCTTCTAAAACTGACCACCATCTCTCCCCATTTATTCCTGCAGCAGCGGCGTCCTCTTTCCACCATTCTGCCCTCAACAGCAAGTGGACCCTCCCTAACCCCAGCCTGCCATTGGCAACATGATCAGCGTGTCCTCTTCCGGGCCCAGGACCCTGCGTCAGGCCTTCAGAGGCCATTCCTAGAACTTCCCTTCAGAAGGGACGGACGGGATACTCACCTTGTTCCCGTGCTCTTGTCCTCAGAGAGCCTTTTCCTTCCCACCTCGTCCCTCAGTGTTCCTTCTCCAGTAGCCCCTAACTTTGCACATCTACTTATTGTCCCCCGCTGTTAGAAGGTAACCCTCAGAAGGACAGTGACTGTTCACTGTATTTCTTGTAGTATCCTCTAGCTTTTTTTGTGCTTTGTACATATTACACATTTGTTGAAAGAATGAATGACTCAGTTGTGTCTGTCAGAAGCTGAAAGAATATGAGCCCAGGGCAGATGGCGCATGGCATGTCACTTCTCTCTCCCTGCTCCTCCCTCAGCCACAGCCTGCCAAGAGGTCACGGAAGAAGGACGGGGAAGAGTTTGTGTGCCTGAGGACTTGGCTTCAGTCCTCCTGGGTTTGCTCTGTGTGGAGCTTCAGAACACCGTGGCATTCTGGCCTAAGCCAGTTAGGGTTGAGCTTCTGTCATGTGTCCGGTTTCAGTGTTGCCAGCACACAGCTGTCTCCAGGCGTGTAGATCTTGTTGAGGGCAAGGTGCTTGCTGTCTAAGGGCATAGACGCTTGAGTCAAGTGAGCCCTCTGCCAAATTCAGTTTGTGTCCCCTTGGCAAAGTTTCATAACCTTTCTGTGCGTTAGTCTTACTGTTTGTGAAATGGGAATGACCTCACATGGTTGGTCCTAGGATTGAATGAGAGAATCTATGTGAAATCTTTCAAACAAGTGAGGTGCATGCTGAGTGTTCAAGCTGGCTGATACTGTGTGCAGTGCTAATTAAATCCTGTTTCTTCTGTTTGTGTCACAAGTTCCAGGTTGCTAGGTCTGTTTACTCTATGTGGCTCACTCTGCCCATCTCTGATGGGGTAGAGCTTTGAGGGAGTAAGTGGAAACCCAGGGGGGTTGGGGTGGGAATTCAGCCTGTTTTTCTGATTGTTCCCTGTAGAGGGAGGATGCTGTGATGTGAGATTTATGTGTTTGTTTTAGTTTTGTCCTGGTGATTTCCACAGGGGAAAATAATTCAGAGGGAGTAAGTGTCACCACTGGGAACTTGCCTGATTCTCTTTCTCCAGGAGGAAGAGCTCTGCCTAGTGCGGGTAGGGAAGGGCAGCATCTGAAATGTGTGCTGGGAGGCGAGAGGTCCAAGGTAGGCTCTTATTTCTGCCTGCTTCAGAGGATAGTAACAGGCCAAAGTGTGGGCACTGAGGTTGAATTTTAGTTCCTTGTAAAAGACAGTGGAAACCTTCACCATGTCCCCAAGGCAGTGCATGAAATGCTGGCAACACTGGGCCCTCTGCTATTCTCCAGTTGGATAAATCACACACTCATGAAGTAACTTTTTGTCAGTAAACCACTCTATAGGCCAGTGAAATATGAAATACTTTCCATTAAAAATGTTTTGAGGGACTTCTGTGGCAGCATTATGGTTTAAGACTCTCTGCTTCCAATGTCATAGTTCAGTCCCTGGTTGGGAAACTAAGATCCCACATGTCACATGGCATGGCCAAAATATATGTATTTTTTAATGTTACGGGGCATGTAAAAAAGTTACAATAAAGTTTTGTTGTTATTGTCAAATTTACTATGGATAAAACAACTAAAAGATTAGGGAAAATGTCAGTAATCTGGAAAGTGTCTGTTCAAGTTGCTTTGCAAGTAGCAAATTCTTACCTCCTTTAAAGAAAAAAGAAATAGGAAATTGTAGAGAATACCTTGTAGCGGGAATTAACACAAGAAAGCAAACAGAGAACAACAGTGTCAGAGAATAGCTCTTGCCAGTACCAGAGGTTGGCAGATAAGGCACATTTGTATCTTCTGTTGGTGGTATGTTGTATGTTTTTAGTACACATATTTTTATAATTATATATTAATAGTATACATTAACATAGCATTACATAGTAGTTTTTAAAGTGAATTTTCTGCTTTAATGGACTGTTATATCAATCAGCTATACTAATATGTATTAAGCAAGTGGTTTTCTCCTGATATGAGACATGGATGTACCAGTATGTTTTGTTAACTCTGAGAAAACAGGTCTGTCGGCTTTGTTTCATAAGACTGGAAATATGACATACAGCTTTGTTAATAACTATGTAATTACTATGTTAATAACGCTGTTACTAAATAACCTGTATCTTTGGATTCCATTTCCAGTGGAATATGTTCTTACAGTCAAACTGACTTTTCAGATTTCTAATCATCTGGCTTTTCTTCTGCGCTCTGAATACTGTGTGGACAGAATTGGAATTGTGGCTTGCTGTGATTCTACTGGCGCTCACAGACAATCAGGGTTGGTGTGAGCAAGAGTCCACATGAGGAGAGTGGAGGACAGGAGTGAGGGAGGCTGGGTGGGAAGTGGGGAGGTCCATTCAAACCTTGAGGTTGGCAATTTGGTTATAAAGTTTTGACTTCTAGGCACCTGGGCCACCCAGGTCCAAATGTGAGAACAAAGGCAGATCCTTCTAAAGCATGGTGACTTTGTAACTTCCATGTGATTTCAGAATTCCAGTTAATTGTTACCTCTACTCAAATTGATAGTTGAGAATTTATTGCAGTAATGCAATAGCAACCCACAACCTGAAAGTCCCTGACTCTCTTGTCTTCACAGGTGTTGGGACGATGCTTCTTGACAGTGGTGCAGGTCCATTTCCAGTTTTTGACCCAGGCGTTACAGAAGGTACAGCCCGTGGCTCACTCTTGCTTTGCTGAAGTTGTTGTGCCAGAAAAAAAGAACAGCAGCGGCGGCGGCAGCTTGTCTGGCATGAGCCACACATCGGAACTGGAGGAAGCAGTGCGATCCTGGCGAGGGGCTGCTGAGGTAACCCTGACTCTGGGGAGATCAGTGCCCTTTGTTCAGATAGGAGAGGCTCCAGAGGGCCTTTGCCTGTTAGTTCTTAAAAAGGCCTTTTTATGTAGAAGTGTGGTTTTTCAACTGCTATCATTAGATTGTTGGTTCATTTAACAGTGAATGCTTTTGTAAATGCCCACTTCACGCCAGGCATGCACCAGGTACTGGGAAGACAGCCTCTGCTCACAGCCTCCTAGGAGAAGGGGCTTTACAAAAACAGGGTTGAGGAGAGGCCTTTGACAAGAAGTGCAGCAAAGTTTCTGGGAAGAGGGACCAGAGTGAAGAGGCTGGAAGGTAAGTGGAGTAAACAGTCAGCTAGGTAGCTAGATGGGGATGTAGTCAGCAATGACACTCTTCTTGTTAGTATTTTTTTTTTTTTTAATTTTTATTTATTTATTTTTTTTATTTTTTATTTTTTTTGTTTTTGTTTTCTTGTTGGTATTTTAATACTCCTTTGTTTCTGAGGTTGGAAGAAAAGCCTTGCAAGTCAACACTTTAACTAGGATTTACTGTTCATTTCACAGAGGAAAAGATAATTTATATTATAATATTTAGTTTGACTCATAACCTCAATTAAATTGGCAAACTATTTCATTTTGTTTTAGAAATCTCCTCTAATCAAATTTGTAAACATCTTTCAACATTTTAACATTATATGTTCTGTTGTTTACTTAGTTCAGTTTTATGATGTTCCGTTGCATTGTTCTTTTTTCTCAATTTCTTTTCCCTGTGTTGGTCTCTTGCATTTTAAAGATTCTCCTCTGCTTTCTTGGTGTTTATCGGAGCAGCCATGCAGTACTAATTGGGGGTTGAGTGCAGGAGTGGTACCGGCTGACTTCATTGCAGGTGGCCAGGCAGCGGGGTCCCCACCTTTATCTTCTCACCTTACAACCGTCTGTGCCCTCCCGGCCGCAGTCTCCTGATCACGCTGCTCACACTCACACCCTTCATACCTGACTCAAGGTCTTCTCTACCCACCCTGTGGGTATCATTCATGCTGAGAGCCCAGCCCAAGTGAGCAGCCTTCTGGTGCTCCTGTGACCTCCTGGCCTTGACCTTTTTCTTCACCCACTTCTGTCTGCCCTGGCTTTCTGCTTTCCTTACTTTGCTTCCAACCAGTGACCCTGCCCCCTACACACTGAGAAAACAGAGTCTTCCTAGCAGCAGCCCCTTTTCTCCATTTCCACCCAGATGACACACCTCTCCCATTCAGATCCTTTTCTGTTCCTTCCTCTTCATTACAGCAGAGGAGGCACCCTCTCCTCCTGTCCAGAGTCTGCCTCTCTCCACCCTGCCCCCACCGTCAGGGCTTCTGTGGTGGGACCCTATGTTTTGTCTCCCACCTCCTCAGCATATTCCCACCAATACACAAATAGGCTTACAAATAAGAATCCTCTGTGCTCTGCCCTGTTTCTCTGCTCTTTTCATAGCCAGCTTCTTGGAAGAATTATTTGCCTCACCTTTGATTCACCCTAAAAAAAATTACTGTTATCAGATATTTCAAGCATATATGAAATGTCACATACATAACCATCTATCTACCTTTTAGCTTTGTCAAATGAATCTTCACTTTTTGCACATTTGCTTCATACCTTTTATTGTTAACAGAAAGATATTGTTACAAATGCAGTTGAATTCCCTTTATACTTCTCCACTGTCGTATTCATATTCCTTTCTCTCTAGAGATAACCTCTTGATTTTGGAGTGTGTGACTCCTATGCATATTTTTACATTTTTATTCTATATGTGTGTATCCATCTGTGTATTGTTTTGCACAATATGAAGCTTTATATATAACGAGCATCATTCAGCTCACTAAAATCTGGCTTCCACTCCTCCACCAGTACATGCCTTGTCTTGTGAAGGTCACTGGTGCCTTCTGTGTTGCCAGAAACATTGGCAGAAATCCAAGGATCCCGTTGACTCCATTTAGCAGCTCACAGCGACTTGGGCCCTGGAAATCCTCTCTCCTTATGAAGAACCAAGTGCTCTTAGTTACCCTCTTACCTCCTAGGCTAGCCTCTCCAACCACTTTGCTATCTTCTCTTCAGCATAACTTATGAATGTGAGTTCCTCAAGGCTCAGTTCTACATGTCCTTTTCCCTGAGGGGTCTGCATCTAATCTTAGAACTTTAAAAACCTCTTGTGTGCTGGGGCCGTGGAACGTGTGTGCCCAGTTCCCTTCCCTCGTGGTCCCAGGCCCCTGTGTTCAGCTGCTGTCCTCCTCAGGTCTTCAGATGGCTCAGCCCCAGGCCTTCCCGTGTACACCTGTTCCTCTTCAAACCGTCCCTGTGCTAGCAAGTAGTGCCCTTTCACACCGAGTCCCCTGTGCAAGAAACCTGGCATTTATCCTCCAGTTTTTCTCTCACAGCTACATCCAGGCCCTACGAAAGCCCTGCAGACCCTGCCTCCAACATCCTGTTGTAGACCTGCCCCTTCATTCTGTGTCCACTGTCACTGACTTGTTTCAGGGGCCATTACTCTCCCTGATAGCTTCAGAGGCTGGGCCTGCTTCTGCCCTTCCTGCTTGCTGTCCCTCATCTCTCTCTGTTTCCTCAGGGTAAGGGGTAGACCCGTCCCATGACCTGCCTCGGCCCACATAGTCTGGCTCCTGCCTCCCCACCAGCCTCCTCTGACCACTCTCCCCTGCTCCCTGGGTTCTAGTTCCTGTGCCTACATCTCTGCCTGTCCGCCCCCCAACCCTGCAGTTCTGTTGACTGCCTCCTCCTCTTTAAATGCAGCCTAAATGATGATTTCTCAGCTTCTTGGGTGCTCCCTGTCACAGTTCTTTATTTCCTTTGGGATGTGTTTTTCCATTTTATATTCTTTAAATGTTTTACTTGCTTGCCTTTCCAACCCATGAAAGCTGTCAGCTCTAAGACTATAGGGACCAGGTTTGGTGCTCCACTGGCTTATCCAGTGACTCCTCTAACGTAAGACCTGTGAGCTACACATTTTGACTAAATGAAGAGTTCCAGAAAGAGAGCCAAATGGTTTTAAACTGTGAGACTATTAGGGTTCAGGGAGTGATTGGTCTTCAGATAGAATTTGTGAAGTTTTGGAAATATATGACATTATAGCTGCTTAATTTACTTTAGTCTTGCACTGTTGGTAAATATTAAAACTCCATTAACCTAGAAGAACAAAAATTAACTGTTAAAAATGTTATTTGTTGAGCAAGTATTATTGTAATAAAAATAGATGTTGAAAAATTGAAAGACAGTTCATCCTGAATCCTTCCTTGCATCTAATAAATTGAATAGGTATTTTTCTATATTCTCTAGTCCTGATCCATGTGTATAGATAACTAGCATTTCATCACAAGATACAGATTAGTCTTCTTGTTTTTCTGTCTTACATCCTTCTGTCTTCTTGTTTTCCTGTCTTATGTATTCATTGTTGTTGTTTATTGCTAAGTCATGTCCAACCCTTTGTGACTCCATGACTGTAGCCCACCAGGCTTGTCTGTCCATGGAATTTCCCAGTCAAGAATACTGGAGTGGATTGCCATTTCCTTCTCTAGGGGATCTTCCCAACTCAGGGACTGAACCTGCGTCTCCTGCTTGGTAGGCAGATTCTTTATGACTGAGTCACCTGGGAAGTTCAATGTACTTTTCATAAACATATATCTAATGACTAAACAATGATTTCAAAAGTTCTGTTTTTCCTTTAATGTTTCAATGTAGTTTTTTTCCTATTGGTGAGGTTTTTTACTTTGGTGTATAGGACCACTCAACCAAATAGATACATTTTTTAATTTTGGAAACTTGAAGGGCTAATATATAAGTTGGGTATCTGGTGGCTCAGATGGTAAAGTGTTTGCTTACAATGCGGGAGACCCGGGTTCAATCCCTGGGTCAGGAAGATCTCCTGGAGAAAGAAATGGCAACCCACTCCAGTACTCTTGCCTGGAAAATCCCATGGATGGAGAAGCCTGGTAGACTACAGCCCATGGAGTCACAAAGAGTCAGACACAACTGAGTGACTTTTAAAGCAGAGAAACTTAAAATGTGATTTTAAAAAATATGTGTATATATATATATATATATATGTAACAGGTAGATAAGTCTTTTCTGCAGGGTTTTTTTGACTGTGCCATGAGCCTTGTGGGATCTTAGTTCCCAGAGAAGGATTGAGCCCAATCCCTCAGCAGTGGCAGTGTCAAATCCTAACCACTGGACCGCCAGGGAACTCCCAGGGGCTTTCTCAAATAAGGCAGTGCTATGTCAGTTTGTTTTCTCGTCAATGCTTGTTTAGTCTTTCAGAATTCCTGGCTGCTCTCTTCATAATAGAGATAATCCAGAATGACTAACGCTTAGATCGTTTCTTGCTTTATTTTAGTTGTTTCTTGTTCTTTTAATTTTGCTAGTATCTGTAACATCCTCTTTTACCTACCAGTCACTATTTCTGTTGCAGGCAACATCTAGACTGAGAGAAAGAGGCTGTGATGGCCGCCTGGCAGGAATTGAAGTTCAACAGCTCTTCTGTTCTCAAAGTGCAGCAATTCCCGAGCACCAGCTAAAAGAACTGAACATAAAAATTGACAGTGCTCTGCAAGTATGTTTTTCAAAACTAGCACATTAATATCTGAGGAATGAAAACAAGGGGGGAGTTAAAGCTTTGATGTTGAACCAGTTGGAAAGAGTAATAGGATAGTAGTTGGCCTCATGTCTTTTAGTAACTATAGAAATTTAAGATTTCTATTTTCATTGGACTTTGTCAATTTAGAATCTACTATGTGATCTTGATTCTTGAAAAAAATTTCTTTGCAGGCATATAAAATAGCTCTGGAAAGCTTAGGTCACTGTGAATATGCAATGAAAGCTGGTTTCCACCTGAATCCAAAGGCAATAGAAGCCAGTTTGCAGGTACGCTGGTCTGTCTGGTGGCTCGTGGGAGCTGTGGTGTGGCAGTCATGCCATCCACATGAGCCAGCCGTCTTGAGAGCTGAGCTGTGGGTCACCTCTCCTGTCCTCTCCAACCCTTTTTCAGGGCTGCTGCAGCGAGGCAGAGGCACAGCAGACGGGGCGGAGGCAGACCCCGCCGCAGCCCATGCAGTGTGAGCTTCCCACTGTGCCTGTGCAGATAGGATCAAGCTTCCTGAAGGGGGTCTCCTTCAACGAGTCGGCTGCCGACAACCTGAAACTCAAGACGGTAGCTTCCCATGGGGTTCCTCCAACCTGGGTGTGAACTTGAAAATGGAGTTCTTAAGGACACCTGATGGCTTGTAAAGAATCTGGATTAAAAAGCAAAACTGAAGTGAAGACAGGAGGCATTTAGACAGTAAACTGTTGTCTAAAAGCAGACTAGAGTGACGTTTCCCTCCCCCCATTTGATAGGCTTTATTGAGCATTAGTACCAGGCTAGGAGGTTTGACAGCCCCCTAGGTTGTGATAGTAACATAGGCCGAGGGGGCCTCAGCCAGAGGGTTAAGGGATGTGACCCTTGAGAAGAGGACTTAACGCAGAGAAAGACCTGAAGAATAAGTGTGGGGGTGAGGCTGGGGCTGAGAGACAGCCAGGAAGTGAGAGCCTGTCCCAAGAGCTGAAGGTCTTCCTTAGAGCTGAAGTGGGGTGTCCTCTGGCTGTCAAGTATAGTCCCTAGTAGGATTTGGATTTAATAGCCCTGAAATGAAGGCTGGGCTCTTCTAGTTTATAAAAGTTGTTCAGGTGATTCTAACGTGTAGTCAGACCTGAGAGTCTAGAACAAGGGGAAGACATGGCACTGACCAAGGCTGGAGAAGCAGCCCAGGGAGATGGAAAGCCCCCAGTTTGAGGAGGTGCCCCACCATGGCAGGTCACGTGATTAGGTTGGCATTTCTGAAAGATCCCCCTGGCTTCAGGATAGATTTTTGGCTGGAAGGAGAGCAGCACTGAAGGCTTTTGGCCATGGCCCCATCTGGTGATAATGGGAGGCAAGTGGAAGGATTCAGGAGCAACCTAGAGGTTGTAATAAGCAGGATTCCATGATTAACTGGCTATGAGAGGGAGGGGAAGGGAGATGAGGCCCAAGTTTCTGGCTTGGACAGCAGTTTTGGTGCTGCTTATTAAGGCTTGATGATAGTCGTCAAAAATACATTTTTGTACATGATTTTAAGATTGCTTTTGAAATGTCCAAGGGGAGCCGTCCAGCAGGCAATTGGATGTATGGGTCTAGAGCCCTGAAGTGGGATCAGGGCCTGGGTCCTCACAGACAGATGGGCTCTGGAGCCAGAAGAGAGGCTAGGGGAATACAGGAAGTGTGTGGAGGGGGTTCAAGGAAACTTTGGCATTTAAGAGAGTGGCTGTGACTATTTTATAGTCACAGGGCCATAAATGAACTTCTTCAGGCATGTGCCGTATCTGCCACGGTGTACTCTCCTTATGGTACCTTGATCGGAGTACACTGTTGCTGTGAAGTCCAGCTTGTTGGGAGAGTTCTGGATCACCGGTTTGTCATGAGAGAATGTAACTCAGGAATAGCCAGATGGAAGAGGCGCCTGGGACAAGGCCTGGGGAAGGGGCTTGGCGGTTCCCTGTTCTCTCCAGGCAGTTCAGTCCCAGCACCTCCCTGTGTTCTCCAGCCCAGAAGTTCCTAGGGTGACTTTTAAAGAGACTTTTGCCAAGTTACTTTTATTTATAATTTTGTCCAAAGTGTATAAAATAAAAGATTTTGAAAGTACACTATAAAAATGCTGTTTATGGTTATGCTCTTGGGATGGGCTCTCACTTCCTGGCTGTCTCACAGCCCCAGCCTCAGCCTCACCCCCACACTTATTCTTCAGGTCTTTCTCTGCGTTGAGTCCTCTTCTCAAGGGTCACATCCCTTAATCCTCTGGCCGAGGCCCCCCTCGGCCTGTGTTACTATCACAACCTAGGAGGCTGTTTGTGATTAGTGTTTCAGTGAAATAAATAAGAGGCGAAATCTTGCCCTAGTACTGAAGTAATTAGGACCATTTGTGGAGCATCCTGTATGCCAGGCATGTGTCAGATGTTTGCCATGCATCGTCTCAGTTGATGCTCACCCATGACATGGGCACAGCCTTTTTCCCCACTTGACCGACAGAGGAGCTGGAGCCCAAGGCCGCACAGCTAGAAGGTTGCAGACTGGAACTGAAGCTTATGCTGACCACTTGTTCATCCAGAATAAGGATGAAGTCTTCTGGTATTTACTTGTATCAGATAATTTTGTTTCCTTATTCAGAGGGATTCAGAACTTCAAAATTCCTTAGCCAATTTGTATCAGTAGATTGCTAAATAATGCTGTGTTTTGTGCTAGAATAGAAACCACATATGTGTATTAATGCACGTGTATCCGTATCTAGCCAGTCACAGGTTTCAGAAAATCTTTGACGGTAATTGATGAGAATTACTTACGAAATCAAAATGAAGTGACTTGGGAGGCTATTCTGTGCCTATAAATGCATTTCTGTGAATTTTGGAACCTTTCATGGCTTTATTGTGAGGTGTGAACTTTCTTTTTATCACTCTGCAGCATACGATGTTGCAGCTGATGAAGGAGGCAGGCTGCTGTAACGGCCTCACACCCAGGGACGACTTCCCTGTGACCGAGGTCCTGAACCAGGTGTGCCCGTCCACGTGGCGGGGCGCCTGCAAGACTGCCGTGCAGCTGCTGTTTGGCCAGGCCGGCCTGGTGAGTGAGCACGTGTGCCGGACGGGGGGAGTAGGGGAGGACATTTTAAGCGTGTGAGCATGTGCTGTGGGCTCATGTGCGGAAACACTGGATAATATAAACAGCCCTTTGGTTGCTGCAGAGGTTAGGCCAGACGGGAAAGGAAGAGCATCATTAAAAGGTCTTTTTTTGTCCTTTACTAGATTGATGATATGTATTTGCAGGGGACCTAATTGCAAAATGGTGTCTCAGGCTTTCCAGATTTTAAGGAAACCACCACATTAGTGATGGTAGGCCCTTTCACCTGGC